>NC_092872.1:702684375-702994533 GCF_028372415.1 Notamacropus eugenii | reverse complement strand
ACTTCAAGCATTTCTTCTGTAATTCATCTGAGTGTTACTGTAAGAATAGATGCTTTAGGATCATCACTTAATATCTTTAAACAGCATTCATCTACTCTGTATTTAATTTGAAAGGAACGTAAAGCCATGTTATTTATGACACCTTGTGAAGTTTATCTTCCAAGTGACTAATTCTAGTCCCTACTCTCCCACTAATGGTTTTAGTCATCACACCAACTAGCTACGTGACCATTGTCGAGTTACTTCATCTGTCTAGGCCTATGTCTTCAGCTTTAAAATGAAGGTTGGTCTCCCTGACCTCTTTAATATTCTGTGACTATATATAATTGAATTGTTTGCCTAAGTGTTTATTCTTAACTAGTTTGAAATTGAGTGTCAGGTTTAATTGATATTTAAAACACTATTTAAATTTCTGAAACAAGCTTATGTATTTGGAATGTTTTTATTTAACAATGAAAGTATGCTTTTAATTATCCATATTTAATGTTATTTGTACATTGATTAAACTGTGGGTTGAAATATAAACACTTCAAAGGTGAATAATATTTTTTTTATCACTCGTTCTCTGGAATCCTCTTTGGACATTACACTGTTAAAAAGATTAGCACAATAGTTTTCACTTACATTTCTGTAATGTTGAGGGCAGAGCCACAATGGTGGAGTAACAGCACGCACTTTCTAGAGCGCTGCCCCCAAGCCCAGCCAAATACATTTCTATAATATTTATCCATTCCTCAATTTATGGGCACTCCCTTAGGTTCCCATTCTTTGCCACCTCAAAAAGAGCTATAAATAGTTTTGTTTCACCTTAGAATTTGTTTTTCTTAGAATTCTACCCTTCCTCTAATTCTTCCTCATCCTTTCTCCCTTTTCCCTGTTTCCTTTGTTGAGTGAAATGTATTTCTGTACCCAACTATGTGTGTCTTCCTTCTTTTTCCAGTTCAGAAAAGAGTGAACTTCAAGTGTCATCTGTTTCTCTCCCATTCCGTCCTCCTTGATTCTATAAATATCAACTTGTACATTTCTTTTTTTTTTTTAATTTTGGGTTCCAAATTTTCTCCCCATTTGTCCCCTCCCCCCCACCTCAAAACACCAAGCATTCTAATTGCCCCTATCACCAATCTGCCCTCTCTTCTATCATCCCTCCCTTCCCTTGTCCCTATCTTCTCTTTTGTCCTGTAGGGCCAGATAACATTCTATACCCCATTGCTTGTATTTCTTATTTCCTAGTAGCAAGAACAGTACTCAACAGTTGTTCCTAAAACTTTGAGTTCCAACTTCTCTTCATCCCTCCCTCCCCACCCAATCCTTTTGGGAAGGCAAGCAATTCAATATAGGCCATATCTGTGTAGTTTTGCAAATGACTTCCATAATAGTCGTGTTGTATAACACTAACTATATTTCCCTCCATCCTATCCTGCCTCCCCCCCCCCCCATTGCTTCTATCCTCTCTTTTGATCCTGTTCCTCCCTAGGTGTTGACTTAAAATTGCTCCCTCCTCCCATTGCCCTCCCTTCCATCATCCCCCCCACCTTGCTTATCCCCTTCTCCCCCACTTTCCTGTATTGTAAGATAGGTTTTCATAGCAAAATGAGTGTGCATTTTATTCCTTCCTTTAGTCGAATGTGATGAGAGTAAGCTTCATGTTTTTTCTCTCACCTCCCCCCTTTTTCCTTCCACTGAAAAGTCTTTTACTTGCCTCTTTTATGAGATAATTTGCCCCATTCCGTTTCTCCCTTTCTTCTCCCAATATATCTCTCTCACCCCTTAATTTCATTTTTTAAAGATATGATCATCCTGATTTTCAAAAATAATTTTCCCTAACCTTTCTTTCTCTCTTCTCCCCACTCTCCTGCCCCTAGCCATATATTCCTTTCCCCCTCTTCATTCTTTTCCTAAGACCATCAAGACATAATAAAACCACTCTCAGGCCTTGTCTAATTGGTCTCCTATATACCCTAATGATGTTAGGGATCAGAGAGAATACATGTATCATTTCCCCATATTTGTAAGCAGTTTATCTTTGTTATGTTCTTTTATCATTGTTCACCCATGTTTGCCTTTCTATGTTTCTCTTTGCACCAATGTTTCAACTTCAGAGTTATTCCACATCTTTGGTCTTTTTATCAGGAATGTATGGAAATACTCTATTTCATTAAAGATTCATTTTCACCCTTATTATACTCAGTTTTGCTGTGTAAGTTATTCTTGATTAAAAGCTCATATACCTTGCCTTCTAGATCATATCCAGGTTCTCCACTCCTTCACAAAGGTTGCTGCCAAATCATATGTGATCTTTTCAGTCCTTGTATTCTTTCTTTTTTCTCACTGCTTGCAGTATTTTTTTCTTTAAACTGAAAGCTCTGGATTTTAGCTATGAAGTACCTGGGAGTTTCTGTTTAGGGGTTTCTTTCTGGTGAATTCGTTTTATTTCTACTTTGCCCTGTTTGTTTCTAAAAGAACTGATCGATTTTCTTTTAAGATTTCTTGAAATATGGTGTCTGTGCTTTTTGTTTCTTCCCTTTTTGTTTTGTTTCTCTTGTGGCATTTAGATAATTTAAATTGTTTTTCCTCAGTCTGTGTTCTGGGTCATTTGTTTTGTTTTTTTAACTATGAATACCTTACATTTTCTTCTGTTTTTTTCAGTCTTTTGACTTTATTTTAGTATTTTTTGTTGCCTCAATGAAGTCATTTGCTTTAATTTGGTCCATTATAATTTTCAGAGACTTTGTCATTTGGGCAAGGTTTTGTACCTCTGGTGCCAAGCTGTAATTCTTTGTTCCATAGCCCATGCCATTTCTTTTCCAATTTTTTCCTCAAGCACTCTCATTCCATTTATAAAAACCTTTTTTTAACTCTTGCTTCATCTCTTCCAATAATTGTAGTTGAGTTTGTTCCCAAGCTGTGTTTTTTCTGAGGCTTTGCTGTAGAAGTTTTGCAGTCATTGTTTTCTTCTGTATTTGTGTCTTCACTGTCCCTGCCTCCATAATAGCTCATTAGGGTGGAATTGTTTTTCTGTTTATTCCTTTATGTGGTCTGCTTCTGACCTTAGACTTGAGGTTAGGGCTGGGCTTACCCTCACTTATAGAGGAAAGGTCTGGGCTGGTCCTCTTGTTATTTTATTGGTGATTTGAGTGTTGGATTGTTCCAGGATCTCAGTGCTACCTGAGTAGTCTGATCAAGGGCAAAGTATGATTGCTGCTCCCCTGGTCTGAGATCTGCAAGTTCCTGACCTGGGCTTGGGTGAATAAGAATAGATACTGCTGGACTCAACCCCTTCAGCCAACTGGAAGGCTGCTTTCAAAGTGGCAGAATGTAGGCTACCTTTAGATCTGGGATAGCTCCCTTGGGCTGGGCTGATGCTAGAAAAGGAGATCCTTCTCAAAGCTTGGAATCTGAGCCACACCTGTGCTCCTGCTGCCTTCTCAACATCCTTTCTTAGCCAACTGCCCAAGACCTTCCTGCCTGAGAATGACCGATTCTATGAACAGCTCTCCTTTCCCTCTCCATCCTAGGTCTATGACCCAAAAGTAGGTTGTGGATGACAAAGCTGCCAATTGGTACCTGTTGCTATTGCAGTTCCCTGGTGTATGTCGGCTTTGCACTGCTACAAAGCCTCTCCCAGGCAAACTCAGTGTCTGCAGATTTCCCTGTCTTTCTTCTAGTGATGAGCTGGGTTGGAAAAATAACTCACTGTGACTTTTTTAGATTTGGTCTAATGAATTTTTATTCAGTGTGGAGGAGTTTCTGGATTGGAGTTCACTGTGCTTCCTGTCATTCCACCATCTCAAGCTTTAATTGAGAGCACCCTCAATATATAGATATTCTCATAGAAATGAAATTTGGGTCAGAAGGGGTTAAATTTTCTCAGTTGTCTTTTTTAGGCAATGATAAATAACATACCCACCCCACCCCCAACCATTTGGTATTCTCCCTTCTTTCAGATACTTTGGGAATTCATCTCTTGATACCTACAGTGTAAACCTTCTTGGTCTAGTTCAGCTGCTGTTCTCTTTGTCTTCTTTACCTCTTTTTCTGCTGTCTCATGCAGCTTATTGGGAACTCTGATATTAGAGTCCAAATGTAGTAACTACTATCATTAATGGAGAAAAGAATATGAGGGGAGAATTTTTATCTTTGTGTTCCTCCTTCCAGTTTTATCTTCAAATATCCTAGAGATTATTTGGCTGAGTTGGATCTTTTTGTTAAAGTCTTCTGTAAACTAGTTTTTTTCTCTGTTGCTTTTTGCAGTTTTATAAGATAGCATGCACATCCTCAGGTGGCTCAAAACTGACTTCCTGACCCTGGGCAAGTCATTTAACATCTGTTTGACTTAGTTTCCTCAACCGTAAAATAGGGATAATAATAGCAGTTGTCACGGAGTTGTTATGAGAATCAAATAAGATAATATTTGTGAAGTGTTTAGCCCAGTGTCCTGCATGTGTATCCTCTTAGTAAATGTTTGTCCTCACCCCCATTCTAAAATTTCACAATCCAAATTTGTCTTCTAAATTGTTGTTGGCCTTGTCTTTTATAAATTTCTGCCCGGCAAGGAGATCAAATGGCTGAGGCATTGTCTAGCTTCTTTTGATGCCTCATTATTGCTACTGATTTACAGTGGTTAAAATGGTTTAGAATATTGTGATAGTCTCATGTTGATGTCTGTTCCTTTATCCATTTATTGTATTAATATAGCTCATTTTAATCAGATGGATAAAGGAAGAATAGGATTATGAGACTTCAGACTCATAAAAATTATCAAAATTATCAGTTTGGGTTAAAAAAATTTTTAAGTACATCAGTAGAATAGTATAGCAAAGCAAGAAACAAATACCGTCAAAAATGTAGCTGTGTTTGATAAACACATAAATATGAATTACTAGGAGGAATCCTTTTCTGACAAGAAGTTCTGGAAAAACTGGAAAGCAGTTTGGTAGAAATTAAGTTTAGAAAAACATATTAATACCATATACCCACAGTAAGTTCAGAATGAATTTTCTATCTGAATCTAACAGGTTGTAGTATTTTTTTAATTGGGACAGAATAAGAGGGAACTACTTTTTATAACTGTATCTAAGTGGAGAGTTCTTACCAAACAAGGGGGAAAGGAGATCATAAAAGAAAAAAATTGGCAATTTCAATTACCTAAATTAAAAAACAACAACTTTAAAACAGAATTAATGAAGATAGAATAAGAGAAATTGCAGAGTATATTTGGGGAGGAATGTTTCCATCATATAGCACCGATAAGTTTAATAAACAAGATTTAGGGAATTTTCTCTCTTTTTATCCATCTATGTGTGTATAGATTCACCAGGAACCATTTTCCAACAGGTAAGTTTTCAAAGGGTAAGTTGCAGATTCTGAATGATCATTTGAAAATATGTTCTAAATCATTGCTCTTACTGAGCAATGCCAAGTTGAAATGACTGAGGCTTCACTTCTTGTCCTACACATTGGCTAAGATCACCAACAAATGGGAATAGTCAGGTTTCTGACAGGCTGTGCATAGGAACATTAATACTGTGATGGAACTCCGAAATTGGTCCAAACTATTCAGAATATAATTTTGTAATTGTAGTGCCTAAACCATTCATTCATGTGATCCAGTGATCCCACTACTGTTCCTATACCCCAGAAAGAGATCCAACATCTATCAAAATATCCGTGGCAGGGTTGTTTGTAAAGAACTGGAAACAAAGCAGATGCCTCTCAGTTTAGGGATGGAGGATGGCTGCAAAACCTGTGGAATTTGAATGTAATTGACTATCATTGTGCAGTAAAAAGAGAAATATTGAAATAAATAGAACCAAAAGAACAGTATATGAAATGTAAATTAAAAAGATCCCAAAAATTAGTAGTACTCCAAGTAACTTAAAAACATGGAAGGTCCCAGAACAAAAGTGAAGTATGTCTAATGCCAGAAATGTAGGGAGTACTGGGGCAGAATATTGTATATATTGTCAAATGTGGTCACTGTATTGAATGTTTTTGCCTTTTTTGTGTGTGGTTACGTTACATGGAACATAGTTCAATCCAGAGGGATGAGCATGATAATTTGGGTTTATTTGTTTTCCCCCAGAAATGACTATTGTATAAATACAGAAGGTATCAGAACTTATTTTGGGAGAGAGGAGGGGAATCAGGCAGTTACCAAAATCATTTGCGATATCTTAGTTTTATTCTAATTTGGTATTGATTTTGTTTCTTGCTTATAACAAGTCAGTAGTCCAGAGGCAGCTAGGTGGTGTAATGGATAGATTGCTGGGCTTGGAGCCAGGAAGGCTTGAGTTCAAATATGGCCTCTGATACTTGCTAGCTGTGTAAACTTGTTCATTTATACAGTCATTATTTGCTTCTAGTTTATTGTCAGCAGACTTAAACAAAAATGTTTTTTTCTAAATTTGTCATATCTGTTTAGGTTTTAAGTGACCCTTTCTTTTACTGACTGATGAGTTAAAGCATTGATTTGGTTAGGAGATAGCTAGATTTAATACTAGTCTGTGGTGATGATGATAAAATTTACATTTTAGTTGGGCTTCCACAGTGTCATATGTGTAAAAAAATTACCTCAGTTTCCACACATTGAGTAATCAGTAAGTATTTATTAAACTTCTCATATGTGCCAAGCACTGTGCATATTCAGAATTTCAGCAGCCCTGACCTTCTCGCTGTTCTTCACACAAGACACTCTTGTCTTCTGAAACCCAGAATGAGAAGTTCTCCCTTCTCCCCTCTGCATCCTGGCATCCCTGGCTTCCTTTAAGACTCAGCTCAGAGTCTACGTTCTGCAAGAGGCCTTTCCTGATTGACACTTTCCCTTCCTCCCTCTGAGATGACTTTCTGTTTACATTATATGTATCTTCTGTTTACATGCTATGTCGCCCATTAGAATATGAACTCCATGAGAAGAAGGATCATGTTTTTACCCTTAAACAGTGCCTGGCACATAGTACATAGTCAGCACTTAATAAATGCTTGTTAATGGATTGACTGACTGTTTAGTGCCTGCGGATACCAAGCCAAAATTGTGTAGTCTTTGCTCCTCAGGAGTTTCCCTGAGAGAGAAAGTATGCATATATAAATATGTACTCAGTAAATTCAAATTACTACAGGATAGGCAGGGGAGAGCATTAGCTGGGAAGGCTTCATTTAGAAGGTAGGGCTTAAGCTGACTCTCGAAGGAAATAAAAGCTTCTGTGAGGCTGAGGTAAGGAGAAGGGTATACGTGGGGGAGGGGAAATGGCAGGCTAGCCCTACAAAAGTTCGCAGCTGAGAGACAGAGGAACCTCCAGAAGGTCAGTAGCAAGTAAGGTCTTCTGTAAGTACTTACTGCAGTGTTTATGTTACTCATGTACTTAAGAGAGGTGGTAGCAGTAGGTTGTTTTCATTTGTATGTACTTGTTGAGAAATTGCCTTTTAAAAATTGTAGCTTTTTGCTTCCTTCTGTAATAATACAACATTTAACAAATCCCTGCTTGACTTTTCACAAGTAGAATCTTGTCCTTATTACTGCTTCTCCAGGAAAGATATTATTTTCCACATTTTTGGTCTATTGAGAACTAGACCTTTATTTGCCTGGATAGATAAGTTATACATTACTGAATTAGTGGTTTTAAAATTCATACTTGAATTTTTTTATTGATTCAGGGTTGTTCTTTCTTTACCTTTTTTACTATTCTTTTCACAATTTACTCTGTCAATGCTTCTCCTGTATATTTTCTGATACTTGGTATTTTATCTACCTGCTTCTCTGAACCTACAGTCCTTAATTCCAGAACATTCAAAAGTTGTAGAATAGGTGCCTCTAAGTAATTTATTGAGGCAGCTAGGTGGTACAGTAAATAGAGCATTGGACCTGGCATCAGAAAGACTCATTTTCATGAGTTCAAATCTGCTCTCAGACTACCCTGTGGGGCAGCTAAATGGCACAGTGGATGAAGGGCCTGGAGTCAGAAAGACTCATCTAATTGAGTTCAAATCCAGCCTCAGACACTTACTGTCTGTTGTGACCCTGGGCAAGTTACTTAAATTAACCCTTTTTGGCAAGGTTTCCCCATCTATAAAATGAGCTGGAGAAGGAAACGGTAAACCACTCCAATATTTGCTAAGAAAACCACAAATAGGGTCACAAAAAGTTGGACACAACTGGAAACAAATGAACCACATAAAGTAACTTTGATCACTTTGAGTCTTCTTTTGAAAATTTCTGAAAGCAAGGTAATTATTAAAATTTTTATTGTGCATCAGTTTAATTTCAGGATTTTTTTTCTTTTGCAGTGAGTGTTGAAAAGATAGAACTGAAGGGATTATCGCATAAGAAAAATGAAAGAAATGTTGAATGTTCCTTTGAGGTAAGGTTTTAAATTCTCCTTTGTTTGAAAAAGATATGGAAAGTATTTTTTTTTTGACTTCACAAAGATTATCAGTGAAACAATTTTATTTTAGTGTGTATCTCATTGGGCCTCCCATATTCTGGGCCCCCAGTTAGTTACCCTAAATTCTAATTATTTTGTAGATCAGAATTCTCTCCAAACCATAGCTCATTATCTCCTACTGTTGTACCTTACTTTTTAATTAGTCAATAGGATGACACACTTCGATCAGAAAAAAAACATTTTAATTAAATGACAATGTAAGTAAAATATTTTCTCCCTAATTATAATTCTTCCCCAATAAGCCTTGAGCTTACTCTGTCACAATTACAGTACACATTTGGAAGAGTAGACCTTGATCATGAGAGATATCCACACTTGTAAAACATATGAAGGAGAATGTATAGAGGAAACATGTATGGAGGATCAGCCTACACATTTGAACCTGCAGAACTGCCAGCGTCTTCTCCTAATATCGTCTTGCTTCTCTTTGCCTGACCTGCTCTCCACTCAGCATTGCTTTCTGCTTATTCTCCACTAGGTATTGCTCGCTAATCGAGTAGGTTGCCAGCTCTGAACATTTTCAGGGTCATTTAATACCCTGAAAAATTTTCACCATAGATGCTATATTTCATCAGCCCTTTTAATCACTCTGGAATCCATGCTAGGGTAATCAAATGATTAATAATTAAATCATTAATAATAATGATTTAATATTTGTAAAGAGCCTAGCATAGTGCCTGGCCCAGAAGAAACACTATATAAAGTCTGATTTCCCTTCTTCCCTCTTCATCCATCCCCACTATACCCCCACATACAGACTGTACTAGCTAAGCCTTTCTCCTAAAAGAAGAGATGCTAGAGTTCTCTCTTTGGTAGAGATAAAGCAATTTTAAAGTCATTTAGGCATTGGTTTTCACGAACTCAGAGGGAAAGATTTCAAAAGAATAGGAAATATCATAGATGATAATGTCTTTCTGTCACCATCTTCTCCATGCCTGCATCTCTAGCAAAAAAAAGTGACCAGTAACTACTGATCTTGTTAATTCATTAAAATCTTTGAGAATGATTTAAGCTCATGTTTAGGTAATGTTTCATGAAAACATGAGAATAGATTTAGGCAAGTTTGCATAGATGCAAAATTTTTCTATTATAGAGCAAATGTCAGAGTTACGTAGTTCACTGAGAGGAAAAGTTAGAGTTTTCAACAGTTTGTCCAGTCTTACCTTCTTTGATCTTTTAATCCAGGTATGAATGACTAACCTTTCTGTCACTGTAAGGCCAATGCTATAGGAAGCTCCTGTTTTCACTTCTATAAACTCTCTTGAGCAAGAGACTGTGTGTTGTGTTCATCCTTTGTTGCCAATGAAGATCATGCCATCAAAAAAATGATGACATGACTTGCACTTGACTTGGTTTTGAGTAAGGGAGGGTTGTGCAGGTCACCAGCCTCACTTCTCCAGAGCCATCTGAATCCAGTGACCAGATAGACTACTATGTTAAAGAAGGGTAACGGTTAATTCAATATAGCAAAGTACAGTAATAGATGTTCATAATCCCAAAGACATCAAGAAAAGGTTAAATTATATTTCCATATACTTTTTTAAGATGGCATGGTCATCAGATTGTCAGTATTGTAGGGACTAGAGAAAGATAGATCCACCAGTACACTCTTGGTGAAGCTATAAATCTAGCCATTTAGAAAGCAGTTTGAATTATTCTGTGAAAAATTATAGAAATAGTCATACCCTTCAACCTGTAGATTCTACTACTAGGCATGTAACTTAAAGAGGTCAAAACCAGAGAGATTCCATATACACCAGAATATTCATAAAGCAGCACTTTTTGTGGTCACCAGAAAAATCTGAAAATAAAGTTGATTCCTATCATTTGGAGGCTGGCTAAATAAATTGTGGTATATTAATGTAATGGAATATTCCTGTATTACAAGAGATGGCACCCATGATTTCAGAGAATAAGATAACTTACTTTAAAGTGATGGGAAGTAAGATAAGCAGCCTAGTTAACGGGTATCTACAATGATGTAAATGGGAAGAAGAGATAAAGAAGGAGGCTGTGTGTTATATAGCTATATTGACTAAACTTGGCCACAGGAAATAGTGACAGAGGTTGATGGGTGTGATCAAATATTGAATATATTTATAGAAATGGTTGATCTTTTAGTTTTGCTTGCCTGCTTTTCTCTTTCCTTTTTTAATCTTTGTTACTTTACTGAATAGAGGTTGGGAAGTGATAGAGTGGGAAGCAAAGATGATATAAAAACAAAGAATGTTGATAAAAATAAAGACTTTAAATCAAAAGCTTTATATTCAAATAGGAAAGTTTTACCTATTTGGAAAACTTTGATCAAATATTATCTTCCCCAATTATTGCTATACGTAATAAAGTTAGTGATCATTTAATGTCTAAATATAATTTTTAGTTTGGGGAACCAGCTTAACTGACCCGAAGGTAATTGAATTTTTGAATCATATTTATTGATGAATCATTTTAAATAATTGGAGAATACAACCATTGACATCATCACATTTTGGAGAGGCACAGTGTATTCAATAGAGAATTGGCCTTGAAATCAGGAAGACTTTATCATCTCACTAGCTCCCCATACCAACTCCAAATCTTCTTAAACCTCCTCAAACCTCCCATAGCTTGCCCTCCCCTAATTCTCTCAGCTGAGAATGTTGCCTCATGTTTTACAGAAAAAAATTGAGGCCATTCACCATCAACTCCCTCTTCTCCCATCTTCCTCATCTTCTATCACTCAGTGCATTCTTCCTCTCCTCATTCACCCCATCTCACCTGATAGAAGTGGCTTTCCTACCAGGGCTAACCTCTCTAACTTGTTCAAGTGATTCTATTCTGTTTTGTCTCCTCTGCCATCCTCACTCTTTGACTCATTTTTAATCTTTATCTACTGGCTCATTCCCTACAGCCTACCAATTTGCTCATGTCTCTCTGTTCTGAAAAAAATACTTGATCCTTCCATCCCTCCTAACTATTGCCTAATGTGTCTTTTGCAATTTGTAGTGAAACTTCTCAAAAAGTCCATCTACAATAGGTACCCCCATTTTCTCTCCTCTCTCTTAACTCCTTAAAATCTGGCTCGCACCCTTCTCATTCCATTGAAACTGCTTTCTCCAAAGTTGCTGATGATTTCTTGGTTGCTAAATTCGATGGCCTTTTCTCAGTCCTCATTCTCCTTCACCTCTTGTCTAGCCTCTGACACTATTGATCACTAACTACTCCTTGATATTCTCTCCTTTCTGGATTTTCAGGACATCCCTTTCTCCTACCCTATGGCTATTTCTTCTCTGTCTCTTTTGCCAAATCCTCCAGTTAACACCCTCTAGCTGAAGTGTTCCTCACTATTCTGTTCTGGGCACCTTTTCTCTTCTTCCTCTATACTCTTTCACTTGGTGATCTTTCACTTGGTGATCTCATTAATTCCCTGGGATTTAATTACCTTTTCTGTGGTGATGATTTTCAAATTTATCTATCCTTTTCCAGTCTCTCTGTCAACCTCCCATCTCACATCTCCAATTGCCTTTCAGACATTTCAAACTGGATGTCTAGTAGACAGCCGACAGTCAGTATGTCTAAAACAGAACTCATTACCTTTCCCCCTAAACCTTCTCCACATACAAACCTCCCCCTCTCCCTGTTGCCATAGAAGGCAACAGCATCCTTCTAGTCCCTCAGGCTTACAACCTGATTCCTTACTATCACTAAACACCTTCCCCTATATTCGAGCTATTGCCAAGACCTGTCAATGTCACCTTTGAAACAAATCTCAAATATGTCCCCCTTCTCTTTTTTCCTAAAGCACAGGTTCTCTCAATCCAGAGATGTTAAGGGGACCTGGCAAAACTGATAAGAAAGAAATTACAGAAGACTCTTGTACTAGCACTAGTCAAGGACCAGACACTGGTTGGTAGCCCCATTGCCTTTACCCACTCAGGGTCTCAGTACAAGAGTGGAGAAGAGCACTGAAGCACAGGTCCAATCAGGTCACCCCTCACCCCTACTCAGTAAATTCCAGTGGCTCCCATCAAATACTCAATACCCTGTTTTGCATTCAAAGCCCGTCAAAATCTAGTCCCCGCTTACTTTTTCAATCTCTTTATACCTTATTCACTACTGTGTACTCTGATCTAGTGGCACTGGCCTCCTGGCTATTCCACTCACAAGACAATCCATTTCTCAACTCTGGACATTTTCCTTTGCTGTCCTCCATGCCTTAAATTCTCTTTCTCTTTATCTCTGCCTACTTACCTAACTTTTTGTGAGTCCCAGCTAAAATTCCATATTCTGCAGGAAATCTTTCCCAGTCCCTCTTTATTCTAGTCCCTCTTCTCTTTTATGTTATTTCCTATTTACCCTTTCACCAGCTTACTTTGTATATATTTGTATGGTTTGTCTCCTCCATTAGACTATAAGTGTTATAGGGGTAGGGATTGTTTTTTGCTTCTTTTTTGTCTTTGTTATTTAACACATTGCCTGGAACAAAGTAGGTGCTTAATAAATGTTTATTGATTGATTGATAACCCCTCAGTGCCTCAGATAACCAAGTCTATGAGTTTTATAACAATTACTTCTCTGTTTTGGTAGGGAAAGTTTACTCACTAGAGAGGAGTTCCCAGTATTCACAAAATAACAAGATCAGTAGCTCCCCTCCCCTCCACCTCCCCCCAAAATATTTAGAAGCAGAAGGAATCTCCTAATCTAACAGTGTAAAAGTTGTATTCTTAAATGCATTGTTGGTTTTTACAGCTTACGTTTTTAATGTCTCTAAGCAGAGTTTTGTCATCTTGTGTTTAAAGGTGCTAGATAATATGAGTTGTTACTGCTATTTGTTTGGTCTTTGCCAGTAACAGAATATTGGTTCCTTAAATCCCTTTCCTCCCCTCAAGAAAAAATCCAGATTATCATTTTTCTTTAGTCTTTATGAAATATCATCTCCATTACCCACGTTTGTCTCTATAATCCCACCTCCCAAACAGCTGTCCTGTATAAAGACTTTTTTAAGAAGAGAAAACCCATAGAAAAAAACTAACCAACACCTTGAATAATCCCTAACCTGAGCAGAGAAGGTAAGAAGGGACATTCTCCATATCGCTTTTTGAGAGCCAAGCTTGAACATTATAATTATGTAGCATTTAGTAAGATTGTTATGTTGTTCTTTCTGTTTACATTGCTACAGTAACTATATATTGTTCTCAAAGTTCTGCTTACTTCTGGTTTCATCAGTTCATGTAAATCTTCTTAGGCTTCTCTATATTCACTATTTGTTATTGTTCAGTTTTTCAATCATTTGGAGTTTTCTTGGCAAAGATACTGGAGTGGTTTGCCATTTCCTTCTGCTCATTTTGCAGATGAAGAATTGAGGCAAACAGGATTAAATGTATTTGAACTCAGGAAGATGAGTCTTTCAGATTCCAGACCCAACACCTTATCCACTCACTGTTCTACCTAGCTGCCCATATTCATTGTATGATTCATCATTTTTCATGGCACAACAGCATTCCATAAAATTCATATACCCTAAAGTGTTCAGTCTTTGCTATTGATGGACATCTATCTACTTTGTTTCCAGTTCTTTGATACTATAATCATTGTCTTTTTTAGGGTGTGTACCCACCAGTGGGATCTCTGGATCACAGAGTATGGTCATTTTAATAACTTTCTTCTCCTAATTCCAAACTGCTTTCCAGTATAGCTGGTGTAATTCACAGCTCCACCAGATGGAGTGTATTAGTGTGTCCATGTTCCCACAACTCCTGTGTATATTCCCATCTTTCTGTCATCTTTGCTACTTTGCTGCATGTAAAGTGAAATAGGAATTGGTTGGATTTGCATTCTCTTATTATTAGTAGTTTGGAGCATTCTTTGACATGGTTGGAAATATTTTGTGATTTTTTGGAGAACTTTTTGTTCATATCCATTGGATCCTGATGCTAGTCTTAATGAATTTCAGAATAGTGATAGATTCAATAATCTATCTCACTAGCATCTGGCTTCCTAAGCATCTAAGGAAATTAAAACCAATCTTTTCTGCTTAAAGTTTTTTTTTTAACAGTGACTGCAAGTTCATAAAGAACTCTGGTCCCTTGTCATTAGTACCCCATTTTTATAGAGTCCCAGAAGTTCTGTGACTTATTTAAGATTAGATAGTTAGAACTCTCAATTCCAACAGTTATAGTCAGTTTTGTGACTTACGTATGTTAACTTAGGGTATTGCCAGAGAAAAAGATTATACTTATTATATTTCACATTATAAATGTCTACATAAACAGAGATACAGGCTAATAATGTAACTTGGGAAGGAGAATAGCAATTTTCCCTTATTTTATATTTATTTTTTGGTTATATTTTGAGTTCCAGATTTATTTCATCCCTCTCTTCCAACCCTGCATTAGAGATGGCCAGTATGAGAGATGTGGAACGATTGCAATACATACTTTATATCATATATCAGTTCTATCTCTGGAGATAGATAGCATTTTCCTTTGTAGTTGGTTTTAATGTTCATATTACTCAGAATAGCTCATTCACAGTTACTCTTCAAACAATGTTTCTGTTACTGTATATAATGTTTTCTTGGTTCTGCTTGTTTTACACTGCATTGTTTCATGCAAGTCTTTTCCATGTTTTTCTAACATCAATCTACTGGTCATTTTTTAAAGCTCAGTAGCATTCCGTCACAACCATATACCACAACTCAATCAGCCATTCCCCTATTGATGGGCATCTCCTCAGTTTCCAGTTCTTTGTCACCACAAAGAGAACTGCTATAATTATTTTAGTACATAATAAGTTCTTTTTTCTTTTTCCCTGGTCACCTTGGGAAATACCTAATAGTGGTGTTGCTGGGTCAAAGGGTAAATATACACACAGTTTTATAACTCTTTGGGCTTAATTCCAAATTGCTGTCCAGAATGGTTGATCCGTTCACAGTTTCACCAGTTATTGGTGTCTCAGTTTTTCCACATCCCTCCTATATTTGTCATTTTCCCCTTCAGTCATTTTAGCCAGTCTGATAGTGTGAGATGGCATTTCTCTAATCAGTAATAATTTAGAGCATTTTTATATGACTTTATATATACATACATATATAGAGCTTTGATTTCTTTTTCCAAAAACTTCCTGTTCACAGCCTTTGATCATTTATCAATTGGAGAATGACTCATTCTTATAAATTTGCCTAAGTTATCTATATATTGGAGATATGAGACCTTCTTCTGAGAAACTGTCCATAAAATTTTCACCTAATTTTCTGCTTTCCTTGTAATCTTGGCTACATTGGTTGTATTTGTTTAAAAAAAACTTTTTAATTTAATGTAATTAAAATTAATCTATTTTTATATCCCACAATGCTCTCTTATCTTATTCATAAATTCTGTTCTTATCCATAAATCTGATAGGTAATATGTTCAGTGCTCTAAAAATTCTCTTTAAGAATGTTTCCTAGTCTGTCCTATACCATCTATTACTAAACTAGAAAACTACAGTGTGGACTTTGGGAAATACAGGAAACAAAATAATAGTTGTTGATACATAGTATTTTGAAGTCTGCAAAGCACTTTCTCATTTTTACATTACAACAGTGATGTCATGTGGGTGCCATGAGTGTTATTAATTATCATCCCCTTTTTTTTACAAGTTACTAAAGTGAAGCTTAGGAAGCTTAAGTGACTTTGACTATGGTCACATTGTTAATTAGTATATCGGAAGTAAGATTTGAACTTAGGGCTTCCTGACTCCAGGTTCAGAACTCTATTAATCCACATTGACTCTCACCTAAAAAAGTTGGTTCCCAGCCATTAACAGCTTACTAGACTGTTTTGCTGAGCCCCTAAGCTGTAATAGCCAAAATTAATGTTTATCCTACAACCCATTATCATCACCTTGGGTTAGGGTGAGGGTTAGTAACAGTTTAGGGTTAGGTCTTCTCTTTCACTAGACCAGAATGATGTTACATTGGGTAATGAAGTAGTTGAAAGGGAGTAAGTAAGTATACAGTAGAAAGGAAAAAAAAGAGAGATTATACATTGTAAAGAGAAATGAATAAAAGCCAGTACTTGGAAAAAGAGGTAACTGATAATATTGTCTAATTGTATGGATGAAAAAAAAAGACAGTGGGCCTCTAATTTGAGATCACTATAACTTGGAAAACTTTTTTCCTAGCCATCTACTCTGAGTTCATAGATCATAGGAGCATAGATTTGGAGCAATGAGGATTAAAAGATTAGTTGATAGAAAACATTTTGTTGTCTAAGTTTCTAAGACTAATTCAATACAGTATGTGCCACAGCCAAATATAGTCTTAATTCATTCTGCTTTTGGAAAGTAGATGGATCCTAAGAGAACAAAAAAAAAATTCCGGGAAAGTAAAGTGAAATAAAAATTTTCCTTTTTTATCACTGAGATGGAAGATCATTAGAAAGAATGGGGATCCATTCATGAATCAGTAAATCCAAAACATTTAGCAGACTTAATGCTTGCCAGTCTAAAGTGATTAGATTTTGAATTTAAACTGTTATTAATAATGCCAAGAGGCAGCATGTCATAGTGCCTTAAGAGCCAACCTAAGAGCCTCTGACGCATACTGGCTATTTGACCAAGGACAAGTTATTTAATATCCCAGTGCTAAGGCATAATATACTTAATGGCATATCATCTGCCATATCTTCATTTGGTACAAGGAAATTCCTCACTCAGAATTCCCATATTAATGCAGTAGCAAGTATAGCCCAAAAAGAAAAGCCTTTGTAGAATTAACTATACTACAATGACCAAAGATTTACATTAACTATGAAATAGATTTTGCAATGGATATTGAAGACACTTCTGCTTATCCAGAAGTCTTTCTGGCAATCTCAAACATAGTCACAGATCCATAAGTTTGTGCTAAAACATCTCTGATCTACATTTGTTCTTCACTAAAGCATGGATTTGACTCTTATGAGAAACAAAGCTAAGTCCTCACCTAGACAGTGTATAAAATAAGAATTTACAAGCAACACATAGTGACTGCTGAAAATAGAGGTAGAGGCATAAGACAGTGCATAGTAGTACAGGGTCATTTAGGAAAGTAAAAAAATATCCCTTGGTGCCTAAATTTAGTATCAGAAGTGACCTTTGAACCCATCTTCTGATTCTAGTACTCATTCCATTGCACCCTGCTTCCATTCAGGTCAGTTGGTGCCTAGAAAGACTGCAGACCAGACAAGTATTCATCCAACCTTTACTTAAAGAGGTCCAGATAGAGAATATCAACTATTTCCTGGGGTAGTTCATTCCAGTTTTGGATAGCCCTATTGTTATCAAGCCTAAATTTGCCAATAAGCAACTCTCAAATCAAGCATAACAAATCTAATTCTCTTTCTTTGGCAGGCTTTCAAAAACCTAAAGATAGCAATTATGTGCCTCCTAAGTCCTCTCTTCTGTAGACTAAACATCCCCACTTCTTTCAACTGAATCTTCAGAAACCATGAATTTAAGACTGTTGAAACCATGGTGATTGCCTTCATTCACTCTCCATCTTATGAATTACCTTTCTAAAATGTGGTGGCAGATATGTTTGTGACCAGGGAAGATTGCAGAGAGACTATGTCCTCTCTATTCCTGGATACTCTGTATCTCTATTAGTATATTAGACCAATGTTGCTTAGACTTGTTGACTTTGCTTTCTTGGTTGTCATATCACGTTGTTGATTCATATTGAGCTTGCCGGCCACTCAAACCTCAGAACTTTAAAAGAAATTATGGGTTTTTTAAACCTTACTATCAGTTTCCAAGACTTCCCCTACCCCATCCCATGACATAGAACCCTTATTTGTAAAAAGAAGTATAATTAAGCAAAACAAACTAACACATTGACAATCTGTTGGCAGATTCTTCATTCCTCACCTGTAGTCTGCCCCCTTTCTAGAAAGAGAAATACTTTTTCTTCATCAATCCACTGGAGGAAATAGTAAAGTTTTTCTTCCTCTTTACCTCTCTTCCTCCTAGATTTCTTTGTTGAATACCCAATCCTAGAGTTTATCTGTGTTCCCTCATTTTTAGAAACGATTCTCTTCTCCCCTTTCAGATTTGTATACGTTTGCACAGTCCTTGGTGCTTTTGAGTGCAAACTTGTTTACCTTAAGTTTCTTTTGTCAGTTATCTTTCCCTTTAAAAATCTCTATTCAACTCTGGATTTCTTATCTTTTTATGTTCATGATTCATTCATTCTGTTCAAAATGTTTTTGTTTAAGATGTCCAGCTTTGGAAGATTTCACTAAATGGGTCGTACGTTCTGTGGAATGAACAGGCTTAAGGAAGCTGTTTTGAGATGAATGGAGTAGAAAATGATATTTATATTTATTTTTTAATGCACAGAATAAAATCCACTGAGGATTCAGGAGATACAGACAGAACAGCTTTGACATTAACATGTTGAGTTTATTATATTTTTAAAAATACAAACCATATGTAGTAAGAGATTCCACTTTTTATGTCTAACCATATTTGTATATTCTGAATATTTAGAAATGCTAATATATGATGCTTGTTGGATACAGAACAAGAACAACAAATGTTTTAAAAGAAAATAAACAGGGATTGAGGAATGGTCCTCTCTAGTTTAAAAAAAAATGATGCAGCCATGACCAGCAAGATTACGGAATAATCTAGTTGTTTTATGGGCTAGTTGTTTTATGCAAACTCTTCCATCTCCCAAACCTTTTTAAAAAAAGTCATATACACAGTAACTAAACCTAAAGCACAAGGTTACAAATATTATCCAAGTAAAACATCATAAAAATAATATTGGAAAACTTAGATACTCAGAGCTTCTATTCAGCGTTCCCATCCCCCCCCCCCCAACCCCTTCTACAAATCAGTTACAGTGAGCCCAAACAATCTCATAACCTTGTGCTTCAGGGTCTGGCAATGAGAGTTCACATCTGGTCCCCTCGTGGCAGTGACCTAGCTTGAATTTCCTCTCACCCCACAAGAAGACACTGAGTCTATCCAGCAACACAAAGCAAAAGTAGAGTAACTAGAGGGAGGGATAGAAGACAAGAACAGCATAGAATCACAAGGTGAGAGTAGAAAGAGCTTTTACCTGAGAGAAAGGAGACTGGACACCTAGCTAGACTAGGTACTTTACCTTCAGTTAATCACCAAGCATTTAAGTGCCTACTATATTCGACAAACTGATGCTAGACATACAAAGAAAAGTAAAAGACAAGTCCTTGCTCTTCAGCATGTAAACCACTATGTATAAACAGTCTATATATGGGATAAACTGGAGATGATCCGCAGAGGGAAGGCATTTGTGTTAAGGAGAATTGGGAAGGCTTTTTGCAGAAGGTGGTGTTTTAATTGAGACTTCAAAGAAAGCCAACAACAGCAGCAGAGAGGAGGAAGAGGGAGAAAATTACAAACATGAAGTATAGTCAGGTGAAAATGATATGATTAGGGAGATGGAGTGTCCTGTAAAATGAGGAAACCAATGTCATTGGATCACAGAATATAAGGAAGTATCCTATAAAAAGACTAGAAAGATAATAATAAGAACAATAATAAAAAGATAATAAGGGGCTGGGTTAGGAAGGGCTTTTAAAGCTAAAAAGAAGATAATAGGGAGCTACTTGCATTGACTGAATAGAGGAGTGAAATAGGCCTTTGCTTCAGGAAGATTCATCTGACAGCTGAGTGGAGGATGGTCTGGGATTGAGAGAGACTTGAGTCATGGAGACCAACCAGAAAAGATTTCAGTAAGAAGGAAGAGAACAAACACTTATTAAGTGCCTGCTGTGTGCCACGCACCATGCTAAGGATTTTACAAATATTATCTCATTTGATCATCACAACAGTCCTGCAGAGTAGGTGAAGAAACTGAGGTAAACAAAGGTTAAATGACTTGCCCAAGATCACATAGCTAGTAAATGTCTGAGGCCAGATGGAATTCAGGTCTTCTTGACTGAAGGTCCTCTATACCACCTAGTGAAAAGGGCCTATACCAGAATGGTGGCAGTGTCAGGAGGAGAGAAGGGGGCAAATCCAAAAGCAACTACAGAGATAGAAACAAGATTTGGCAACTCATTTGGATATGGAAGGTAAGAGAGAGAGAGTAATAGAAGATCTACACTGAGGTTCCCTGCCTGGGTTATTGGGAACAAGGTGGTGCCCTCTGTGGAAATGAAGGGTTTTGGAGAGTGTGAGGGGAAAAGTAAGTTCAGTTTTGAACATGTTGAATTTAAGAAGTCTGTAGGACATCTAGTGATATGTAAGTCTGGAAGTTAAAAGAGAGATAGATTAGGGATGGATAAGTAGATCTGAAAATTCTTAGTATAAAGATGAAAAATGAATCCATCAGAGCTTGATGAGATCACCAAATGAAATAACATATTGGAAGAAGAGAAGATCTACCATTAGTTGACGTGACTTTAATGAAGATCTAGCAAAAGAGACTGAAAAGGAGAAAAGGAACAGGCAGGCAGGTAGGAGGAGAACCAGTGTCACAGAAATTCAGAAAGAAGAGGGTGATCAGCAGTGCCAAAGGTTGCAGAAAGTTTAAGAACAGCGATCATGAAAAGACCATTATATTTGGTGATTAGGATATGATTGTTAACTTTGGAAAGAGCAATTTCAGTTAAACATGAAGTCAGCTATCAGGCTGCAGAGTTTAAAAAAAAAGAAACCACATGTACAGCATGAGGAGAGGGAGCTGTGGCTGCCTGGGAGGTGGAGTTTAGCCGCAAAAGAGTGGAAAGCTAGGAGAGATAGGCAACAATAGCTAGCAGAGGTGGACAGATAAGTGTTTTGTTTTGTTTTGTTTTTTTAAGGATAAGGGAAACATGAGAGACATTAACACTGTAGAAAGTCCTGGACTAGGTCCCTATATCTCCCTGAAATGAGGTTGAGGATGCCCAGCTCATTTTAAGAGTTTGTGCAGCATTGAAAGGGAAGGAAGTGCGAAAGAATATGGAGAGAAACTAGAGACAGGTAGCTTGGAATAGAAGGGAAAAGCTTAATGACCAGAGGAGAAAACACATATACACATATATACACAAAACACATATACATAAACACATAAATAAGTAGGAAAGAACACAAAAACAGAAAAAGAAGTAAAAATGCAACGGTCAGAATATCATTGTACTAGAAGAGTATTGTATTTAGAACCTTAAAGGCACCTTAAATACGCAACTCCTCCTTCTCCCCCATTGCCAAGATTCTAGAGTTAATAGCAATAACAGGAAATAACAGAATGTTTCAAAAGGAGGAAAAAAGCCATTAAAATCCTTTAGTACTATAATTAGATTTTGTAGCAGAACTTGTAACAAAGGACTAAAAAGAGAGTATAAAACTTTTCCTTCTAGAGAAGTTGAGGCACTCTGAAAGTGAAAATTACAGGTTTCAAACACAGAAATACAGAAGTGGAAGAAAATTTGGTAAAAAAGTGAAATATAAGACAATTATGTTTAAAAGAACACCTGAAATTTATGAGAAGTAGAGAATGACCTTGAAGATATGATTTGCTAAGATCTGTTTGTGTTTGTCCTTCATTTTCAAAGAAGACCATGACATCAGAGAAATGATGACATGACCTGCCACTGGACTTTGTTTTGAGTGAAGGAGGGCTGTGCAAGGTCACCAGCCTCACTTTCCCCTCCTGAGCCTTAAACCCTGTGCACTCTGAAGCCCATACATTGCACAACAATAGGTCCCTGCCTAAACTTGACTTATTGGCTCTTTTGAGGACCCTCCTGGATTCAGAGTGATTATCAATGGTAACTGTTGTTCTTTCCCTCCCTGCTTGCCAAGATAACTTAATGATTATAGTTCTGTCAGAGGAATATGACGGTTGAAAAAATCTAAGAGTGTGTGTGTGTTGTGTGTGTGTAAAAACAAAACAAATAAAGGAACGCAAGTTGGAAGTTAAAAAACTATGGAACATGAACCTAATCTAGATTAAAAAGGATGAACTAACCCCCCAAAAATACTGCATAGGTAAACAGGATATTTGCGAATACCCCAAACAGCAGAAATACAAGAGAGAGAACTAAAATTATCAAGAAAAAAATAATTAAATTCTCTTGTTTTTATTAGACTTCTAGGAATAAAGGGCTGCTTTAATATAACATGGAGTATCTTTTTGTGGGAGGTATAACACAGTGGGAAGTTGCACTGGGAAGTTGCATATGGGGAGAAAAGGCAAGACACAGGAACATTGGAATTATACTCACTGAGCCCTTAGGTGAACAGTGAAGGGACAATATGTTCTCTTCAAGAGTGAGGGCTCCAGTAGAATAGGATAAAAACAGTGAAAGGGAAAGACTGCTAGAGGAGAAATAGAAGTGGAATGGTCCTCACCCCAAAGAGAAAGGAAAGGACACCACTAAACAAAAGTTCCGTGAGGGTAAAAGTATATCTTGGAGTAAGAAACAGGGATAAACCTTATGATAAGCTTCATGTAGAGGGCATTTGCACATTGGGTTGCCACTCACAGAAAGGATTTACCTCCCAAGATTATATCCCATTCCAGGAGAAAGAGACATTTGAGTCCCTTTGGGCATTGAATACCCAGTGTGGTAGAGAGACATAGAACCAGAGATAGGATGACCTGGATTTAGAAGTAGAAATTAATCTTGCTAAGGATAAAGGGGTAGGATAGATCCTACTGACTTGTGACACTAGGTACCTCCCCAATATACTATTTTCTAGTCAACATTACTTCCTTCATGATGTCAGGCACAGCAGAAAAATGAAAAATTGCTAAGATTTATACATGAAATAACAGAAATTGGAGAAAAGAAGGACTTAAAATATGGTTCTTAAAAAGCTTTAAAGCCCATGAGGAACTCCGAATCTAGAAGGAACAAATAAATGTATATGGTCCTTAAATCAGAATAGAATTCAGACTAGAAGTAAAGAGAATAATGAAAAGGGCCTAGCAGAGAAAACTTAGAAATGAGCACAGTAATATAATGTTTCCTAAAATAAGAAATTATAAGGGGAAGGGAAAATTTTTAATCATACTTTTAGCTGGGTAGGGAGGGAAAAAGTTCAAAAGAGGAAGAAGACACGCACAAAAAATAGATTGTTAATTTCTTTTTTACTCATGTAGTAAACTGAAGGGACTTTGGATAGGACAGATTTAACAGGAATGTGTTTGAACCTGTGGAAATAGACCAAGCATCAAAGTTAGGGTAATCAAAACTATTTGCAAGGATAAAATGCTGATTTAAAAGAGGAAGGTGATAAAAAGCAATACAGACGTAATTAAAGGAGGAAAACCTAGTCTTAACCATCATAACCTAAGGTGTAAATGTATTCAACAATCCAGTAAAACCAAAGCGGCAAAATGTGTAAGAAAACAAAGCCAAGCAATCTGCTGTATAAAAGATATAGTCCAAAAAGTATATAAGTTCATATTCTCCTTAAAATGGCAGAGTGGAAACAAAACAGCCCACCGCTCCTCCCACGAGTAATCCAGCAGAAGATTTAAACAAGTACCATCAGACCAAGAAATGTCTCCACTAATAGTATTTTGACAGCATAGGTTTGCATAAAGAGACAATTGGAAGCCTCTGGGTGCTAGAGAAAGGCTCCAGACAGAAAATCCTTTTCTGGGAGCAAAGCTTCCAGAAACCTGACTTGGGGCTAGAGGCAAGCCTGAAGCTTGTGTACTGGTGGCAAGGAGTTTGGACTAGACTCTAGCTTAGAGCTAGAACTCAATCCTTTATGGTTCATACAAGAAAGGCAACTGAAAAGCACAGGCTATCCTCCATTCCCTTCACTACGTGGAATGCTGTGTCCAGTGCAGCACCCTAGACAGCTACTCCTGAGATAATAGAACACATTATCTACATCATAAATACTACAGATCAGTACCCCATAACCTACATAACATTAATTCAAGAAATGCACAGAGGCTAGCCCTGAGTCCCAGTTAAGGAAATAAGGTTGTAAAAATGAGTCAGCACAAATACTGATGATGATATGTGTATGTGTGTATGCGTATCCATATCTAAATATATATGTACACATATTTTGACATACACATCTGTGTATATGTGTATGTGTGAGTGTGTGTTTAATATAGACATACTGTCTAGGGATGCTGAAGGTGTAAACTGCAAGCTTTAGTAGAATTCTCGGGGGGGTGGGGGGAATCAAGCACAAGTTGTTAAGTTATAATTGAAATGAGAGCTATAGAGGAAATAATGGGAGATAATTCAAAGGAAAATAAACAGACTAATAAGAATGCAAAAAAACACAAGCAGCACACTAGCTGAAAATTAGATTGGACTAGAAATTAGTGACTTCATGAGACAAGAAGAAATACTAGAACAAAATCAAAAGACTAAAAAAGTATCAGAAAATATAATGTACCATAAAGAAAAAATAATCTAAGAATCAAAAACTACCTGAACACTTAAAAAAGTCTAAAGACCATATTTCAAGAAGTCATGCATAAAAATTGTCCAGCCATACAACCTGGCTACGTTCCTACCTTTCCAGGCTTTTTAAACCTTATTCCTTTCCACAAACTCTTTAGTCTAGTGACATTGGTCTTCTTGTTGTTTATCACACAAAACACCTCATCTCCTGATGCTAGTCATTTTCATTGGCTTTTCCCCATACCTAGCCTTCCTCATTTCTGACTCCTGGATTCCTTCAAGTCTCAGTCCCGTGTTGTGCCTTTCCTTTGTTAATTATTTTCAATTTATCCTGTATATATATCCCGTTTGAACATAACTGTTTTCATGTTGTATTCTGTTTAGACTGTGAGATCCATGTGATTAAAAAAATATCTTTTACTTTTCTTTGTATTTCTGGGACTTATCATAGGGCCTGGCAGATAGATAGTAAGCACTTAGTAAATGCTTGTTGACTTGACAACAATTAGTCATGTCAAAACTTTTTAGCCAAGTCTATCAAGAAAAACATTTCCATCTCCAAACACTTTGATTAATGCTGGGGGAGGCAGATCAACAAATGAATTGAGCATACAATGTAAGAAAACTAGAAAATCAAGTTTTTAAATTCCACCCAACTTTAAAACCCCAACTAAATACAAAAATAGAAATTTGAGGTCAAAGAATATATTAACAAAATTGAAAACTTTACTTGATAAGACTAGAAACTTTTTTTAAAAAACAAAAGCAAGTGTGTTGTCAGATTTTTTAAAAGAGAGAAGAAAATATCAAAGATAAAAAAAGAATCACAACAAATGAAAAAAATAAAAATTATTAGACACTGTTTTGCCTGATGTATATGCCAACAAAACTAAAAATTTAAATGAAATGAAAAAAATAAGAAAGAGAATTTAATCCAGCCTCAGAAAAAAAAAATTGAACAGGCTATAAAAATACTCCCAATAGAGGAAAAAAGCCAGGACCACAAGGCTTTATAAGTTAAGTTCTTTAAAGGCTCAAAGATCAAATAATTCCAACCTTTCATAAAATGTTTACAAAAAGAAGGAAAGCAGGGGAGACAAATTCCTTCAGTCATACAAATATGATCTGAAGCAGAAAAAGAAAACTATGGTGTTGTCCTTAATTAGCTTATGGCAGAATTCTAGTTTGAAAATGCTGGTTAAGAGACCTTCATCCAAAAGGGCTATATATTATGACCAAGTAGAAAATTTTACAATTGTGGTCTAAAATTAGGAAAAATTATAAATGTACACTATATTAATAACAAAACAATAGAAATCATGTCAGTAATTTAAAAAAAAAACTTTTCACAAAATACAATATCCATGTGTTAAAAAAAAAAAAACAACTAAAAAACAAATAGACTTTTCTTTACTGGGGTAAATTGTATCCATCTAAAACCAAAAGCCAGTATTACAATCAATGGAGATAGGACTTTCTAGAAAGAGTGGGTATGAAAATAAGTATTTCTATTTATCATCAACATTGACATAGTTGCAAGAAATGCTTGGTACAGTAATCAGACAAGAAAAAAATTGAATAAATGTAAGCAAAAGAAGAAAGAATATCATCCTTTTTTGTGTATGACAGGATGGTCTACTTAGAGAATCCTCAAAAATCAACAACAAAAAAAATTGTAACAATAATTTCAGAGTAACTGGGTATAAAAGTAACACATACACATCATTTGACTTTATAGTAAAAACATAACCTAGCAGAAAAAGAAATCCTGTTCAAAATAACTACAGAATATACACAGTATTTAGTAATTCACCTACCAAACCATACAGGAATTATATGAATATAACTACAAAAGACTTGTTAAAAAAGATACAAACATGAATAAAGGGAGAGAAACTACTTGTTCAGGATTGGGCCATACCAATATTTTTAAAATAGCCTTACCTAAATTAATACGCATATCCAGTTTCATACCAATCAGACACCAAAAGATAACTTTAGAAAACCAGAAAATATAAATTTGGAGAAACAAAAAGGTCAAGGAATCTCAAAGGAAATAATGGGGGGGAGGGTAGGAAAGAAGGAAACTTAGCAATAATAGATCTCAAACTATACTACATAGCAGTAATTATCAAAATTATTTGATCCTGCCTAAAAAAGCCCATCAATATAGTAGTTTATATATAACATACAGAAACAAATGAACGTAGTGATCAATAAACCCAAAGATCAAAACCATCTACCTGACAAAAGCTGCTGAGAAAACTAAAAAGTAGTCTGGCAGAAACTAGGTTTGGATCATCATATCATACCATATGACAAAATAGATTGCAGATGTAGCCAAATAGATATCTGACATATATAAATGGTGACATCATAAGCAAATTAGAGGACAGTAATAACCCTTGCAGTTATGGATGTGGGGAAAACTAGAATCATGAAAAATAAAATGGATAATTTTTATTACATAAAAGTTTTAAGTTTTTGCACAAACAGAATCAGTGCAGTTAAAATTAGAAGGGAAACAGTTGACTAGGGAAGAAGTATGCAGCATGTTTCTTTGATAAAGTTTTAATATCTAAGACATCCCCTCTAGTGTAAAATATACTGCTTTTGTCTAGCTTTTAAAGTCTTTCACATCGTGGCCCCAACCTATCTTTCCAGCTTCATTATATACTTCTTTCCCTATACTTTGTGAGTTAGTCAAACTGGCCTTTTCTCTTATTCTTCAGAGCACTCCATCACCAGCCCTTTGTACTGTTTCCCATGTACCTGGAATTTACTCTCTCCTCACCTATGAAGCATTTCTCAGATTCCCCTTCTACCCAACTACTATTGCCCTTCCTCCCTAACTCCTTTTTGTTAACTACCTAGACTTATATGTACTTGTGGTTTCTCCATTAGCATATAAGTACCCTGTAAGTAGGGTTTGTTTCATTGGTTACAACCCCTGGGCCCTTAGCCACCATACCTATATGTACTCTTCATAAATGCTTGTTGATTGATTTTTTTTTTTTAATTTGTGCAGAGGATGACACTCAGGTTATGGAAAAGAGAAAGGGGGAAATGGATACAAAAAATTACTGTTCAGTTGTTTTTCAGTTGTGTCCAACTCTTCATGACCCCATTTGGGGTTTTCTTGCCAAAAATGCTAGAGTGGTTTGCCATTTTCTTCTCCAATTCATTGAGGCCAACAGGATTAAGTGGCTTTCCCAGGGTCCCACAGCTAGTAAGTTTCTGAGGCCAAATTTGAATTCAGGTCTTCCTGATTCGAGGCCTAGTCCTCTATCCATTGTGCTACCAAGGTACCCTATAAAAAATTAAATATCAGTCAAATAAGATTTCAAATATCAAAAAATTAATAGTAAGTAGCAGTATCAATCCCATCATGTTTTGAGACTACTTGAGGCTTATGGTTATTTTTATCAATTAAATATGAAAAATAGAAATTATTTTAGGGGAACATTTGTTAAGTGCCCATTATGTTGCAAGCACTGTACTAAGCACTTTACAACTATTACCTCATTTAATTCCCACACCAACCTTGAGAAGTAGGTGCTATTATTATCTCCATTTTACAGTTGAAGAAACTGAAGCAGACAGGGGTTTTGACTTGTCCATTGGCACATAACTGTTAAGTATCTGAGACCTATTTTGAATTCATGTCTTTCTGAATGCAGGCCTAGCCCTCTATCCACTGGCAACTGCCTGCAGATGTTTGTACATTAGAAATGTCAAAGTGAGGCCTGCAGAGTCTGAACTTGAAATCTAATTAGAAAACATTTACAATATGTCATAAACAGTGTTTATATGTGGTTTTCTAAGTAATGCAACCTGCAGAGATCCTTAGGTAAGGTTTAGTGGCCCATTTCTATTTGAATTTGACACCACTGATGGACATTAGTTGATCGTATGTTTGTTTTCTTATTTTTTCAGGATAAAAATCCAAAGTCCCAGATGGGTTAAAACTTGAAAGCTAGTTCTTCCTCTCTGTGCTTCTAGTCTTCTAGCTTTGATCTGTATCTGAAAACCAAATAGTACTATTCTCCAAATAAGATTAAAGGTTATTTTGTGTAGTAATATAACATTGTTGTACTTGCAAGTATATTGGATTCTAAAATATACCTTCCACATTATCTTTTTCCAAATCAAAGGCTTAGAAGTTTACTATTCTTTTTCATGTTTTTCTTTATTTTCTCTCAAATTTAAAATGTTGCTTTTGTTGTTGTTCACTTGTATCATCATGACCCCATTTGAGGTTTTCTTGCCAAAGATAAAGGAGTAGTTTGCCATTTCCTTCTCCAGCTCTTTTTATAGAGGAGGAAACTGAGGCAAATGGAGTTAAATAACTTGCCAAGAGTCACACAGCTAGTAAGTGTTTGAGGCTCAGATTTGAACTCTGGTCTTCCTGATTGCACACCGTTCACTGTACCCCCTAGCTGCCCCAAATTACTGCTTACCAATCTGAAAAAAAATCAAATCAATATGTCTAGAAGCAAATGAGAGAATCTTTGGAATGTAAAATTAGTATGCATTTGTGCACATATAAAATACCTAATTTCCACCATTTTAGGAAGATGTGGCTTTTCCGAAGTTACTAGGGAGAAACTAGAATAGCTGAAGTGTTTCCCTATAGAAAATGGCTTCCATTTCACATTAGAGAAGATGACTAATTAAAAGGAAAGTTCAGAAGCAAAGCAAAAGGTGTCTTCATTCCTTTTAAACATATATTAGTGATTTTCTCCCCAAAGACTGTAGCTCTTTATTGACCTTTTAAAAATTAAAAGAATTTAAATGTGAGATATCTCTCAAACCCAAAATCTTTCATTTCAGGGTCCTCCCTCTTTTTTTTTTCTTTTTTACTTTCCTGATTTTTAAAAATTTATTTATTTTTAGTTTCCACATTCATTTCCACAAGATTTTGAGTTCCAAATTTTCTCCCCATCTCTCCCCTTCTCCTTCCCCAAGACACCATGCATTCTGATTACCCTTTCCCCTAATCTGCTCTCCTTTCTATCACAGCCCTCCCTTCCTTTATCCTCCTCTCCTCTATTTTCTTGTAGGGCAGGATAGATTTCTATACCCCATTACCTGTATTTCTTATTTCCCAGTTGCATGCAAAAACAAATTTAACATTCATTTTTAAAACTTTGAGTTCCAACTACTCTTTCTTCCTCCCTCCCCACCCATCCCCACTGAGAAGGCAAGCAATTCAATTTAGGTTATACATGTGTAATTATGCAAAAGACTTTCATAAAAGTCATGTTGTGAAAGACTAACTCTATTTCCCTCCATCTTATCCTGCCCACATTTATTCTATTCTCCCTTTTGACTTTGTCCCTCCCCAAAAGTGTTTACTTCTACTTACCCCCTCCCCCCATTTGCCCTCCCTTCTATCATCTCCCACATACCCCACTTACCCCCTTCTCCCCTACTTTCCTGTAGTGTAAGATAGATTTTCATACCAAATTGAGTGTGTATGTTATTCCCTCCTTAAGCCAGATGTGATGAGAGTAAGATTCACTTTTTCCGTTTCACCTCCCCCTTTTCTCCTCCATTGAAAAAGCTTTTTCTTGCCTCTTTTATGAAAGATAATTTGCCCCATTCCATTTCTCCCTTCTCCTCCTAATATATTCCTCTCTCACCCCTTAATTTTATTTTTTTTAGGTATCATCCCTTCCTATTCAACTCACCCTGTGCCCTCTGTCTATATGTATAGAATCCCTCCAACTACCCAAATACTGAGAAAAGTCTCAAGAGTTACAAATATTATCTTTCCATGTAGGATTGTAAATAGTTCAACTTTAGTAAGTCCCTTATGATTTCTCTTTGCTGTTTACCTTTTCATGCTTCTCTTGATTCTTGTATTTGAAAGTCAGATTTTCTATTCAGCTCTAGTCTTTTCATCAAGAATGCTTGAAAGTCCTCTATTTCATTGAATGACCATTTTTTCCCCTCAAGTATCATACTCAGTTTTGCTGGGTAGGTGATTCTTGGTTTTAATCCTAGCTCCTTTGACTTCTGGAATATCATATTCCAAGTCTTTCTATCCGTTAATGTAGAAGCGGCTAGATCTTGTGTTATCCTGTTTGTATTTCCATAATACTCGAATTGTTTCTTTCTGGCTGCTTGCAATGTTTTCTCCTTGACCTGAGAACTCTGGAATTTGAATACAATATTCCTAGGAGTTTCTCTTTTTGGATCTCTTTCAGGAGGTGATTGGTGGATTCTTTCAATATTTATTTTACCCTCTGGTTTTAGAATATCAGGGCAGTTTTCCTTGATAATTTCAGGAAAGATGATGTCTAGGCTCTTTTTTTAATCATGGCTTTCAAGTAGTCTCTCCTGGATCTGTTTTCCAGGTCAGTTGTTTTTCCGATGAGATATTTCACATTGTCTGCTATTTTTTCATTCCTTTAGTTTTGTTTTACAGTTTCTTGATTTTTCATAAGGTCATTAACTTTCATCTGTTCCATTCTAATCTTTAAGGAATTATTTTCTTCAGAGAGCTTTTTGGATCTCTTTTTCCATCTGACCAATTCTTCTTTTTAGGGCATTCTTCTCCTCACTGGCTTTTTGAATCACTTTTGCCATTTGGGTTAGTCTATTTTTTAAAGTGTTACTTTCTTCAGCATTTTTTGAGCTCTTCCATGACCTGAGACCAATTCATATTTTTCTTGGAGGCTTTAGAGGGAGGAACTTTGACTTCGTTGTCTCCTGTTTGCATGTTTTGGTCTTCCTTGTCACCAAAGTAGATTCTGTAGTTTGATTGTTTTTCCGGTTTTTGCTCATTTCCCCAGCCACTTACTTGACTTTTGAGCTCTTTGTCAAGATAGATATCTGCTTCCAGTGGGGGTGGGGGGGTGTACTGTCAGCCACTTGATTCCCCCACGATCTATGGGCTTAAAGCTCCAGAAACAGTGGCTGCAGCTGCCCCTGCTGCTGCTGGGGCTGCTGTGCCTACCCTGTCAGCTGCCCTGGGGCTGGGACTGGACCACTTCACTCTCCTACACTGGTCCCACAGGTTTTTTCCCACTGACCTTCCAATTTATCCTCAGTGTTTTGGGGTCATGAAGTCTGGAAACCACCACAGGTGTGAGAGATTCAGTACCCCCAAGGTCTGCTCAGGTCCTGTCTGTGCCAGTGCAGCCCAAGCTAGACTGCACTCTGCTCCCAGTGTAGCATGACAGACACTTCCTGGAAACCTTCCAGGCTGTCTTGGGCTGGAGATTTGCCTCACTCAGTCATTCTGTGGGTTCTGCAGCTCCAGAATTTGTTTAGAGTCATTTTTTTCAGGTATTTGGCTAGGCTTGGGGGCAGCGCTCTAGAAAGTTCATGCTGTTACTCTGCCATCTTGATTCCACCCCCTCCTCCCTCTATCCTCAAAAGAGAAATCAGCAGTTATATTTATCCTAAAAGCAAATTTTTTTCAGTAGCCATGTTGACTTCTCTTCTCAAAACCTTAATTACTCAGTATTTTACCTTATTGACATAAGGTAATATATTAACATATATTTTTCTTATTAACATTAAAGTAAAAAGGGCATAATAACTTAGCAAGACCTCTAGCTTTAATTTTGGCATTAATAGTGCCAAATGAGATTAATTGAGAGGTGGGGTATTCTAGGAATCTGTGGAAGGCATTACTGGTTAGAAATCTCTTTAGGATTCATTCATTTTAGCTGATGCTGAGTTGAAAGGAGCAAAACCAGAACTTTGTACACAGCAACAACAGTGTGAGAGGAATTTTTCTGGTAGACTTAGAACTTCATTGCAATTCAAGGACTTAAATAATTCCCAATGGTCTCTTAAGGCAAAATGCCTTCCACATCCAGGGGAAGAACTATGGAATTTGATTGCAGAATGAAACAGGTCATTTTCTTTTATATTATGTTTTGATTTGTTTTATGATTTCTCCCATTCATTTATTCATTCTATGCAACATGACTAAGGTGAAAATGTATTTAATAGCAATGTATGTGTAGAACCTCTATAAAACTGTGTGCCTTCTCAGGGAGGAAGTAGAGAGGTGGGCGGGAGGAGATAAATCTGAGATTTATGGAAGTGATTTTAGAACACTGAAAACAAATAAAATAATAATAAAAGATTCATTCATTTAAACCAATTTCCCTTTTGAAAGTGCAATCTTCACATACTCCCTTGGATCCCATTAAGATTATCATTCACATTTTGTGTATATTACTTTGGTCACCTTCTAGTTGCTTTCTTCTTAATAACATAAAGCAGATTAGCTGCTTGAAGGGAATGGGAAGTTTAATTGTGGGTAAAAGTAAAAAGGTTAAGGGACTACAACTTTGGACAGTATCGGGGAAGCTTGAGGACAAGGGAAGGCAGTATTTATCTATTTGGTATAGTTGACTAAAAGCTGGGCAAGCTTCCTGGCTTCTTTGAGTAGCCCTTGCACTCCAGTACAGGCACTCTGAGGTCACCTGCACTCGGCAAATGTTGCCCTTCCTTTCCTCCCCAACATGTTCTACCTCTATCCCTTTTCCAGCTAAACACTGCTCCCTGACACCCTAGGACAATGCTACCCTCAGGCTGAATCCATCTGAACTTCGATAACCTATATGACTTCATTCTTCAATGGTTAACACACTTCCACCACATCATTCCCCCCACCCCACCCTAGGGATCCTGAACCCATGACTACCATTGTCCGAATCCCGGTTGAAGATAGTGAGAATAAGGATAACAGAATGGGAAATCTGCTGGACAAGACAGGGTGGATCACTTTTGTACATAGACAAGTGTGCCTTGTCAAAGAAAAAGTCTGCCTCTCCTTGTAAGACGGGAATTAAGGAGGAGAAAGTTGGAGAAGGCAGCTGATTGGTGGAAGGCTTCTGATGGTGTGCTCTCCTGGTTCTTCTGACCATCTGACTCTTCTTTCTCAGTCTTCTTCCTTCCTGGATCTTCCAGGATTCAATTGAATCTCTATGCAGAGAATTCTCAGCTTTGTCCAGTCCTGACCTCTCTCTTGATCCCCACACTCAGATCTTCAAATGCCTCGAAGATTTCTCAAGCAGGATGTCCTTTAGACATCTGAAATTCAACGTGTTCCTCTTTCCTTCCAAATCTCCCCCTCTTATTAACTTCTTCACCATCCTTCCAGGCAGCCATGCTTGCAACCTCTCTCACCCCATGTTCAGTCATGGCCAGGTTCTGTCATTTCTTCTTGATAACATGGCTGCTTCTTATTTTTCCAGTCTTCTTTTTCTTTAATTTTTTTTAGATAAGTTATATTATCTTTATTTTTATTTATTTATGTTGCATTTTGAGTTCTGAGTTGTTTCCCCACTTCCCTGTCAATCCCACATTAGAGAAGGCCAACATTTGCTATAGATATATACATGTAACTATACAATACATATTTCCATTTATCAGTCCTTTCTGTGGAGGTGGATAGCATTTTCCTTCATAGTTGATTTGAATGATTATATTACTCAGAGTAGCTTAGTCATTCACAGTTACTCTTTGAACAATATTGCTATTACTGTAAACAATGTTTTCTAAATTCTGCTTTTTCATTCTGCATTATTTCATGAAAGTCTTTCCATGTTTTTTTAAACCAACCTGTTCATCATTTCTTAAAGCACAGTAGTGTTCCATCACAATCGTATACCACAACATAATTTAAAAAAAAAACCTTTTAAAAAACATCTTTCTAAATACCTTTCCAGTCTTTTAAACCGCTCTCCTCAACCTTCCACTAGGCTGCTCTGTAGCCTAGTAACACTGGCCTCCTTGCTGTTTCTTACACAAAACATTCCTATCTCCTTCTTTCATTTTTCACTGGTTGTCCCCTGTACCTTCTATAAGAAGCCTTCTCTAGGCCACAGTCTTAGTGCCTTCCCTTTGAACATATTTCCAAATGACTCTGTGTCTATCTTGCTTATATATTTGTATATTGTCTTCCTCATTAGTTTGTGAGCTCTTTGAGAGTCCGGGACTGTTTGTTGGCTTTGCTTTTCTTTGTATCTCCAGTGCTCAGCACAGTACCTGGCCCGCAGTCAGTACCTAATACATGCTTGCTGAATTGACTTGGCACATATGTTATTGATTACATTTGCCTACCCTGAAGTAGAAGATGTTTTAAAGATGAATAAATGAAAAACCAGTAGTTTCAAGCAACTCTTAATTTCCATCTTAAGGTTATAGTGGCTAGAGTAGGGGAAGTGCTGCAAATTCTGTTAGCTAATGGAAGAATAGTGGCAAAGTCTGGCATATGGGAGAGATAATAAAGGAAGATTTTTCATTTGTATCCCCGAGCAGAAAATCATCACTACATTCATCTCCACCAAAGTCCCCGTCTTGTGCCTCTTAGTGACTGAGAGATAAAGGCCAGAGTTCTGAGAACTGGAAAAGACCAGGAGTTCTTAATCTTGAACGATTTTGGCAGTTTCATTAATTTCAGAATGATATTTTGTAAATAAAATATATAGGATTATGAAGCAAAACAATTATATAGAAATACAGTTTTGTTTTGGTTTTTTTAAGAAAACAAGTTCATAGACCCCAGGTTAAGTACCCCTACCTTATTACAGACTATAGGCCTGATAGTAGATTCCATGCAGGCTTGTGATTCTGCCATCAAGCTTAGCCAAGTACTATGGACCTACAAGATAACCAATTTTTTTACCTCAGCAATTTTCAGACTTCCCTAAAATTATGAGAGGCTGTGATCTACCTCAGTGGAGAGAATATCCACACCAACAAAATTAAACCAAGTATCAACTGAAGTGTTAAAGTATCTGTTAATAGACTTAGGATGTAATGGAGAGCTGTGAATTAGGTCATTCTGGAAAGTCATTTGAAATTATGCAAATAAAGTGACTAAACTAGTCATACTTTTTGACCCAAAGATCACTGCTGCCTATTCCAAGGAAATCATTGATAAAAAGAGAGGCCCCATATATCACAAAATATTTATAGCAGCATTTTTTTGTGGTAGCAAAGAACTAAACAAAGTAGATGCCCATCGATTGGGAGATGACTGAGCAAACTGATTGCTTTGTTGTTCTGTCATATTTCAATCATGTCCAACTCTTTGTGACCCCATTTGGGGTTTTCTTGGCAAAGATAATGGAATGAGTTGCCATTTCCTTTTCCAGCTCATTTTACAGATGAGGAAACTGAGGCAAACAGAGTGAAGTGACTTGCCCAGGGTCATACAGTTGTTGTCTAGAGTTGAATTTGAATTCACAAAGAAGAGTCTTCCTGACTCCAAACTGACACTTGGCCACCTAACTACCCAAATAGATTGTGATACTTGGATGTAATCCAGAATTACTGTGCAAGAAACAATGAGGGTGAGGAACACAGAGAAGAAGCATAGAAAGACTTACCTAAAAAGATGCAAATTGATGTATGGAGAGCCAGGAAAACAAAATACGCCATAAGTATAGTAATGGAAATGGAAAGAACAAACAAAACAGCTGAAACATTCATTTATTGGTTTTATGGATTTTTTTCTCTTCCTCTTTTTCTTTTTAAGCAAAATTATTTATTAGATACTTGAGCGGAAAGTGAGTAGCACAAAGGGCAAATCTAGTCAGTGAAAAAATATGTCAATGAAAGTCCTTTTATGAAAAGATTAAATGCACAAATTAAATCATTCATTCAGTCAATAGGCACTTGGCATATTTGTTGCGGGGGAGAGAAAAATAGGGGTAACCTTGTAACCTGTTCTGAAGGCACTTATACTTCAAAGAAGTACACAGATAGGAGAATGAGATTAATGCAAAGGAAAAATTTTTCATAATAATTTGCAGGAGTTAAGGAATTCAGAGAGTTCAGTTAAGAATTGGTAAGGAGTTTTTACATGAATTGGGCCTGGAATAATTGTAGCAATATGGATTTACCATTAATACAATGTATAGGTTTGCTAGATCATATCCTTTGTGTCACCTATAGAGAAGTTGCCAGAAAAATCTTTTTTGAAAAATCAAGCATAAGGGAATATTGAAAATGAAATATATGCTTTGTTACCATCCTTCCAACCACGTCTTTACCATTCCTTGTTAGTGTCTCTCACTAATTCATCTACATCTTTATCCCCTAATGGTGGGTGTTTCCCAAGGTCTTTGCTCTCTTTTCTCTGTTTTCTGAGTCTTGAGAGTCTCATTCACTCCCATGACAGTTATCACCTCTATGCAGAACCTGCAGCAATGTGGTCCTCAGAAAGGAGTAGTGGAATTGGAGCTGATAAAGGTGTAGGTTAAACTCTGCCTCTGATGCTATGTGTGGCTATGGGCATATGATAGATCATTTTAGTAATTCTTAACTCAGAGCTATTGTGAAGACCAAATGAAATAAGGTATAGCAAGTTTTTTGCAAACCTTAATGGGCTTTTGGAAAAGGCATCTATTGTTACAGGAACTTTCAAATTCCATAAGATATTTATTTAACCAATCAATTAATAAACATTTATTAAGCATCATGTGGCAGGTATTGTGCTAAGCACTGGGCGGTACAAAAAAGAGGCAAAAGACAGTTCCTGCCCTCAAGGAGTTTACAGTCTGATGGGGGAGACAATTTGCAAGCCAGATATATACAAAGCAGGCTCTGTACAGGATAAGTAAGAAATAATTAACTGAGGGAAGGCACTGGAATTAAAAGGTTGAGGAAAGGCTTCCTGAAGAAGGTGGGATTTTAAGTAGGACTTAAGAGAAGCCAAGAAGATCAGTAGTCAGAACAGAGAAGAGAAAGCATTCCAGGAATGGGAGACAGCTGGAGAGAATTCCCAGAGCCAAGACATGGAGTCTTATCAATAGAACAGCAAAAGGCCAGAGTCACTTTATCAAAATATTTGTGTTGGGAATAAGGTGTAAGAAGACTGGAAACGTAGGAATGGGCTAGATTATGTAGGCTTTTGAATGCCAAACAGAAAAATTTGTGTTTGTTCCTGGAGGTAATTGGAAGCTACTGGAGTTTATTGAGGGGGGGGAGAGGAATGACATGACTGGACCTGCATTCTAAGAAAATCACTTTGGTGGCTGAATAGAGGATGGATTGGAGTGGGGAGATATACCAGTAGGCTATTGTAGTAATCAAGGCATGAAGTGTGATGAGGGTCTGCACCAGAGAGGTGCAATGTCAGAGAAGAGGGCATATTTGAGAGATGTTGCAAAGGTGAGATCAACAGACCTTGGAAATAGCCTAGATGTGGGGTGGGGATGGGGGTGAGAGATGGTGAGCAATCTAGGATGACTCTTAAGTTGTGAGCCTGAGAGACTGGAAAGATGCTGTTGCCCTCTATAAAACCAGAGAAGATGGGAGGGGCAGAGTTTGCAGAAAGATAATAAGTTCTTTTTTTTGTTTTGTTTTGTTTTTTTTACACATACTGAATTTAAGCTGTCTACTGGACATCAAGATGTCTGAAAGGCAGTTGGAGATTTGAGAACTATTGTCAGTAGAGAGACTAGGGCAAGATAGGTAGATTGGAATTAAATCCACAAGAACTGAGGAACTCTACCAAGTGAAGTTGCAGAGTGAGAAGGGCCCAGGAAAGAATCCTAAGAGACACCTACAGTTAGAGGATATGTTGTGGGGGAGGATCCAGCCAAGGAAACAAAAGGAGCAATCAGGGAGAAGGAGAACTAGGAGAGGGAGTGCCCTGAAAATCTAGAAAGGAGTTAGAGATCATAGTGTCAAGGAGAATGAGGACTGAGAAAAGGCCATTTGATTTAGCAACTAAGAGATCATTAGTAACTTTGGAAAGAACAGTTTCAGTGGAATGATAAGGTTGGAAGCCAGATTGTAAGGGGTTAAGAAGAGAGTGAGAGGAGAGAAGGTGAGGGCTCCTATTGCAGATTTGCAGATGAACTTTTTGAGGAGTTTAGCTACAAAGTGTAAAAGACACCTAGGGAGGTCATTAGCAGGTAATAGAAGATCAAATGAGGTGTTGTTTTTTTTTTCTGGAATAGGAGAAAAATGAACAAGTTTGTAGCCTGTAGGGGATGAACCAGTAGATAGCTAGAGACTGAAAACAAGCAAATGAGTGGGCATGACAGAGGAGAGGAGATGGGATAGAATCACTTGAACAAATTAGAGTGGTTAGCCCTGGTAAGGAATAAGGCCATTTCATCAGGTGAGGTAGGGGTGAAGTTGGAGAAAGTGGCAGAGGCACCTGAGAGATAGGAGATGGGGAAGAGAAAAGAGGGAGTTCCTGGTAAATGGCATGTTTGGTTGGGTTTTTTAATCTGTAAAATATGAGGCAACATTCTCAGCGGGGGGTGGGCAGGATCTTGAGGAATGAAAAAGTCTTCTGGCTTCCTCTTGGATAGTTGGATGTCCCATTAGCACCTCAGAATCAATATGCCAAAACTTTTTTTTAATTTTCCCTGTCTTTTAGCAAGCTTATTTCTGTTGATATTACTATCTTTCCAGTCACGTTTGATTTTTTTCTTCCTCTCCTCCCACATCCAATCAGTGACAAGTCCTGTCCATTTATTTCTCATCTTTGTTATTGTAATGTAGTCCTAAATGCTTTTCCTGCTACCATTTTCTCTCCTCACAATTATATCATTTTTTACACAGCTGTTAAAGAAGTCTTCATAATGAACAGATCTGATCAACTTATTCTCCTGCTCAAAAAATAGCTATCTTTTCATTCTTGTTATCTCTTGATATTTTCTTCAGGTATTCCAGAGTTTAGTCTTTATTATTTCCAATAAAATATATTTTTAACATCTTCAAGTGATATTATACAGGTACAGCTAATAGACAAAAAAAATTTATCATACAGTATAAATATGAAAGGCCCTTCACCACAAGGTGAAGATAAAAGCAAGACATAAAAATAGTGTCACTGTTCATCATTTCCTAGTTTTGTCATCATCAGAATAAGAGAATGAGAAAAGTGTTGGAATGCTGAGACTGACTGGAAGTAGCACAGAATAAAATACAAAACTGAGAGGCGAGAACAAATGAAAACAAAGCATGTGACCAAGTGGGGAGAGCTTTAGCTTTGATCATGGTGTTCATCACCTGAAGTGTGGTCAGCAGGTAGTTTTGAGCCAAACTTTTTAAAAAATAAAACAAGAAAAAGACCCCTTTTTGGTTAGCCACTTCTGCTGGTCAGTGGCTCTTCCAGTTCACTTCCTTTCTTTTGAGGAAAGAGGACTTGAGGTTTTTTGCAGGGGCAGCCAAACAGTTAATAGATTCCCTATAACAATCACTGGTGCCCAGGTAGCTACTTTGAGGCCACTTAAGAGTTCAGCAACAATAAACTGGCATAGGGACTGCAGTGGTATAGTGAAAAGAGTGCACTTACTTTGGTATCAAGATCTGAATTCTAATACTGACCTTGGGCAAGTTGCTCAGTTTCTGCATCTGTGACATGACAGATGTTTGGTTGAATTCAATACATTTTACCTCCAGCATGCTATGATTTTTCTGTCTTCCACTTTCACTTGAACTATTATTATCTCTTTCACCTGGCTTTTGATATCTCAAACCAGCCCACCTATAAGCTGAAGACAGACAGCCATGAAAGGGTATCATGAGGTCAGATATTGGGGGGGTCCATATCCCTCTAATCCTGATATGGTCATCAAAAGCCTCTGGGATGGATTTGAGTAGTTAGGAATGGTTTGTGTGGCTGGATTCAGACCAAGAGGAGGGCATTGTTTGCCAAAACTGGTTTTATGGTTTCCATAAATTGAAATTCTAGAAACTAAAATAACAACTATATTTTGGAATGAGAGAAAAATAAATCCCAGGCAAACAATTTAGACTAGTCTAACTTGTTTATTTGAAACTACATAGTTGTTAGTGAAGGCAGATAGCCATCTACCTAAACACAAGATATCTAAGCTGTTCTTTATTGTTTAGGAATTGGATTTTGTGTTACAATTCTTTTAGTATGTTCTCCTATGGTATGAACATGTGAGGACAGGAACGTACTGTAAAATTAGAAATTGCCTGGGTTTTTGTCATGATGTAAGGGTTATTACTAGAAAAGCAAACTTAAATTTATAAATGAACATATTTTTTTTAAAAAACACATACTATTACCATTGCTTTTGGTAGAACATTTTAAGAATTGAAACGTTTTTCCGTATATGTCCACAGCTATTAATAATTTATATGAGAAATGTTCTTCCTCTTCCCCACCCCCAATCTCGCTTTGCTGCTGGTGTAATTTTAAATATTTCAGACCAAAAAAACAAAAAAACCTTAGGTTGGATATTGTCAAATTAGCACAAATATAATTTGAGTAGGAAGAATACATTTTAAGACAGGAATAGAAATTAGCCTCTCATCAGTGTACTGTCTTTTATAGCCTCTGGAGTAATAAAATTATATGACAAACTACACATTAATGAGGAGCCATGCAGTACTCTAAAATGTGTCTGGTATTTTACATAGTAGCACAAATGAGGGGGAATTAACTTAGGATAAGAATACATTTAAAAATAGAAAATTTGGTATTTACTCCCAGTTGGCTATAACATGGAATAATTCTTCATGAGGATAACTGTTCCTTATAAAATTGCTATGCTGCTATAATAGGGTATATATATATTTTTTGTCAGCAAATCAGCTTAACAGTGACTGTATATAAAGACATAGTAGAACTGAAAATGACTGAAAGTTTTGCTGAATTTGAAGAAGTTACAGGTACATATCATTTATGAGGCAGTTTTCATAAAAGGATCTCAAATTTCTCCAAAATTGCAGTGAAATTATATCTACTTCTGCTTCTAGGATCAAATATAAAGTCTCTTTTTGGCTTTTAATGCCCTTCATAACCTGCCCTTACTCTACCCCTTGCCTTTCTAGTTTTCTTATACTTTACTTCCTGCACATACTCTTGAGATAACAGTAACACTGCCCTCCTTGCTATTTCTCCCGCATGACACCATCTCCTGACTCTCCCAGCATTTTCACGGGCTATACCCAGGTTTTGGAACTCTGTTCCTCCTCATCTCTGTCTCCTGGCCTCACTGCTTCCTTCAGATTCTACCTTCTGTAACAAGCCTTTCCCAGTTCTAAATGCTAGTTACTTCCCTCTAAGATTATCTCCAATTTATCTTTTTGATATCTTGTTTTGTAAATCTTTGTTTTCATGTTGTTTCATAAGGATTGTGATCATTGTGAGAGTTGCTACTGTTGTTTAGTTGATTAGTTATGCCTGCCTCTGTTCCTCCGTTCGGGATTTTCTTGGCAGTGATACTGGAATGGTTTGCCATTTTCTTCTCTAGGTCATTTTACAGATGAGGAAACTGAGGCAAACAGGGATAAGTGACTTGCCCAGGTTCACAGAACATAGTTTAGGTTCAAAACTCTTAACAGTATGGTGGAATATGGTGCTTTTGAACTAGATACAAAGACTAGCTTTTATAAATTTATTTTTATTTTTTAATGTTTTTTAATAAGGATCTATCATTTAATTAGCATATGTATATAACAGACTTAGTGCATGCTGCTTTTATGACTATGTAATTAAATATATTTGGGTTTATTTGTTTTTTAGGTCTTGTGGTCTGATTCTTCAATAACATCACTAACCAAATCTTCCACTGAAGTGACTGAATTTATTTCAAAGGTAAAATTGATTCCAGAAGGGTTCTCTTCATTTGTTTCATGAGTTTTTTTAAGCATTATACTTCCAAGATTGATATATTTTTTAGTGGAATGAAAATTTTGTCCTTAGAAATGAAGGAATAAAATCAAAATGATATTCCAAAAGGGATGTGTCGCATTAATCATGGGTGTTATAGCTATGTATTACCTTGTTCCTGTATTGTGCATTAAGGACAAAACTTAAAGGTAAGTGGCAGCTGCTCTATAATATTTTAGCTCATCTTTGTAATGCTTATTTTATGGAATAACAACAAAAAGTAAATAGAAAATTAACACTATTTCCTAAATTATTTTAAAAAGAGAGTAGAATTTGGGCTTTTGGTTATCAAAAACACTCTTTTTCAACCCAAAAGACAGCTGGATATCCTCAGATGGTCTATACTAACATCAGATTGATTATGTATTTTACAGCCAAAGGGTGGAGAAGCTCTGTACAGTCAGTTAAAATAAGACCTGGAGTTGACTGGCTTAGATCATGAGCTTCTTACTGCAAAATTTAAACTTAAAGACCACAGGGAAAACCATGAGACCGTATAAAAATTACCTAAATAACATCCCTTACGAATATGAAGTGGAAGTGATGAATAGATTTGTGGGATTAGATCTGTTAGATGGAATGCCTGAAGAACTATGGATAGAGGTACACAGTATTGGAGGCCCCAATAAAAAATATTCCAAAGGAAAAGAGTGAGAAAGCAAAATGGCTGTCTGCTGAGGCTTTATAAATAGCTGAGGAAAGGAGAAAGGGAAAGACATATTCAATAGGATACAGAATTCCAGAGAATAGCAAGGAGAGATAATAACATTTTCTTAAATGAGCAATGCAAAGAAATGGAAAAACATAATAGAATGGGAAAGACAGGAAATCTCTTCAAGAAAATTACAGATATGGAGGGAAAATTTCATGCAAAAATGGGTATGTTAAAAGATAAAAATGGTCAGGATTTAACAGAAGCAGATGAGATTAATAAGACATGGCAAGAATATACCCAAGAGCTATAATACAAGAAGGATCTTAACATCACCAGTAAGTACAATGGTGTGGTTCCTGATTAGAGCCAGACATCCTGGAGAATGAAGTCAGGTGGGCCTTGGGAAGCATTGTTAACAATAAGGCTAGTGGAGGTAATGGAATTCCAGCTGAGCTGTTTAAAACTCTAAAAGATGATGCCATTGAAAGTGCTGCACTCAGCATGCCAGCAAATATGGAAAACACAACAGGGGCCACTAGATGGGAAAAGATCAGGTCATGTCCCAGTCCTAAAGAAGGGCAATGCCAAGGAATATTCAAATTGCCATACAGTTATGCTCATTTCACATGCTAGCAAGGTTATGCTTAAGAGTCTAGGTTTCAGCAATATGTGAACAGGTAATTATCCAGAAGAGCAGGCTGGTTTTCAGGGGTAGAGGAATTAGAGACCAAATTGCCAACATTTGCTGGATTCCCTGGAGAAAAACAAGGCAATTCCAGGAAAAATACCTACTTCTGCTTCCTTAACTACATTAAAAAGCCTTTGTGTGGATCACAAGAAAAAGTGCTAAGTCTTCAAAGAGATGAAGTACCAGATCATCTTGTCTCTGGAGAAACTTCCGTGTGGGTCAAGAAACAAACAGTTAGAACCGAACATGAAACAACTGATTGGTTTAAGATTGGACATGCAGTACAACAAGGCTGTATATTGTTGCCTTACTTATTTAACTTATATGCTGAGTACATGATGTGAAATGCCAGGTTAAATGAATCAAAAGGCAGAATTAAGGTTGCCAGGAGAAATAGAAACAATCTCTGATGTGTAGACAAAATCACTCTGATGGCAGAAAGTGAAGGAGAATAAAGAAGGCTTTTGATGAGGGTGAAAGGGGGAGTGTGCAAAGCTGACTTGAAGCTTTAACATCAAATAAAACTAAGGTCTGGGCAACTAGTCCCATTACTTCCTTTCAAATAGAAGAAATGGAAGCACTATCAGATTTCATATCCTTGGGCTCAAAGATCACTGCAGATGGTGACTGCAGCCATGAAATTAGAAGATGCTTGCTCCTTGGAAGGAAAGCTATGGCAAATCTGGACAGCATTCTGAAAAGCAGAGACATCATCTTGCTGACAAAGGTCTACATAGTCAAAGCTATGTTTTTTTCAGTAGCAATGAATGGCTGTGAGAGCTGAACTATAAAGAAAGCTAACACTGCAGCATTGATGCTTTTGAATGGTGGTACTGTAGAAGACTTTGGAGTATCCCTTGAACAGCAAGGAGATCAAATCCATCAATACAGAAATTAATTCAGGCTACTCACTGGACAGTCAAATACTAAAACTGAAGCTTAGATATTTTGGTCACATAATGAGAAGATGGGACTCATTGGAAAAGATCCTGATGCTGGAAAAGATTAAAAGGAAAAGGAAAAGGGGAAGTAGAGGATGGATGGGATGGATAGATAGTGTCATAGAAACAGTGAACATGAACTTGAACAGACTTTGAGAAATAGTGGAGGATAGAAGAGCCTGGGAGTCACAAAGAGTTAGACATGACTGAACCACTGAACAAGAAGAAATTAACCTCAAGAACACTGTTAACAGTACTATCTTTGTAGCCTCTGACATAATAAAATTACATGACAAACTACACACTAATGAGGTACATGCAAATCAAATCAGGGATAACCCACAGAGGAAAAGAAATTCAGTAAGATGTTGAAATATTGGGGCAGGAATGGTAATGATTGTGGCTGCTTGGTGTTGTATCTGTTAACAATTTGCTTTTGTTCTCCATTTTTTACCCCTTGTTTCTTTCTTTCTTTCTTTCTTTTTTTGAGGCAGTCAGGATTAAGTGACTTGCCTAGGTTCACAACAGTTAGTAAATGTCTGAAGCCAGATTTGAACTTAAGTCCCCATGACTCCAGGTCCAATACTGTATCCACCACACGGCCTAGCTGTCCCTTATCTCTTGTCTCCAACAATCTTTTTTTTTCTCTCCTTCGTGCTCCATATCTCAACAGTCTCTTCCATTATCACAGACATATTTTGACTTCACAGTTGTAAAATTTGGCATTTCTTTTGACTCAGTGTTTACAGTGCCTAATAGATCTATAGGCCAGAGTATTACAATTTACTTTACTAGGTATTACCACCTAAAATATTCTTGAATATTTCCTTTCATTTGGGGAATTCAGTTTATGTAAAATGAATTTCCTCCATATTTTATTACATCATTCATTCCCTATATATCAAGTTCACTTGAATTCAAACCTTTATTAAACACCTACAATATGCAAAGCAATGGAACACAAAAAATAATGACAGTTCCTATTCTTATGGAGTTTACTGTATATCCATCTGGGTAAGTAGTACATATTAAAGAGAAGTAAATAAAAGATAACTGTTAAAGGATGCCCGTACTGTTTTTATCCTTTGACCTAACCTTTATCTCTTGAATCTTATGTTTCTCATATTTCTTATTATGGTTTTTGTTGTGGCGTTTTTTTTCCAGTTATCTCAGCTGTACCCTGAAGAAAACTTGGAGAAATTCATTCCTTGCCTATCTGGTCCAGATTCGTTTTACCTGGAGAGAAACCACATGGACCTGGAATCGGACCTTAGGTAACAATTCTAGAAAGGTGCTCAAACTTCCTAAGAGAGTATCCTATTCTAGAACCATAAATAAACCTGAAAGTTGGAGGTATGGCTTTTACAAGGACCAATGAAGACTGCTGGCCTGAATCACTGTGTAGAAATCCTCCTGCTCTGGTCCATACACATCTTGGGTGACCAAAACCTGGGATAATTCTTTTTATTTACCTCTGAGATGACTCCTTTTTAAGGGTTTTCAAAATCATATTTTCTAGAATAAGACAGCAGAACAGGCGAAAGCTGGTTTTTGAAAGTGTAGATGATGAGATTTCAAAGTCTAACAGTAATGTTAACTGTCCCTTTCCACAGTTAGCAATTGAGACAGATGCAAGAGAAGTTCTTAGTTAATCCAAAATCAGAAATATTTACCCATAAATTATTTTTCTCAATGAAATTATAACTAGAGAAAACTACATTTGCTATATGCAGGACAAATATAAAGATAACAAAGTGAAATTAAATACAGAGGTATTTTAGGAGGGAAGGCACTAGCATATGGGGAAGTGGTTTTAGCAAAGGCTTCATGTATAAGGTGATACTTTTGCTACGTCTTTGAGGAAAAGAGATTCTGTGAGGTGGAGTTGAGAAGGGGAAACATTCCAGTCATGGAGGACAACCATGTATGAGAAACAGAAACCATTTTCGTGGCCTCATAGAGTTTAAGGAGAGGAATAATACACAGTGGGAATGAAAAGATAAGTTGGAGCAAGACTGTGAAGGACTTAAAAAGTGAAGAAGTTTGTTTTATCCTGGAGGCAAAAGGAAACTGCTGGAATTGATTGAATAGGGGAGTCAGATTTGTGCTTGAGGACAGTCGCTCTGGCAGTGCATAAAATGAGCTGGAGTTGAGAAAGTCTCAAGTCAGGGAGACTAATTAGAAGCCTGTTGCCTAATCTAGGCAGTAAGTGATGAGGGCACCAACAATGTGCGGGCTCTGAGTACAGAGAAGAGGTTGGCAGTGAAGATAGAAATGCCACGATCTGGCAAGTGTTTACTGGTCGAATGATGCTGTCTTTGACAGAAACTGGGAAGTTTTGGAGGATCTGGAGGTAGAGATGCCTCTCAGATATCTAGTTTGAAGTGTCGATGACGACTTAACTCAGGTGAAAGACTAAGGGTACATATATATAAATCGGAGCCATTTACATAGAGGTAGGTGATAGTTAAACCTGTGGAAACTAATTACATAAATAAGAGAATAGAGGGAGGAGGGTCCAGGTCTTGATGAAGACAAAGAATGGGTTTAACCAGAGTAAGTAATAGGAAGACGGAGAATGTTAGGAGGTTATGTTCAGATAAAAGAATTTCTATTTTTAATTAAGGAAGTTATTCGTGGGTAAGGTGACAGTAATCCCATTGACAGTCCCCCAGGCTGAGGTGGGATAAAAGAAAATAGAGGAATTGAGAATTTAGGGTGTTTGAAGGTCAGTATGGATGTTGAAATTCCCAAGGAGCAGAGAACAGTGAGCAAAGTGCTGAAATCCTTGAGAAAGAAGGGATGACTTTGGGGAATAAGATGGAAAGTTCACTATGATCTGCACTGGGTTGAAAGTTAACCCTTTTGAAAAGGTCATTAGTAGTTGATTTTCAGTGATAATTAGATGCTTGGGTTTTGGGTTTTGTTTTGTTTTGTTTTTTTTTAGGTATTTGGCCTCATTACCTTCTCACATATTGAAAAACGACCATGTTAAGAAATTTTTCAGCACTTCAACTCCTATCCAACAGCTTCAAAGTCCAAGTGAGTTTTTTAATGACAGTTTGAGTTTATCAGAATAATGGTTATACATAGTTGACATCGCTTTTGATTTTTCATTAGGTCCTGGCACCCCCTCCCTCTCCAAAGTAGGTACTATGATGGGAGCATCTGGAAGGTGAGAAATTCTTCATTTTTAAAAATTTTCAAATAAATTACAAAAAGTATCCCTTTCCTTGTGATCCAATATTTATCATGCGTGACTTTGGATTTTAATAGGCTGAATTATAGAGTTGAAGTTTCATAATTGACCTAATTTTGATATTTACAGAAAGATTTGATTAGTGGCCTTTCCCAGCGTAACAGTGAAATAGCTGTTACTTTTAGGTAGTTCTACGGTAGTCCACTCCAAGAAAGTCAAACTTTTCTCAGTGTATACCTTGAAGTTAAATTGGTTAAAGGAAAAAAAGCTATGGTTTCATTAAAAACTGAATAGTAATGGTTAACTAGTGAATTTTCACATATGATTATCAGTTTTCTTCATAGAAATAATAAGGGGAAACAAACAATTCAGTCCATGTTTAAAAATACTTCACAATTTAGCCCTTGGACATTGTCATGTTGAAGATGTACTTTGTGTTAACCTAATGGGAGGAAAATTAAAACTGCTGCAACAGTTTGTGAGATCCTGCTTTTCATGTTTAACCTCTTTAAACCTCGTGATGGATGACTTCATTCCTTTTAGATTGAAGTCTTGAATTTAGAGTCAATATCCATGATGTTTACATCAAAAAACATAAACTTTAAATTTATAGTGCATTTAATTTTAATGAAAATAGAATGGTTGTCTATCACAAGCTAGTGCTAAATAAATATTTTATTTTCAGACCAGTATGTGGAGTAGCTGGCATTCAGTCTTCTCAGAACAGTACTCAGCATCACATACAACACCCTGCCAGTGCAGCTGTGGCACTGCCCCACTGCTCTCATTCAGGAAGTACTGGCTCATCATTGACCTACCGCACCCAGATGGACACCTCTTCCCCCATATTAATGTCTTCCAGTCTTCAAACCCCTCAGACCCAGGAACAAAATGGGATTTTAGACTGGCTCAGGAAATTGCGTTTGCACAAATACTATCCTGTTTTCAAACAACTCACAATGGAGAAGGTAAAGTTATAAGTGATCCACCATTTCGATTTTTAGAATTTTTTTTCTCAGCTTGTATGCAAGTTTAATTTCTGAAATAAACTCTGAGATAACATTGCTTTAGTATCACATAATTAGAAAATAAATTAAACCTATTCCAATTATATGAACTCCTAGTGCCCCCTACTGGCTAATGTGATGTAGTGTTTTTTGTTTTAGTTAAAGTTTTGTTTTTCCCCACAGGTTCTACTTGAACTTAGAAATGGTTTGGGGGAGGTTAATTAAATCTAATTAATTGAACAATTTATTCTGTGTTTGGTTTTCACATCCTTGAAAAGGAAGACAAGGCTGAACTGTTGTAATTTTGCCTCTTTGAAACTTTCAGTCTAAATTTTTCAGTTGGTAATACTGGGTGAAGTGCATGCTAAAGATTTGGGTGTCATTTTTTAAAAGTATTTGGTGTATAGCATCTAAATCATTGCTATTAGGTGACTTTTATTTGCTTGGGACAGATGCCACCTTCTAAGTAGGGACCTGCATCTCTTAAAAACTTTTTATCATTTTGAGAGGGATGGAGCTTGTTTATCAAGGTATTCCTCTCCATGTGGGACAGAAAATACAAAAGCTGCTAAGTAGTTGATTATAACTGAATTATAATTTAGGAGCAATGAATTAACAGTACATTGTTAAAGATTTGGGGGGAGGTGAAGTAAGATTTGCTTGTTTTCCTTTTCAAAGTGAAGATGAAGCTACCCCTTGCAGTGCCATGGCAGCGTGGCTCTGCTCACCAACCTTTCCTAGGAGCCCTCTCGGTGAGGGCCCTTCACAGGCTCTCTTAGGGGAGCCACAGATTGAGCCAACTCTCTTCTTGGTGCTTGGCCATCTTAACTGTCCAGCATCACCAAGATGATAGAAAATGATTACATTCACCAGCGTGGTTCTTTTTGGAATCCACATCTGATTCATAATGATTGTTTACCTTATTTCTCTTGTAAGTTTTTGAGCCTGACTGAGGAAGATCTGAATAAATTTGAATCTCTGACAATGGGCGCAAAGAAGAAGCTCAAGACTCAGCTGGAGCTAGAAAAGTAAGATGAAAGTAATTCTTGATTTATAGTCCAGTCTGTATGATTGCCTTTTTGTTTTCTTTAAAATACTTAAAATACAGGATAAAGGCTTAACAGGATAAAGGCTTTATTTGTGCTTATCTTTCAGCTAATATTTTGAATTATTTTATTGGTGCTTGCTGTTTATCCATTAAAAACATGGATAATGATTAAATTAATTCTTATAAAATGCAAGTTCACCTAGTTTAAATACTCATTAATGGTGAATTTGGAAAGAATCCAAAGGATTGATTTAATCTTCATCCTTGTCATCCATCTGACATCTCCTTAGGAAATATACAACAACCATAAGTTTGTTATCCTTTCTTTTTTATCCTTTGTTACAACGAATGCCTCTCTCGGGAAGAGAGAGAAGATGGATCTATTTGGAAATGAAAGTCATGTAAAAACAAAATATATCAGTAAAAACTCAGAGAAATAAAATTTTTAGGGAGAAATATTGTCAAAAAATAGAATTTTATAGTTGTATAACACTTCACAGTTTACAAAGCATTTTTATCACAATAACCCTGCAAGATAAGATAGCCAAAGTGTATTGTCCCTAATTTACAAATGAAGAGGCTACAGCTCAGAGAGGTTGGGACTAGCCTAACCAAAGGCTGGTAAGTAATAGATCAGGACTGGATCCAGAGGAATGTGGGGGAGGGTTTATAGATTTAGACCTGGAAGGGACCTCAGAGGTCATCTAGGCCAAACGCTTTATGCTATTACAACAGCCTCCATTGTATTTTAACTAGATTACATTGTCCCTTAAGTTGTGAGTGCTTCTTAAGTGACTAGTGATTACATGCTTCTCTCTTTCTAGGGAAAAGTCAGAAAAACGGTGCCTGAATCCCTCGACACCATCTTCAGTTACCAATAGTGGTGTAGCCAGGGTTCCTCCTACTAGCCATGTAGGGCCTATACAGACCATCCGTGGAAACCATGCTGCAGGTAAAGGTTATAAGTGAGAATTTTGTTCGTGCTTTTTAAAGTAAAGTATTTTTGCTTAATCATTTTTTAATGGTTATCCAAAAAAGTCCACTGACTGCCTGAGAAGTCTGATGAAATGTACTGGATATCATATACTTAAATTTGGGGGAGGGAAGTTATGTTATCTATCTCATTATGGACTTTATAATGTAAAATAAAATAGGCATAGTTAGGGTACCTAATAAAATTACAAATAAAAGGAATACCTACTTTGTAAAAAGTTTGTTAATTTTTTTATCATTCCTGAAAGGAAAATTGGGGGGTGCTGATAAAAGGACAGGACTGCCTGAAGTCGTTTGGGCAGAAGACCCAAATACAAGGATGCAGTGAGTGGTAAAAGGGCAGAATGAGAAAAAGAGAACGGAAACAAATAAGACATTTTCTCTCTCAGTACCAGAGATGAATGAAAAAGCCCTCAGTAAGCACTTAATGTGCCCAACACTGTGCTATGTGTTGAGGATACAAATAGAAAAAGCAAAACAATCTGCTCACAAGGAGTAAACCCTAATTTGGGGAGACAAGACATAAAAGAAAGTTTCACTTTTGATAATATTTAATATGAATTTTGGACTTTAAGGGTCAGAGCTTGAATTAAGCCTGGACCTAATAATCTCTTTTCTCTGAAGCAAACTCGGAGAATGCCTCTTGCTATGTCAACAGAGCAAATGGACCTGACTTAGCATGCCTTATGAGACAATGGAACGTTTTCCATATCTTAATATTTGTAGACATATACTATATTATGGCATGTTAAAGGTAAAAAGAACACAGACATCTTGGATCGTAATTTCTGTTTGAAACTTTGTCAAACTCTTATCTTATTGTATTTACAACCTATGCAATTAAGAAATTCCTTTCTAATGGTCTAGTTAATCACTTATGGAGACCATCAATCTGAAGGACACAGACCACCTTCTTTGTCCTAAAACAGATTTAAATCTGTAAAATTTCATTTGAGATTAGTCAGATTAACATCTGGCTCCATAGAGCCATGTACTGTGCTGTTAACTTACAAGGGAATTAAATAATAAAATGTATGCATTTAGCCTGTTGCCTTTTCTTTAACCAAACTTTCAGGTCATCACTTTAGATCAGAAGGAAAGGCCTAGAAGTCTTAAGTTTTTATATCCTTAAACCTTTAGTGGTTTAAGTAATCAACTAGCCTAAATGAGCCCTGGGCAATCCATGACCCAGCAAGAGGTAAAGAGGAAAGGGTGTGCTTGGATTACCCTTCATTTTTATTATATAATTGATTAATATAAACAACAATAATAACGAAAAAGAGTAAGTAACCTACCTAATTGTTTCTGGGAGCCACTGTAATGCTCTCCCCCGCCCTTATGTCACCGAGATATTTCTAGTTAGAGGCATTTATCACCAATGCTTCTTTCTCTTCTCCACAGTTGACTTGTATTTATAGCCTACCCCCACCACCACCAGTTAAGTTAGTTATCTGGACTGACTTTGGGGAAATGAAAAGTACATCTTCCTCTGTTGTCCTAAGATAGTATTCTTTCACATGATGGAAGAAGTTAATCTGTTCACAAACTAAAATCTAAAAGTAGTTGAAATTTTATAGAAAACTACAATATATTTAAAATATTTGAATTAAGATTCCATCTTAATTCCAGGCCATTTTAAAATTCACATATACACAAATTTATAAACATATACACACATATATCTGTGTAAATGTGTATTTTCACATCTTTTCAGTAGTCATTACCTTAAAATGCTGTCTTTTATGTGTGCTCCTTTATCAAACTTCAGGGATTTGGGAACATTAAAAGTAAAATAGTTGAAGCTGTATTATTTAATGCACAGCTCATTGACTGCAGGATTGTACCCTGTGTCTTTAGCTTGTGATCTGATCTTTTCTTCTCCAGAGCTACGTGTGGATGTGGAACAACCAGCTCATCAGATGCCCCGAGAAGGTAGTTCTTCAGAGTATTCTAGTTCCTCTTCTAGCCCAATGGGGATCCAGGCTCGGGAAGAGAGCTCTGACAGTGCTGAGGAAAATGAGAGACGTAAGGAATCCAAGCAATACTTAAATTTGTGTTGACCTGACTAGTGAAGCTATATTCATAGGTCTGTTTCCATCTCTAGGTTTAGAAATTCACTTGGAGGGTTCAGATAAGGAGAAGCCAGTAATGTTACTGAATCATTTCACTTCAAGTTCAGCCAGACCCACAGCTCAGGTTCTACCAGTGCAGAATGATTCAGGCTCAAACTCGTCCAGCCACCATCCCCTGCCAGCACAGATGATGACAGCAGCTGCCTCTCACATAGCTCCTATCCGAATGCTAAATTCAGTACACAAATCAGACCGAGGAAACACAGACATGAAGCTTCTTTCATCTTCTATGCACTCACTTTTGTCTCTCGAAGAAAGGAATAAAGTTGCATCTGGACCAAGAGGCAGCATTAAAGTGGAAAAGAGTTTTGGAAATACAATGATGGAAGTCTTACCTGCATCCTCTCCCCACCAGCCCATGCAAGTCCTCTCTGGGATTCCTGAAAGCAGTTCAGTATCACCCACGGTTTCCTTTGGTCCTCGGACCAAAGTTGTCCATGCTTCCACTCTGGACAGAGTGATAAAAACAGCCCAGCAGCCAGCCTTAGTTGTGGAAACGAGTACTGCCGCTACTGTCACGTCTAGCACTGTCTTCCATGTGGCTCGCCCACCAATCAAACTTCTGGTCTCTTCGTCTGTTCCTGCTGATTCTGCAATTTCTGGACAAACATCCTGCTCAAATAATGTGCAGATAAGCGTGCCCCCGGCAATAATAAACCCCAGGACTGCCCTGTACACAGCCAACACCAAAGTGGCCTTTTCTGCGATGAGCAGCATGCCCGTGGCCCCAATGCAAGGCAGCTTTTGTGCAAACGGCAACACTGCCTCTTCTAACAGCCACCCATCGACATCATTTGCGAACATGGCAAATATGACCAGCTGCCCTGCCCCCAGTTCTAGCCCCACACTTTCCTCTGTTACAGAAAACAGTTTCTATAGCAGCGGCAGCAGCAGCAGCAGCAACAGCAGCAGTGGCTCCACAGGAACCATCCCTGTACCAAATCAGAACCATCACCACCACCACCACCATCAGCAGCAGCAGCAGCCACCACCCCAGCAGCAGCAGCCTCCAGGGTGCATCGTGTGTACTTCCTGTGGATGTAGTGGGAATTGTGGTTCGAGTGGGATGACTGTCAGTTATGCTAACTATTTCCAGCATCCATTTTCAGGACCTTCAATGTTTACTTTTCCCTTTCTGCCCTTCAACCCCCTATGCAGCAATGGCTACATCAACACACAGCAGTACAGCAGTGGCACAACTTTCCCAGTAGTTCATTCTCCTTATAACAGTAACTTAACCCCAGACTCTGTCCTGAGTGGTCAGTCCACGTTTGCAGTTCCTCCAATGCAGAACTTTATGGCAGGAACAGCAGGGGTGTACCAAGCCCAAGGAATGATGGGAAATAACAGTTCGGGCCACAAGAAAAGCGGAAACCTCTCTTGTTATAACTGTGGGGCCACCGGTCACCGGGCTCAGGACTGCAAGCAGCCACCAATGGATTTCAATCGTCAAGGTAAAGATTCACAGTTGTAGTGTTTTTATATTGGACCTGGTTTGTCTCAGTGAGGTTCCCTTGGTCTAGAAACCTATTTAAGTTAGGAATTCATTACTACCAGAAAGCATTGCTTATTTAGTTTTACATCATTGTTATTTTTCCTTTTCTTTCTTTGAAAAAGTAAGCCTAGTAGTGAAAACAGTAGATGAAAAAAGTTTTTGTACAAAGTGTCATTTTAAAAATTATTAAGAGTAGTGTCTGAAACCCATACAAAGGCTTTATTTTTATTTCTCTTAAGTTAGGCTCTATTTTGTGAACCACTTAGGCCAAAGTGGGTAACTTTGGGCCCATAAGTTGCCTCTGACTTTTTTTCACTAATTCGTGGAGCAAACACCAATATTTGATAAATCCCCCCCTTAAATGTAGAAGTGAAGACATGGAATGTAGATTTAAAGGCTTTAATTGCAGTATGCCAAATGCTACATCTGGAGGGTGTTTTTTCCTCTCACTTCGTTCAGTCCATTCTTCTTTCTTCCCTTGCCCTCTCCCCTTCTGCACTTTGATCCATGTTGTCTCACTCATTTTTCTGTATCTAGGTCTTAAGTCAGGACACCTGGGCTCAGGTCCTAGCTGTGGCTCCAGCTCATTGTGTGAGACACATTAGTCAGCTTCAGCTCTCAAAGGAGAGTTAGTAGACTAATCTGTACAGTAACTTCCAGCTCCAAGAACGGCTGTCTGTCTCCCTTTCCTTGTAGATTTCTTTCACTCTCAATTTTCACCCCCAGCCCCTTTCTTTCTTTCTCTCTCACTCATCTATCCATAAAGACAATAAATAGTGCTGATGTATTTATTAAATAGTTTTATGTTCTTTGTTTTTTTAGTGGAAAAAGTGCACTGGACTGGGAAGTCAGGAGAGACATGGGTTCTAGTCCCAGTTCTGCTGCTAATTCATTGTGTAACCTTGGGCAAGTTAACTTCCCCTCTGTGGACCTGTTTCCTGATCCATAATAAATGAGGCAGTTGGATTAAGATGATCTCTAGTGCCCCTTCCAGCTCTATAAATTCCATGATTCTTAATCATTAAAGTTGATAAGTTTTCTCTATAAAAACTTTTATTTAATGTGGGGCTTAAATTATTTTTCCCCCTGTGGCCCATAACAGTTTCCCTTCTCTCCATTTTTCCTTTGGTACCTCAATCCTCATCCTTCTGGCAGTGTGCTTTTTACTGACTCTTTAGCACTGTACCAGAGGGCAGAAAAATGAAAGAAGCTCAGGCTTAAATCAGTCATTTCTGTGTTTTAGCTATTTTAGTAAAAAGTTAAAGGAAGCCATTGACATTTAGGTAAAGTGATACTGGGGATTATTTGGCCATTTAAATTAACCCTACTATCCTGAACCCCTGAAATCATGGAATTGACTTTGTAGAGGTAGGTGCATGCAGTTTTTCCTAGAAGAGTAACCATGAAAAATATTTTCAATTTTATTAAGCCTTTAATGCAAAGCATTTTGAAGCGTTCTCCAGAGTGCCAGATGTCAGTTGGATGCCTAAAGCAGACCAATATCATATGAGAATCTTTCTTGAACCTCAGAAAAAGCTTATTAAAATGAGGGTCGAAGCAGCTGTTTTATCTTGTTCAACATTATTAAAAGGTTTTGGTTTTATAAATTTGTAAAAAATAAAATCCACATTTTTTTTGGTGGGACCAAGTGATAGATACTGCTTTCCAGCACCAAGGTGAGGAGCTTGGCTGCTGTGCAACTACATTTTGACAGATCATTTGGTTGTGATAATCATGCAGTGATTCAAATTTGACCCTTTTTTTTTCCCCCTCTCTCCAGGTACTTTTAGGTTGAAATATGCCCCTCCAGCAGAAAGTCTGGACTCCACAGATTGATATTTTTCTCTGGCAACAGAACACTATTAAGCCATGGAGACATAAGGAAAATTAAATACAAAACTGAGAAGTCTAGTTGCTGTTGAGCTTAATATTTTTAATCCAAAGGTGCTTTACTTTACTAGACTGGATAGAAAAAAAAATCTAGCTTAGGGGTACATCATACCCAATTTTATTGATTGCCAAAATCCTAGTTTGGAGCTTGATGTCAGGACTTGCCTAGTGGGTATCACAGATGGTTGGTGAAGTTTGCCACCTACATTCTTTGTTGCAATGCAAAAAAAAAAAAAAAAAAAAAAAAATCACATTTACTGAAGAGCATTGCCGTAATTGGTCCTTCTAGGCTGAAACATAATTCCAGGGCAGCTACGTGTGATCTGAATTGAGAGCCGGAGGTTGAAGTTTTCAAAGTGGAGTTTCGCCAGTCGGACTCTGACACCCCTGGGCTAGGTAAAATGTCTACTTTTTTTTTTTCCTAAAGTGGTCAGGCACTAATCTCTGGGATTTTTAAGGATTGCACTACAGAAGAATGTAAAATGATTTAAAATCTCTGCAGTTTTGGTAGACAATGTTAACGCGTTTTCTGAGACCAGTGCAAGAGACAGATGACCCACACTTAAAAGAATTGGCACCAGCAGGCTACATGGCCGACTACACAAATAAAGCAATCTTATTTTTTCCTTTCCCTCTGTAAAACATGTGTGGCAGTTTCAGTCCTTTTTCTGTTCATAAATGTACACTGTCAACACTTATTAGGTAGAAACCGCTGACCAGCAGCAAAATGAACTTAATTTCTAAGGGTCCAAGTCCCAGAGACGCCGGGGTCATAATGGCTCTGAGAACACCTATTTTTTTTTTTTCCTAACACATTAAACAGCGTTGAGTCCTATTCCTATTAGACGTGGACAACATCTTTCAGAGACATGTTAACTACACTACTTTTGTAAATGAGTTTGAAACCAACCTGATGCTGAACACTGTTAGCAGACTTTGCAAGCCGTTATTTTATGTAATGCTGACTTCTACCCCAAGGCTTACTGCTAAAGGATTCAGAGGTGTTGAGACAGATATTTCAACAATAACACAATTTCAGAATTAATGAGCAAAAGACTTTAAAGTTTTCCTGTCAACCTCTTTTGTTACATTTAGACTAGTTAATTCTGTTTGCTACCTAGAACTTGTCATTTGAATTGATAAGACTTGGAAGGAGCCCCCACAAAATGCACCTAATTTTGTCAAGGTGGAGAAATACTATATTCACCATGGATTCCTAAATTTTTATCCATTGGAATGGTAGCACTTGGTTTGAAAGCCAGGGACTAGAGAACAAAGGTAATTTTCTGCTAAAATATGACTTAAATGCTTAAAAACCTCTACCACCATTATGTACTGAGAAGGCAAAGCATTGTCATCCAGGGGTTTTCCATCAAGGATTTGTGAAAATTTCAAAATGTTCAGCCCATTCTGAAATTGGGATTTCAGCCTCAGGCCAAAAACGAACACCATAGAATTGGTTCCAATGTAGAGGCATTGTAATAATAGGAAATGGCAGTGATACTACACTTGTTTCAAATTTTTGGAGGTCAGTTTCCCCGCTTCATGGAAACCAAAGCAAAGGTTGTTATCTGAATCTGTGAAAAATACATACAAGATTTTATTAATTTCTTATTTCTATGCAATGTAGAAGCTACAGACCTCTGTATTTTCAGCTCTATTTATGCTACACCATATTACAGTATTGAAGTAATTGTGATGTTTGCTAACGATTTTGAGGATGTTTCATTGGATTTCTTGGGAAACTTAAAAAATTTAAACATGAGAGTGATGAAAACTGACACAATGCAACTTTGCCTTAAAGAGTTCTAGACAGTAGGAACAACTTGTCATGTTATACACACTATGTTCAAGAAAGACATAAGTTTTTCAGTGATGTTTACGATTTTAATATTTTTGAGGGCCTTGTACAGTGGCCTAGATGTATGCTGGAAGCCAAATTTTTAACTTTGTTTTTTTTTTAAACAAATTCTTCAAATTTCAGTTGTATTTAAGTAAACCCTATTTTCAACAGTGTCATTGTTGGAAACTGTCTCAAATAGCAAAAAACAAAACAAAAAAAAAATTTATGTACGTTGTATTTTTAGTGGATAATACTGGGGAGTTAAATGTCTGTTACTATTCTGACTTGTTTGGTCCATATTAACCAATATATTTAAGTATTAATTCAGTTCTTTAAAAAATTAAAACAAAAATTTGATTTGCAAATATAAAATTCAGAAGTTGAGCAGCTCACTGTTTTGACAGTTTTCCAAATTGGTTCAGTAGTAGCTATGTTCAAAGAAAATCTTGTGTTTGAAAATGGGTTTACAGTACATTGTGTCAGATGAGGACATTTTAAGTTTAGGAAAATTTTAGGAGTAAACAGAACTCGTAATGCAGAAATGGTTAAAATACCATATGAGAGCTTTCCCAAAGCAAATTACCATGTTTTATGGCTTCAGAGTATTTGCCAGCAGTATTACAATTAATTTCTGTCAGGAAGCCAAAAATAGATAAGCCCATATAGCATTTTTACATTTCATTACAAGAGTCCTTATTATTTACTTATTTAGGCACAGATCATATAACCTTTCAGGTTCTTAGTATCTTGCTTTAAATTGTGGTCTCAATCTCAGAGTGGCTGAAACAACCAGGTAGGTAGTGGTAATGCCCACTTCTTTGTGTTATGTCTGTCATGTATTAAAGAAGCTTCAAGCACCACTACCCCACTCCACCCCACCCTGACCCTTTTCTGCTCCTACAGACAAGGGGGTTTGAGGGTAGTGGAATGTACAGGTTGAAGTAGAATACAGTGTGGGATAAAACAACTATTTAAATACTTTTTTTAAAGGAAGAACAGTTAACTACCTTATGTTCTAACTTTAAATTCATTGTAGTATAGAAAACTGGAAAGTGTTAAAACTTTCTAGTTATTGAGGAGTACTAAGTACATGGGAGCTAGCACTTTTACAAATTCTATAAAAGAAAAAAAAAACCTTATGATTAGAAATATTGGGAATAAAACCAGCATTGTCTGTAACCTACAAAAGATTCTAGGAGTCAGAATGTTAGTAGAAGGCAATAGGTTCAGTATTTTTTATTAAATATTTAGAACTCTAGATCCTTTATTGCAAGAGGTCAACATGGTTCATTTACACTACAAATTGTATGTATTGAGGCACAGTAGTAGTAACTTTACCAAAATATCACTCAGCTATATCAAGTCATTAATCTTTCTGAGCACAGTATATAGGCTTCCAATCTTCATTTTTTTTAACTTAGTAGACTATCAAGCACCTGCCAAAAATTTGGTTGTGAATAATTCCCTGCCATTTTGTTGCATAAGTGGCTTTTTTTTTTTTTGGCCTTGCTAGTTCTACATACTGATATAACTGGTGCCATTAATATGTTGGAAAGTCTCAATTATTAGGGGGAAATACTCCTACTCAACTTTCACCAAGAAAAATAATCCTTGTGCATAAGTGAGTTTTGTTGTCCATAGTTGTTCACTGTGGATTAGTCCCAAAGAACAAATCAAATAGTTTACATTGAAAGCCATGGATTCTGAAGGAAGGCTTAATTGTTTAAAAAAAAAATCCCAAGGGTCTTAATGAAAATGAGCATATTGAACTGTTTAACACTTGCAATATTCATATATATGTACATATGTACACACATGTTGTGTGTAGATATATGTATATATACTGTGCTGGTTGAGGCCAAAGGTAAATGTTACTACAATATTAACTTTGAGGGAGTGGGGCAAAGGTAATCAATCAATCCCCAGATGTAACCACATAAACATGTGTATTGTTAACAGCCCTCATCAAATTTTCTACGTTTATAAGTTCATACACAAAAGGCATTTGGTACTGAATGTGAAAGCAAACCTTATGTACTCAAGTACACGTTAAACTTCAGACTCTCGGACATAATTTTATGTTAGGAATGAAGGAAAATTATCCCATTTTTGAGCCATTATTTTGTCACAATTCTACAAAATGCATGTAACTTTATAAATATTTTTTAAAAATATAGTTTTGTAAATATTTAATATTCCGCTAATTTGATTTTGAATTGTAAATGTCAAGTATTCTGTTATTGGGGTTTTTATGTTTTATTATACTTTGTTAAAAAGGAAAAATTGTACATTTTTAGAATGTTTTTATGAGTAAATTTAATGTACTGAAAATAAAAATTAAAAACAGGATTAGTGTGCCATTCAATTAGATCTTGTCATTTTGAGAAGACATTTCAGAAAAAGTCTTCAAGTCACTGACTCCAAGAACAACTTTCCCTTCCCTCACATTTGTAAGTGGAATGCTAATTAACTGGCATTAAATTTTCAACAGGGTTCCTACTAGAATATCTTTGAAATCTCGAGATACATATTAGCTAAATTACCACACTAGTTGACCTAAGATGGTGTACAGCCCAATGTGTACATATGGGCGGTCTCTAGCCTCAAGGAGAGGCTTTTGACGTGAAGCTATGAACCCCAATAACTTTGTGTAGTCTTCCTGCTTTCCCTCCCCAACGAGATTCTGCCTGCTGCTTGTTGGTCACTTGATGTATAAAGTAACTAGTTCAGTTCCTGAAGAGGAATACAAAACACCACCATAAGACAGGTTGGACCTCCAGAAGCTCATGATTAAGGAATGTTAACAGGCTTTTATGAAAATGGGAAAGTCCAAAAAAGTTTTTTAAGAAGCAGTGGTAGAAAAGAACTCCCTTAAATACCTTGGAAAACCCTTCTGTTCGGTACATTTTTCCATCAGTAAATAAGAGTGAAAAAGTAAAACCTAGATTTATAGTCCATCATGCTGTTTCTGGAGATTTTTAGCAGAGGGCCAGTTTCACCAGATTTTAAGGTCTGCTAGGATAGAATGGGGCTGAAACATTATGGGGTATAACATACAGGGCATTATGAGTATGGAATCCAGCAGTCGGTATGGCTACTTATTTGTTATGGACAGCCAAGGTCAGAAAGTGTAATCAGGAAGTTCTCATACATTCTGTGCCTAATCTTTATGGCACATAATGAATTTTGTGGCTCAGTTAAAGCTGGGCTAAAACTGGCTGTTGTAATTAAACTTTCCCCTAGTGATTTTTAGAAAAGTGTGGCCTACTAACTTAGTAGAACCTGTTTCAGATTCTCCACTAACCTCCATGAGCCATTTTCTCATTTTGAATTGATCTGAAGAACAGTGGTGCTCATGTGTGCCTAGCCTCCCTTCTCTCTCTCTGCTTTTTTTTTTTTCTCTAATTACCTTTGTTAAGGTCATCCCCACACCTCTCCCCATTACTACAATCAGGCCCCACTGCTTTGCTATTCCATAAACTATGCAGTGATTTCTTGATAATTTTGGTTCTCATGAAATACCCTGGATTCTGCATCCAACTCAAACTTTTTTTACATATTTGTTGAAAATGCTACATTTTGGACAATATGTGATATTCTAGAATCCTTTCACAAAAATTAATCCCTTTTATGTTGGATTTTGAGTTGAGCTTTGTTTTTTTTTTACCCTACCTGATCAAAATTTATTTATTTACAACATCCTAGAAATAAAACTGCCACTCAGGTTAATCTGGGATATAATTCATCCCTCTCCGCACTGTATTAAATTAAAAAAGCAACATATCTTACAGAAACCTTACTGATCACACAGCAATTACAAGATTGATGTCAGGTGTTTCGTTAAACATGAACATCTTATACAACCTAACAAGTCAGGTTGATTTAAGAATTTACAATGCAGTAAAAACACACTCATGAAAATTTAGCACTATGGACAGATGCATGCAGAAGGTGAACACAGGCAAACAAATTGTATACATTTATTAACTATAGTGCCAAGATGCAGTAATATTGCTTTTCTCCATTATAGTAAATAACTTCCACTAACAGTTGTAATATTTTTCACACACATCTAAATATACAAGGGTAATTTTAGCTGATCTGCTACATACATACTTTAGTCCAAGTGGTGTAACAATGAACGTGTTTTGTGACGCTGAAAACAAGTTGTCAACCCCATGCAAGTAGCAGGAAGCACTTATAGTCCTTTGTTCAAGATATTAAATAAACTGACAGTGTTGAAAGCAGCTTTTACCCCTTTGCTACATTCTCCTTCACAAAATGACATGCACGTAAACTGGTTGGAGGGGTTTTTATGCTTAACAGTGATAGCTGAAGTATGCTTAACAGTTAAAATTTTAATAAAGTATTTTAGTAAAGCAGTTACTTTTTCACTTAAAACATAACAAATCAGACTACACAGACTTAACCCAAAAGGTGCAAGGGAGTGCAAAATGAATTAATGCTCCAAAGTTCCAGGATGTAGTTTCTAACTGCATCAGCAAAGACTTATTCTGGTGCAAGTGTTCAATGAAATAGTCATTGATTTGAGAGTCTCTAAATCAGAGCAAATCTGTAATCAAAGAGACACCATCCCTCTGTTCTCAGGAACTTTTTGGAAGCCAAGCATTTAAAAGAAATCATGTGATTTACCCATAGAATCCGTGGTGTTTCTCTGTATGACTATATAGAAAACAAATAAGTAACAGCAAGAAAGTTGGTGGTTTATTAAGTTGGAATCTATGCATCGATTCCAGAATAAGCTAGACTTTTTTGCCCCCCATTTACCCTGTTTTGCTGCAACCATTGATGGTAAATGGACTTTAAAAAAATAGATATGACATTTGACATGCCTACTTAAAGATACAGTTAAAGAGAAACCTTCCTATAAAAATTAGCAATTTCCATGAACAAAGACTTGTTTCACTAAATGCTTAAAGGTTACCACTGGAATTGAAATTCCTATTTTTAAAAAAAGTCACTACAGCAATTCAAATGTCCATTTTATTGGCAACTTAGAATGCAAGGTATGTTTCTAAACCTAAAACTTAAAAACAAGATATCCTAGGTGAAATGGGAGTTTTCCAAAGCTGTATTGTTTATGCTTTTGGAACTGAACATGTATTATTATGTATGCATGTAATACAAGAGACAACTTACTAAAAACCCCTAAGGTGGTAATACTTCTACTTTGGTGAACTGTGATTAGATGAACTGATCAATCTCAGTTGGTAACATCCCTTTTTTCCTGGGTGAGGGCTTAAAAAATTCTAGTATAGAAGCTTGTAATTAGGTCTTACACTGAAGATTTCTTTCCAAATGTCTCCTGAGAGGCATATACCATATACAAGAATCCATCTTCATCCTTCTCACTTTCATACACTTCGGAAATAGGTGTTGAAACGCTCACCATGCTGTGTCCATTCACCAGTAGGAAGAAAGCTTGATTAGCATTCAGCTGTAGGCGCCTTCTATTGAAAAAGGGAGGAAGGCTGATTTTAAGCATTAAGAATTTTCAAGGCTTTTAGATAACTAAATCTAGGTCCTCCAAACCAGATTTAAACATGTGGCCCACAACACTTCCAAAGCAGTGTGGCCCAAATCAGATTAAAAATGTAATTGGGAATTACTTAACAAAACATGAAATACAAAAGGTACATAGATAACATTACATTTCAAAACTAAGTCAATGGGACCCTTATGTACAAATCAGTGGCCCTCATTTCTATTCAAGTTTGAGACCACTCCTCTAAATTAAAATACTTTTAAATTTCAGCTGCTATTCTGGTAAATGGGCAGCTGAGTCAAATTGGGAGGGGAAAGGAATAATACAGAACACTGTCTACAGCCTTACGAATTTTAACATGCATTTTTATGGCCCAAAGCTAATCAATTCTTGACCTTTGCAGACATTAGGAAATTAAATATCTAGTCAGAAAACTAGTGAGAGCTCATTTGAATCTTAACCATCTAGCATATAAAAGAATACATAAAAGGATTACTGAATACCTAATTATTTTGATTAGCTCACTCATGTTGACATGATCTGGTACAAGGAATTTGGTTTTATCCAGTACGGGAAGTTGTTTCTCGCCCTTGTATCTTTCTATTATCACCTACAGGAGGAAAAAAAGTACAGAAAAAAGTTTTTAAAAAGGGAATTGTTGTACTGTTGCTATAATATATACCAAAAAGTGCCTTCTATGTTTATAATTTTGTGAAGTAAAGATTAATAATTAAAAGTAAAAATTAACATACATTTGTTACCTATTCTATTTATTGTCAAGGATAGAACACATGGATAATTGTCATGGCTTAAGCTAAGTCAAAATAATGCCTAAGGTTCTTAAAGAACTCTAAACACTCATTTAACAAGACACTAAAAATTCTAAATGTAGCAGAAGCGGCTTCAATGAAAGAAATGTTAATATTCACAAAAAAATATAAACAGGGACCTTATTAGTACATGTGTACTTCCCTGCTGTGGGGGTGTGGACTTCCCATTATATACACAAAACTTCAGAAAAATCTGTAGAACTAATCTGAACAACAATAAAAAACTGGCTGGGTGGCTCTAGTCTACTCTATAGTACAAGTTCAGTCCTTCAAAGTCACTGTTCAAATACTTAACTGATTTACTGTTAAGATATTTTTATTTTAGAAGGAACTTTATTGATGATTTTGTTATTCTAGAACTATATCCTTCTCCAGAGTGGGCCTCTGCTTTTTATAAAGAATATAAACTGAAATACCTTGCAGTTAATGCAATAAGGCTATATTTCATATCTGTATATTTAGTGTAAAAGGAGTTGAGAAAGGTCTCTATTTAGACTATTACCCACAGCCAGTCTTCTAGATTCTAGAAGAATTCATTTGAAATCAGATTGCTCCAAGCAATTTCCTCCTGCTGCATCTGTCCAGCTTTTTATTTTTTAAATAGTCCTACACTTAAGAAAAGCAGGAAGAAAGTAAATCAATGCTTTTTTCCCCCCAACAATCAATACTTTTCCCCAAAAAATCTAAAACAAATTAGTCCAGCCAGACTGTCAGTCCATAGTATCAAGGAAAGACGGGAGGGTCAAGTGGAAAGGTAACATGTAGAGTCCAAGGATAAATCTCAGATCGATTTCATTTCCAACAATTAATCTACCAAAGTGCCCTAATCTGGCAGTTTAGCCAACCTATCCAAAAATGGGCAGGAAATTAAGTTGGTCATATACTTCTCCCTTAAATAATAGCTTTGTTTCCTCCAAGAATTAAAGTCAAGTTCATCAACAAAGAATGATTCAGCACCTACTTAACTATATACTAGGAACTAAGGGTACAAAGACAGTGAAAAGAAACTCACATTCTACCAGCAGAGTTTGCACGTTCCCCCCTCCCTTTTGAAAATCAGGGCAACTTATCATAAATATCCTCCAATGGTCTGAAAATTAATATAAAAATAATGAAGAATAGGATTTGTTGGAGGAGGTTCATAGCACAAAAGAAAAAAAAAGACTGAAATTCACTGGGCAGAATGATGAGACCAATCAAAATTCTCTCTCCATCCCCAAGTTCTTCCCCAATTTATTAACATTCTTTCTCCTTAGCCCTCTTGCTGCATGAAACAAATTAGTAAGGCAACCAGTAGGTCACAGCTTTTGTTTTGCTTTTTTTTGGAACACAGCTGGAGGAAAGGTAGGCCAGGTGGAATTTGTGGATCATTAGTCAGCCTGAAGATGTTGCTTAAGAACCCTAAGTGCCCTAAGAAGCCCTGTGCTAGAATCTGTAGGATAATGTCTTTTCTTTATCTCCTAAAAGGAAACCAAACACAAGATACTTCTATAGAGAGGGAAGAGTTTACAAAATAGTTTTAAGCAGAAGCCCTAATACTAATCATGTTCAAGTTAGCCACCTCACATAAGTTCAGTCTACCAGTGCTGGCCCATTTTCTCCTTTCACTAATCATAATACCCCTAAAACCCAAAAGTGAATAATGAAACATAAACATTACTATATTAATGGAACATGATTCTCTAAAAATTAAAAAATTTACAACTGTGAGATATTAACATGTTTATCAAAATACATCCTAAGTCTGATAATTTCTCTCTAGACCACAACTTTGAAAAAGCATTCTTTCCTCTCTAACAAAGAAACTTTACCTACCGGTATCTTGGTAGGATGCTGCTCTCGAATAAGTCTCACATCTTCCACTCTTTGTTCTGCAAAGAAAATAAAAACCATTGGAATTAAGTGATGGCACTGAAGGTTCAAGGCATATGGGTAAGTTTTTTGTCTTTAATCATACCCATACATGTCCTAATCCTGAAACTTAGGGTCCTTCATCTGCTCTGTACGATGGCAGTGGCCAACAACCTAGTATTCAAACTACCTGTACATTTGGCATATGGAGAAAGGCAGGATAAGTAGAGACAAAGGAGACAGATGGGCCAAGTACCTGTCCTCCAAAGGCAGGACACAAAAGCAAAACCATCCAAACCCTAAGGACTGAGCTGATCTCCCTACGGTGCTCAATTTTTCAGCAAATGTGTCAATCCTAGTAAATCCTGTCTCGAGAGGGATCCTTTCTAAATTTCATAGAAAGTTCAAAAAAATTTCCTCCTGCTGTTTCTAGTTTTTTGTTTTTTAATAACCCTTAAGAAAAACAAGTAAATCTTTTAGGAGGAAGAAGAAAGGCATAAAGAAGCTAAAAAATGTTTGGGTTTTAAGTAGTTTAATCCAGTAGTTAAAGTAAATTAAAACCAAAGCAAAATGTGTGCAGTTTGCCATGAGCAAAATATCCTCCTTGATTTAGACAAGAATTTATTTTCTTGCCTACTATCTATGTCCTCAACCCTGTGATAAGCAATAGAGTGCATATAAAAATGTCAGCCCTGATCTCAGAAATTGTCAAGTTTAGGGCCACCACCTCTGAAGCATTCAGGAGTAGAAAGGGCACTGGACTCAAGGATATTCATCATGGAATCTCTTAAAATCTGTTCACATTACCATCTTCACAGTCTACTTTTTTACATTTTACTAGCAGTCTCAACTTATGAATGGAATGTATTCCAAAAGTGTCCCCTGGAACTCAGTGTACTTTCTCCCCAAGAATACTAGGCTAGCTCACAAAAACCTTTCAATCCAAAATACAGCTAAGGCATACATACATAGTGTTAATACCACTAACCCACTGCATTTTTGGTCTTCAGCACAAGAAGTCATGAAAAAGAAGGGGGAAAGCACTCTACACCCATTTTTAAATATAAGCAATCTGTATTTGCCTTCCCTATCTCTGCCCTACTTCAGTATGTACCACCTCCCCCAAAATTACCAATTCTCCATCTTCCTCAAAGTTCCCCTTCTCAGTTTAGGTGGCCAAACTGCTATCCTCCTAATTTAATGTCTGAATAGCTGATAGTCCAATAATTCTCCAAGAAGTACTTAAAAGGATTTTGGTTATCTCCATAAATCTCTAACATTTTTATGTCAGGGCTACACATCAGAGTTTTCCATGGGGCTAAGAATATATGCTGCTAAATTTTTTTTTTCAATTTTTTTTAAAGTTTTAAGGTCTATGCCCTTCTCCCCCCTCTCTGAGGTAATAAGCAATCAGATATAGGTTATAGAAATGCAATCATGTAAAACATTTCCACATTAGTCATTCTGTACAAGACTTGAATAAAAGGGAAAAAAATGAAAGAAAGTGAAAAATAGCAATGCTTGTGTCTGTATTTCAGTATCAGTTCTTTCTCTGGAGGCAAATAGTATGCTTCACTGGGACTGTCTTGAATCACTATATTTCTGAGAATAGCCAAATCTTTCACAGTTCTTCATCAAACGATATTACTGTTACTGGGCAGTGTTCTCCTGGTTCTGCTCACTTCATTCAGCCTCAATTCGTGTAAGTCTTTTCAGATTTTTGTGAAATCATCCTGCTTGTTAATTTCTTATAGCACAATAAAATTATGTTACATCGGACACCTCAGCTTGTTTAGCCATTCCCCAATTGATGAACATCCCTCTGATTCCCAATTCTTAGCCACCACAGAAAGCTGCTATAAATATTTTTGTACAAATAGGTCCTTTTCCCTTTTTTTGGATGTCTTTGGGATACAGACCTAGCAGTGTATAGCTCGATCAAAAGTATGCAGTTTTATAGCCCTTTGGGCATAATTCCAACAGTTCCAGAATGGTTGGATCAGTTCACAACTCCAGCTTTTTTTGTTGTTGTTTAATTCTTTGTAATGCTAATACAAATCAGAAGAGGCAGAAATAACTAATCCCCATTTTATAGAATTGACTTCAAGATGATAGAGTAACAGAACTAGGAACTCACCTTCCCTGACTCAACTTTCCTTATCAATCAATGCTGTCTGCTAGATCAGCAACAAAATTAAGACTGTCCTGGACAGAAATACAACCAAGGAAGCTCTAAATTAAATCAGGAAATGGACCTAATGGTAAGAGCACATGCTTGCCTCTTTTTTTACATTGTCAGGTTTTTCTTCTTTTGGTTTTCACTGGAGTCTTTGCAGACTAAAATGATTTTTCTGCAAGTGGGTATACTATGTCCTATAAATTCATGATTCATTTAACAAAAATATCTCAAATACACATTCAGCCAAATGATCCATAACAAGTGTTGTTCTGTAGTTTCCCTCCACCCCCTTTCAAAAATTTCTAAAAGCCCAACCCAACTACCAGATAAATCAGACGCTAGTTATTCATATTACAAAGATTTCTTACTTTTACATAGGATTCAAGACAGATTTCCTTTAAACCCTCCTAGCATATTTCAAATGAAATGAAATATAATTCATACAAAACTTCCTTACCACTTAATTTCACCAGGGATGATACTCCCCATTAGGATCACAGATTGAGACGAAGCTTTAGAGGTTCTCTAGTCCATCACCCTTGATTTTACAAGATCAAAGACAAAGCTTATCCAAGGTCACATGGGTAATATCTGGAAGAGCCAAGATTCAAACCCAAGTTCCCTGCAAATAAATTCAAGCCCCTTTCTACTTAACCATACCCCAAGTGTTTTCCAAGATCTTGTCCATAAAAAGTTACTTGCTAGAAAGAAACTATGTCCAGAACATTGACTGGGTGATAGATAGCTCAGTTTCAAGCACTGTTTACTAGTCTTGGCAGCAATCCAGTCCCACCTAAAAGACTTATTGACCCTGGGACAGAAACCCACATTTTGCATTAAATATACAAGACATTTACATTAGTGTGTATGCTTAGGACATGCTTTCCTCTTTCCAAGAGTTTCAAACATGCCAAAACTCGAACTTAACCTGTACTAAGTAAAACAGGACAGTCAAAGGATGTGGGAGCATTAATAAAGTGTATGTGACATAATGCAAATTTGCTGGCCCCAAGTACAATTTATCAAAATTTTTATCAGGCAGATTATTTTTAGAAGACATTTGCACACAGCTAAACTATCAAGTAACCAATTCAAAACCCTTGGAAGTTTAAATGTGGAGTTTGTGATCTGCATGAAAATAATACAATTTGAGCTACTGACAAAAGTGAAATATTTGTTCTTACATATTTTTGCCCAAGTTCTGCTACCTAATTAACCATAAAAGTCCAGAATATCAGTGGTTCTATCCACCAGTTTCCTAACAGCATTAATCTCATCTATTTGTGGGGGAAGTGAATCAATCTGAGCTCAGTTGTGTGCACTTAAGTGTGCTGGGCTTTAGAAGATTCCTCTAGTTGAGGAATCAATTTACTATGAGCCCGACAACTACAAATCCCACAAAATAATTAGCCCCTGGATTCAAATTTACCACCATCAGGGTTAAAGAAAAGCATTAGCCATTAAGTGATATTTGATATTTCAACCAGAAAGCTATTAGAAGAGCCTTTTAAAAAGTTCCAGAAAAATGAGCTATGGAAGAAACCTGCTATAGTATAATAAAGGGAGCTGAGACACATACAACTTATTTCCAACTGAAGCAAAATCAGCAGTCAGTAAATTTTAGCATGCCCAAATCCCAAGACCAACATGAAGACAAATGGACAGAAGTTCCACAACCTCCATGTATGTGTGCTACACTCAAAATTAGATTTGATCCGTAAATAAGACTGCTTCTGACAGCATGAGTTGCAGTAGTAACTAAGTGTTTGGCTGATGTCCTGGATAAATTTAATACCTGTGACTGAGGTTGCTGACAGGAGAATGGGAAAGCAGAGATTTCAGAGCCAAGAGTTGCTGACGTTTTCAGCTCCACCCAGAAGAGGGATGGATGAAATCTGCTGGCTTTTCTTGCATGAGACTCTCAGTCCCAATAGAACAGGTCAAAAAAAAACTGGGGGGGGGGGGGGGGGGGATGGAGAATCGGTTTGAAGACAAACAGAATATATCTAATTGTCGTTCTAAAGATCATCTCTTCTGAGGGCTAAGTAATAACATTAAGGTCAAAGAAGATAATTTCTAACAAAGTCAGGTGTTGACCCTGCTAACTCACAATCCTCTTTGAGGAGCTATTTGGAGGTTGGCAAGTTGAAAGGTCAAGTTTTGTTTTGTGCTCCAAGCACAAAAAAATTAAATGCTTCTTTAATAGGATTGCAATCATCCTATTAATTTTAAAAGGTTGCATATCACCAACCAAATGCTGAGCTTTCTCTTGACTCTTCAAAACCAAAGTAGACAAAAGTGGACATACTGTATCCAATTCACTTTCCTTGTGTAACTGAAAGAACACTGAAGAAGTCTTCCTGCTGCATCAGAAGAGGTGACTTTCAAGGTCAGACAGTAAACAAACACTTATTAAGCTCCTACTAAGTACCAAACACGCTACAAAGGCAAAAAACAAAACTAAACTGGCCAGCTGTCTAAGAGCTTTACAACCTAAGGTGGTAATAAAGGATTCACATGCATTTTATATTCAGCCTGGCCTCTTGTTTATGGCACAAACTGCCTCACTCAAAAAGTACCAACTACCATTGTTTTTTTTTTTCATTATTATATATTACAGCAAACACTGTAATTAAGACTTTTCATTTTTAAACCCTTGGTGAACTAAAGTATGGTTTCCAATTCCAGTCAGATCTGCAGGGAATGCATGGATGCAGTATGGATGACTTAAGTTACTTTGGGAGCTAAAAATAGGAGCCCAATTTCAGACACAAAGAGAAAATACAGCCTGCAAGGCTGTGTGCGGATTTTCATTTTAAAAGGGCACAATAGCCACTACAGTACTTTCACAACAAAGCATCCTTTGGTAGGTAACAACTAGTGACCAAAACAAAGGGTTTATTTCAACCTTCAACAGAATGTCATCAGCTGTTACTCTTACCAACTCAAAGACTGCTGCCTTTATGATATTCCTGCCACTTTTTCAAGATACTAGTTAACTATATAAAACAAAACTACCTGTTGAAAATTTAACCTGTAAAAAAAGCTTGAAAGGGGGTCCAAACCATCCTGTTCTTATGGTTGCTCAAAAGTCTGACTTTCAAGTTTCTTCAGATTGTTCCCCAGTTTTTCAGCAAGGCCTTCATAACCCAAGGCCTAACTGTAACAGTATGGGCAAGTCACATAACCACACGGCTCTAGGTCAGAGGTGTCAAAATTCAAATGGAAACAGGTGCCTCTGGGGCCGCAGGATGGACTTGCCAAATTAACATCCTCTAGGTTGTCCCGAATTTTCATCTATTTTCAAACGTTTCCCAATTACACGGGGCGGGGGAAGGTCCGACAACCTGCCTTCCAGGTAACTCTGCTCGCCACGGGCCAGTCAAGACCCAAAGGGCCGAGCTCCAGACCAGGACCGTTAATAGAGACGCTCCTGGCCACTAAACGGAGGAGAGAGTCCCAGGCCCCCCGGGCCGGAACACTCCCTGACAACTCCTGCTGGCCCGGTCCGGTACCACGGCACCACGCCCCGGCTCGGTTTTCTTTGTCAACTTCCCACCGCGGCAGGGCCGGGCGCCAGGCCTCGAGGGCTCGCAGCCGTCGGACACGACCCCCCCAGCCGCGGATCGGATCCCCCCTCGGCCCCCGTGGCTGGACTCCCAAGGGAAGAAGAAAAAGGGAAGACGAAAACGCCACCCCCTCCCCTCCCCCTCTCCTGGGGGGGCCTCCGTCGGGGGGCAACCCCGGCTCGCACAGGCCGCGCACCCCGGCCCGGGGTCCCCCCGAGCTTCCCAGCTCCAAGGAAACGGCCGTTGCTGAGAGCGGGGGGCGAGAGGGCAGCGACCGGCAAACTGGAGACATCCGAGGGAGACGACCCTGGTCGGGGAATGAGCCCGGGCCCGGCAGAAGCCGAGACCCCCACGGCCCGGGCCCGGGGAGGAGGGGGGCGGGAACCGAGGCGGCTTGGCTTCCCCGCACCCCTCCCCCCGCCCTAGGCCTCCGGGTCCGGGGGCCGCGGCCGCGCTGGGACCTACCGAAGGTCCGGCGCTGCTTGAAGGTCTTCTCTGAAGGCATCGTGCGGGGCAGGGGAGGGCCGGGGAAGGGGAGCGGGCTTCGACGGGTCCGACGGGCCCGGGGGCGGCGGGGGCTCTGGCGGCGGAGACCGAGGAGGCGACGGCGGAGACGGAGGCTTCCGAAGTGCCCCTCCGGCCGCAACGACTTCCCTTCTGTCCCCGAAGCCCCGCAGCCGGGTCAGGTGACCCCCGGCGCGTCACAGAGGGGCGGGGCTAGTGGGAGGGCCGCCGGGCCGCCATGGCGAGCGTGGCGGAACGCGAGCTGGGAGCGGGAGGTGGTTGTGCGCCTGCGTCTGCGCGGCTCGGGCGGCCGGTGCGCGTGCGCTCTGGGCGCCGGCTGCACTGGTCGGCCCTTAGCTCGCGGCGGGGGAGGAGGGGTCCTGTGTGGGTGTGTAGTGATCGCGTCGGGCGGGGCCGCTGGCCATCCTGGGTCACCGCGCCCCCGCCCTCCACCCCACCGCCCAATCCCCTGGGGCCGTTCCCGAGGGGTGTCTGCGCCCCCAGAACGAGGGCGTTTAGGGATTACCACGGGCCAGGCTCTGCGCAAAGCGCCGGACTAATAACAGTAACAAGATGTTGATACATTACAGCTGACATGTACATAGGGGCCGTGAGCGGCTCCAAGGACGGAGGCCCGGGCTGGAGGCGCCACACTCCTCTTCTGGAGCCCAGATCTGGCCTCTGACTGCCCAGCTGGCTGACCCTGGGTCGGTCACTAATCCTGTTTGCCTCAGTTTCCTCATCTGTCAAAGGAGCTGAAGAAGGAAATGGCCAAACCAGTCCAGTATCTCTGCCAAGAGATAGAAGACCAAACAATAACAAAAACGTTTACGTAGCCGCCAGCCTGTAACCAGGCTCTGGGCTAAGCGCTGGGGAAAACAGTCCTCGTAAACATGTATATAGGGCCTACGGGTTCTCTAATAATTACCTTAGTGATGGTGGAGGTGAGGATGACGAGGAACAGCCTTTATAGAGGGCTTGGATACAAACACAAACATAAGAACAGCCCGTGCCTTTTAAGAGCTTACATACATTCTAGTGGAAGGACAAGAGGTAACTAAAGAAATACCGATAAAATGCATACAAAGTAGATGCGGAGTGATCTCGCAGGAGGAGCCACTATTTGGGGGTTGGGCAGTAACACTGACATTTCTCATTTGTCTCCAACACTCGCAAACATGAAGAGGCTGACTTGTTTTCTTCTGTCTCCCAATTTAAAAAACAGGAAAAAAGGGAACCAAAATTGCTTATGTAGCATTTTAAGGCCAAAAATATATTATCATCCCTATTTTACAGATGGGAATACTGAGGCTCAGGAAGGTCATGTAACTTGGCCTCAACCACTTCAGCTGATAAATATAGGATCAGGAATTTAAATCCTTGGGCTCCTAGAATTTAAAGTTGGAAGGGACCCCAGAACATCTCATTCAAGGATCCCCAACTTTTTCTGTCTCCTGAATTCCATTGACAGTCTGGTAAAGTATATGATCTTTTCAGAATAAAGGTGTTTTTTTTAATGAACAAAATAAAATGAATAGGAAATTAATTATGTGGAAATATAGCTACATATATATCTATATATGTATATATAGATATATTTTTCATAATCCCCAGGTTCAGAGCCTCTTCCCCCATTCTTTAGTTTTTATTTATTTTTCTGTGTACATATAATTTCCTATCAATGAATCAATTTGGCTTATACTCTTCTAAAAGTCTCGGACCTGCCTGTGAGTTAAGGGGATGTCTGCCCCAAGCATTCGAAGGCTTCCCCCATCAGGGGAAAAGCACAATTTGCTTCAAAGACCATGAAAGTGGCTGAAGCAAGAGCTGTGGAGCACTTAGAGCTTGGTCAGACATCAAAGATGTCAAGACCCTGCCTCCTGGGCCTTCGCTAGTCCTGATTTCTCTCCTACCACTGGACTCTGGAAGAAAGAGTGACTTTGTGCAACTCTGCCTCACTGAATTCTAATTCACCTTGGAGTCAAGATATCAGCCTGTGATGTCATTAGTCCTCTTTGGGAAAACGAAGGAAGCAGAACAACAATTTCACAAGTCTCTTTTCAGATGAGGTGGCTAGGTAAAGCAAACAGTAGGGATTAAGGGGAGTGGGAGTGGTTGGGGAACTTGAACCCAAAATGGGAAGATATCACGCATGGAAACAAAACCCAAGTTAACAAAAAATCCCCAAAACAGTTGGTCTAGGGTCTGGAAAGACCAGTATTGTTCAAAATTGGATCTGAACACGTCATAGAATCATGGGATTTAGGTCTGGAAAAGATCTTAGCACAGTGCCTGTCAGGGCATACAGTAAGTACTTAATTTCTGCTGATTGATCATATGGTCCAACTCTTTCCTAATAAAAATGATATCACTGGGTAGCAAGGAGGGGAAGGATCTTGCCTAAAGTCACACAAATTATTACTAATACACGGCATTGGTTAAGTCATGAACAAAGAATCTTTGACTTCAGAGCCAGTTTCTTTCCATAGCACAACAATGCCCAAGTTTGCCATCTGTACCAAAAGTGAAGACAGGTTAATTGAGAATAGGTTAGTTAACATTATAAAGAATCACATAAAGTCCCCAGTACTAATGGTTTAGATAATGTTTTAGGGAGACAACAAGATGATGAAGTGTTCTTTCAGAATGTGTACAAGCAAGCTTTTGATTATAGGATCCATCCTCATAGTGTGTGAGCTCTGAGGGAGAAAGGTGCTATTTTTAAAAGATAATGATTGGGTTTTTGCTATGACCAATCTCTTCCAACTTCTGCTTTCATAAGAAACACTCAAATCAACTGAAACAAGAGGTATTATAACTAGCAAAAAAAAAAACAACCCAATCTCCCCACTCCCACCACAGACAAGAGGAAAAGTACGAATATTAGAATCTGTCAAAATAGTTAATTTTCAAAGAAAAACTTAAATCTATTTCATTTTATTGCTTTGGATTCTGAAGTTCTTATTTTCACTCCCTCCAGAACAAGTTAGTAGTCAGGTAATTCTCAAGTAGCATTTAGACCAAGCTTCCAGCAAGGCAACATTCTCACATGAAAGAAAAGGAAATAAATTGTCACTTCTTGTTTGAGCATCCCCCTTCTATATATCACTGCTGCTGTTGTTCATTCATGGCCAACTCTTCATGACTCCATGATTCATAGCTTGCCAGCACTGTCCATGGAGTTTTCTTGACAAGGGTATTGGAGTGGTCTGCCATTTCCTTCTCCAGTGGATTAAGGGAAACAGCAGTTAAGTGACTTGTCCAGGATCACAAGCTAGTTTAGTGTCTGAGGCCAGATTTGAAGTTGGGTCTTCTTAACTCCAAAGCTGGGGCTCTATCCACTGAGCTACCTAGCTACCTTCCATATACTATCTCCCAAGAATTTATCCTATGTATCTTATAATTGTCTGTCCACTTCACCCCCATTAGATTATGAGCTCCTTGAGAGAAGGAACTTTTTTTGTATCCACTAGTGCTTAGCATACTGCCTGGCACATAGTAGGTGCTTAATAAATATTTGTTAATTGGAGTTGACTTGACAAATCAAACTACTGATAGAGTCAATCACACTCAGCTCTTAAGAAGCCTTCCTGCTAGGCAACTAGAGCATGGAGATCCTGGAAAACTTGTCATTTCAAGTAGCCATGACATCTCAGGTGCAGTTCCTAGTACTGGATGACACAGGGTCACAGAGAATTAATAGAGCACCTGCTTTGCATTCCTAGCAGAACACACATGCTCCATATGAACAAAACAAGGAAACTGATCCCAAGTGGAAGATGGAGTCACTGTGGATTTGACTATTTGTCGGTGGGGTGAAGAGAGGTTCTGACGCATAATAGCACCACGCCCCATCATACCAAACTACCGATGTGTGAGTCGCAGGCTTCACGTGGCGAATGAAGTGAGTTTCTTGAGTTGCCAAGTAGCCCTGAGTCATTCAGTCACATTTTATATAGACGATCCACTTTATTGATCCCAGACATTACCATCATTCTCCTCATTCTAATAATTATTAGAAGTTCTCTCTAATGAATATCATTAGCAAAGTGTAAATGCAAGAATGTTCTGGCTAGAGTTTTTGTTATTATTCTTTCTGTCCTTGTCCATTGAAACCTTTGATTTAGAAAACTAACACTGGAAAGAAGAGCTAATAGATCACCCGCAGATGTCCATTGTTTCAATGGGTAGAAATTTGTTTGAGGTTTTTATTTATTAACATTTTTTAGAGGTTCCAGTATCAAAATGTAAGCCATTGTAAAAAAAATTACTGTATGAACTAATGTCCAAAATGATCTTGCAGTTTCCAAGATCATTAGAATTTCTTTAAAAAAGGCAAAACAAAACAAAAATAATTAAATTCTTTCAATTTAGCAAACATTTATTCAGTAATTACCATCGGTCCAAAACACAATTATTAAAATTTTGTGGGCATTAAAAAATGAAAACTGCAACGTCTTCCCTGGGCTTTTAACAGCATCGAACACTGTTTGTTGAAAGCTTTCTTGGCCTGGTCGTTGCTTGGCAAGAAATGGTTTTTGCCAGAATATTCAAAATGCAAGAAAACAAAATCAATGACTGGCATAGAGAGAAAGAGCTCTCATATCCCTTTAATATCCCATGAAGCTTTACCAAATTCACAAAATCTTAGATTCATTACCATAGGGGAAAACTTATATTAGTTAAGTGATGGGAGAGGATGAATTTGGGTTTTGTAATACCAAGCCTATTAAAGTCAAAAGCATGGCTATAGTTTAAATACCATTTACTTGAACTCCCTTCACAGATGATGAAACAAAGGTCCATACAATTTAAATGATGTACCCAAGGTCACTCAGGCAGTAAAATACTGCACTGCAAAACTAGCCTTAGAATGCAAGTCCTCTGACCCCCGGGGAAGCCAGTTCCACTACAGACACTGCCTTCAGGGAGACATCCAATGGCCCCAAAGCGTCCAGAGGTATGTCTACACGGAACCCAAAGAGTTAATCTTATCATGGAATTCAAAGCTTTGCAAAAAAGACTTTATCTGTTGTCAAAGTCCTTATTAATTGGTGTGGAAAATACTTTATTGTGGCAGATTGATATCTTTAGGACCAGAACAAAGGGTTTTTCTTGGCCTAAAGATCCAATTGTAAATTTATCTTAGGAGGACCTGATAAAATTCCAAAATGTAAACCAGCTCACTCACTGCACTCAATAAGCAGGCATTAGTCAATCAATATGCGTCTAAGGGCCTACCAGGTGCCATCTACATGTAGGGGAAAAATAGATAAGAAAGAAGTAGAAACAATTCCTACTGTCAAGGAGTTTGCGTTGTGTTTGGGTGATGGGGTAGGGGCTGAGAAAACAGACAAAATTAATATACTGATACAAAATAATTGGAGGGGAGTTTGAAGAAGTAGGGGAGAGAGACAGAGAGAGACAGAGAGACAGAGACAGAGAGAGACACGGAGGAGACAGAGAGAGACAAAGAGACAGAGAGAGAAAGAGAGACAGAGAGAAAGTGAAAAAGAGCACTGGTAAGCAACTGGGGGTTTCAGAGATAGGTAAGGAAGGAGAGAGACAGAGACAGAGAAATGTATCACGTACTTCCTAAGTGACAGGCAAAACATGTTACCAGTATTTGCAGAAGACCACAAATGAGGAGAGTGGTCTAGGGCAAACCACAGAGTCAAATTGGGGGGGTGGAGTTCCTGAAATAAGGGCCCTGAAAGTTAGTTCCAGGAGAGAGGTTTCTGTCAAGGTCAAGGTAGCTGTTGAGAAGGAAAAGAATTGCTGACTCCCTTTCCCAGTACTTTCCACTTCCCAAGAGAGTTCACGAATATGTTCCTGACCTACTCAGAATGGATATGTGCCTTCCCTCAAGGAAAAAAAAAGTCATCTGTCCTCATTGACTTTCCATAGCCATCTCTTACGCACCAGTACTTCCTCCATAACACATAGGGGTGCACTGTTCACATAGACTTTGGTGTAATATCAACTCCAAAAGTCATGAAGTCAGTCAACATTTATTAAGTTCCTGCTGTGTGCCAGGTACTGTGCTAAGGTCTGGGGATACAAAGATAGGCAAAAGGAGCTCCCAGTTGAATGTGGGAGATAATATGCAAATAAGTCATATACAGGTTACATGTAAATAATCAAAAGAGGGAAGATGCTAGAATTAAGGGGATCCAGGAAAAGTTTGAGGTAAAGGGCAGGATTTTCAACTGGCACTTTAAGGAAGCCATAGAAGCCAGGAGGTAAGGATGAGGCATGGGAGAACAACCAGTGAAAACGTCTGGTGTCTTTTTTTCAAAAAAACAGCCAGGAGGCCAGTGTCACTGGATCCCAGAGTACAGGGAGAGTGTAAAGTGTAAGAAGATTGAAAGAATGGAGGTAGGGTTGGGGAAGACATGTAATTGAAGGCTTTAACAGGATTTTATATTTGCTCTTGGAGGTGAGGGGGAGCCACTGGAGTTTATTGAGTGATGTAGTCAAAGCTGTGCTTTAAGGAGATCACTGAGTGTTTGTCCTTCTTTGCAAAGAAGACCATGCCATCAGAGAGAAATGATGACATGCCTTGCACTTGACTTTGTTTTGAGTGACAGAGGGCTGTGCAGCCTCACTTCTCCCCAGAGCCATCTGAATCCAGTGACTTATCAGGATGACTGGAGATGAGCCAGGATGAGGGAATTGGGGCTAAGTGACTTGCCCAGCTAGTGAGTGTCAAGTGTCTGAGGTGAAGTTTGAACTCAGGTTCTCCTGCACTGGTGCTCTATCCACTGCACCACCTAGCTGCCCTTTGGAGGGGATCACTGACAAACAAGTGGAATGCTATCTGGAATGAGGAGAGGCTAATGGAAGGAAGACCAACCTATTGCCTGAAATGATGAGGGCCTACACAAGGGTGATGAGAGCCAGAAGAGAGGAGTACATTACAAGAGATGTTATGAAGGTCAAATCTCCAGGGCTTGGCCACAGACTGGATAGGATGAGGAACTGAGTATGGCACAACATAGGGTTTGAGCCTGGGGGACTAGGAGGAAGGTGGGGTGCTGGACAGTAATAGGGAAGTTTGGAAAAGGAGATGGTTTGTAGGCAAAGGTAACAAGTTCAACTGGGGGCAATGCTGAGTTTAAATGTCAACCAGACAGGGGCAGTATGAGTTCAAATCTGGCCTCAGATACTTAATAGTTGTGTGTCCCTGGGCAAGTCACTTAACCTCAGTTGCCTCAAAAAAAAACGTCGACCAGACATCCAGTTCTAGATGTCCAATAAGTGGTTCAAGATGGGAGGCTGTAGGTCAGATGATGAGTTAAGGCTAGTTGAGAATCATCAGCATGGAAATGATAATTAAATCCTTAGAAATAAATGAAATCAAGTGGAATAGTAAAGAAAGAGAAGAAAAAGGGACCCAGTTCTATGCCCTGTGGTATACAGCAAATGTCCTGTACAAAAATCCAGAAAAGGAGATTGAATGGCCAAACAGGAAGAAAAGCCAAGAGAGATAGCGTCAGGAAAACCTAGAGAGGAAAGAGTATCAAGGAGAAGAAAGTGATTAACAATTTCAAAGGCTGCTAAGAGGTCAAGAGGGATGAGGATTGAGAAAGGTCATTAGATTTGTCAAGACATCTCTAGGAACTTTGGAGAGAGCAGTTTTGATTGAACAGTGAAAACTATACAGAATTGTGAGTGAAAGGAAAGGGAATCAGGTACTATTATCCCCATTTCACAGTTGAGGAATCTGAGGTAGAGGTTAAATGACTTGCCCAGTGTCATACAGCTAGTACATGTCTGAGTCATGTCTTCCTGACTCCAGATCCAGTACCTCTGTCCATTGTGACACCTAGTTGCCTTTAGGAAAAGAAGAATGTGGCCAGTGGAGGGATGGGAGAAAACTGGGGTGAGGGTCAAAGGTTTAGAGATCATGAGTAATGGAAGAGCAAGGTTTGGGGAAGGAAGGCAGAAGGAAAAGTGGAATGATAATAGATTCCTCTCAAGGGAAATGAGTAAATTTAGTAAATTATTCAAGCCTTCCTTTGACTACATCTGCCTAATGCAAAAAACCTACACCCAAACCCAAACTCGAATCCCTAGTCTTCTTCAAACCTCAGCCCAAAGACACCTACATGGGGCCTTTCTTGATCTCCGAGAATGAATGTACTTCCTCCCCCACCCCCACCCCTGCCCCACTATTTTGTATTTATTTTGAATAGATTTTGTTCATACTTTCATGGGCACACATTATCTCCAGGGAATGGGCAGGGACTAATGTTTTGTTTGGTTTGTTTGTTTTGTGTCTTTGTATTTTCTAACAATGCCTGGCACATAACAGAGGCTTAAAAAATGCTTGTTGATTGGTTTAAAATAATCCTTTTACACCTCCCCAATCAACACACTCTCCCACTTACCACTGTGGTGCTTCCAGATTTTCATCTTCAAAACTAGCTCATTTGATCCATCCATTCCCCTGCCCTCTATCTCTCCTCCTCTATCCGCTGTCTCTCCTTCCTTGTCCTGTATCTCTCTTCTCTTTCAAGGCTAAACTCACTGAGAAGGCCACCACTTCCTTGCTTCTCACTCTCTTTTTAATTCTGTCTAGTCCAGCCCCAGAATTCAGCTGAAACTACTCTCTCCAAAGTTATCAGTGATCTCCTAACTGTCACATCTACTGGCCTTTTCTCAAACCTCATAGGTGACCTCTCTTTAGCCTTCAGCACTATCCCTAGTCCTCTTCTACTCTCTTCTTCAGATTTTTCTGTCCCTGCTCTCTTCTGGTTCTCCTCCAACCTGTTTGACTCCTTTTCTATGTCCTTTGCTGTGTCTCATTGGGCTCCATCCCCCCTAGTCATGGGAACTCCTCCAAGGCTCTTCTCTTTTAGCCTCCATCCTATCTTGCACACCAATCTCATCAGTTCCTATAGTTCCATCTCTGCTGATGGTTCTTAGATCTACTTTCTTTTATCTCTCCTCTTACCTCTCTGATCACTCAGTCTCCTCTGCTTTTATCTTTATCCAGGTGACATCCTGTATCCCACAAGGCCCTTTTCTCTTATCCTCTGTACTATTTCACTTGATTTCTTCAGCTTCTAGGAATTCAATGATCATCTCTATGCTGATGATTCTCCAGCCCTAAAAAGTGTCCTGACCTACAGGTCCAATTTCAAACTTCTTTATTTCTCTTAAAGGCTGGTACCATCTTCTCATTTGCCCAGGCTTGCGATCTAGGTTGGGTCATCCTTAATTTTTCACTTTTTCACCCTCATATCCAATATATTACCAAGGCTTTTTGATTCCTCGCTCTTCTGCCCCACCCACCCCCCCTAGCCCCCATCCAGTCTGTTGCCAAAGTCTGTTGATTTAACCTTCATAACATATTTCACATATTTTCTTCTTTTCTCTTAGGACGCTGCCACCACCCCTGTGCAGGCCCTCATCACCTTATGCCCAAACTATTGTAATAGTGGGTCTACCACAAGCCTGTCCCTGATCTAGTCCATTCTCTACTTAGCTTTCAAAGAGATTTTCCTAAAGCACAGGTCTGACCATGTTACTCCCTACTCAATAAACTCCAGTGATTCCCTATTACTTCCAGGATCAAATACTCTATTTAACTTTTAAATCCCTTCATAACCTGGCTCTCTCCCAGCTTTCCAGTCTTCTTCCACTTTACTCCCTGCCATGGAAATGGTGATCTAGTGACACTGGCCTCTTTGCTGTTGCTCAAATAAGACATGCCATCTCTTGACTCCTTGTGTTTTCAATGGCAGTTTCGTGGTGCTGGAATACTCTCCCTTCTTATCTCCATTTCCTGGCTTCCCTTTCCTCCCCACCTTCTACAAAGATTTCCCCTTCCCCCTTAATGTCAGCACCTTCCCTAGGTGATTATCTCCCATTTATCCTGTCTATATTTGTTAGTATACCTTCCCTGGCTTATTATCTCCCCCATTAGACTATGAGCTTCCTGAGACAAGGCACTCTTTTTTGTTTGTTAATTTTTTTCTTTCTCTGTATACTTAGTGCTTAGCACAATGCCTGGCACATTGTAGGAAGTTAATAAATACTTGACCTGATTTGAAATGAGCCCAATGAAATATAACCCTTGTAGTACAATTTTGAGGGCAATCTGTCCTGACATCTATCATCTATACATACCCCCTCCATCAACACTCCTTCTGCTGTATTTGTTTTCTAGGCTCTATTGTACCTATGTGATACTGCAAGTAGCCGAGGCCCAGAACAATCAATCCTGGATAATCCCTGCGAATGTCTTCCTATCCATATTCATATCCTTCCTTGGTATGTTAATGTAATAGAATATTACACAGGCAGGTGAGGAGTGAAGAGAGCAGAGCCGAAATAACAAATACATAATGTCTTACAGTGCAAATAAAAATATTAAAAAACAAAAGAGCTCAAGTCAAGTACAGTGGACAAAGTTAGAACTATACTATGTTGTTTAGCAGTGTTTCTCTTTGGGACCTGTATGAGGTTTTCCTGACAAAGATACTAGAGTGGTTTGCCATTTTCTTCTCTAGTGGCTTAAAGCAAACTGAGGTTAAGTGATTTGCCCGGGATCACAAAGCTCTTTGAGTTTAGATTTAAATTTGTTTTCCTAGTCCAGATCTAGCACTCTATGCACTGAACCACTCAGCTGCCTCTGAAACTGTATCAGTAAAATTAAAATGTATATCCTTTTAATATGCTACAGAATTTGACTATCACGTAATTAGAGTATGATTTTCTGGGAAGTTCTTTGAAGGAATTTATTTCCTTGTTGGGAATTGCAAAGTGTATCAGCAACCAAAAAAACTGAAAGAATTTTCTATTTCCCAAGTTTCATATAATTAATATATTTTAAGTTTGTTTCTCTCCTTTTGCTGCAACCTTCCAACAAAAATGTTTCCCTCACTGTCTTCTTAAAATATTTGGGAAATGATATGAGAGAAATATTTTATCTTTGATTTTTAAAAATGTTTTAAGCTAATAAAACTATCCATGCTCTTTTGAGTTATTCTAAGAAAATTACTAAAATGGGATAGAATAAGCATTTATTAAGGACTTACTATGTCTGAGGCATTGTGCTAAGAACTTTAGAAATATCTCATTTGATACAACTTTGCGATTCCACCTTTTGAAGTAACAATATAAAAGTAGACAACAAAAAAACAAAAATAAGAGATGACTCTGGAAGGGAGAACAGAAATGTAAGTGTTATAAACAAAAGATATCAGTAAACTTTTTTTTAATAATATATGCCAAATAAACAAGAAAACAACTTTATGATTTCCTCCACTAGAATGTAAACTTCAGCAGCTTGTTTCCTTGTATTTGTATCCTTAGCTCAATACAGAACCTAGCACAAAGATGTATTAGAGAAGTTCTCTATGCAACTTTATGTTTTGATCATCTCATTTTAGTGCTTTACTTTTATTTATACAATTATATTATATATCTAATTACATATATTATATAATAAATATATTTATTACCAATAAATAAAAAAAGATAAATTGAAAACTGTCAAGCATGTAACACCTAAAAGTAACTTGGGTGTCAAATCATTACATTTCTGTCTGTATTGGGGTGGAAATAACATGGGGGGAAAATCATTCTGCCACTAAAAATCCACCATCATATTGCCGTGTTCTGCTGATGGGAACCCGTATGCCTGGGCACATCCCGAGAATTCATCACTGTCACCAAGCGAAGAAAGAAACATAACAAAGTGAAACTGACGTGCCACACTCAATATGGTTGCCCAGGAGTGTAAAGCCTGGGTGGAGCTCCTCTCTGCCGTTCCAGGCTGTCCCCACCCATTTTCCTGATGATTAGAAGGCAAACTCCTGTAGCTTGGCCATCCAGGCCACTATTGGCTCTCTCTTCCATCAGTCACGCTATTACCTCCTGGAGCTTTAGAACAAGTAAACAAACAGGGGATTGCTCAATGAGAGTGTGTTCAAAGTTATTCTCAGAAAAGAAGAGGTCAGACCGGCTAGCAGTTTGAAATCTAGACTTTCGTTAGGGAAGCACTAAAGGTATTGTGAGTATCACGATGCAGTTTTATCCCTGTCCGGATAGAAAATTAGACCCTTTAAGAGAAAAAGGTTCAGGAGCTCAGGAATTCGCAGTGTGGTCATTTAAATAAGCTGAAACCCAGTCTTGTAAGAGTTATAAAGAACCTGGCTGGGATACATGGCTATCCCAAGATCCATAATGTTGTGTCAATCACCTGAACAATGCTATTGGAGATATTAATCATTCTTTCTCCCCAGGTATATGGTGGGTTGAGGTGGCCAGTTGCTGAAGTTTCCCAAGGTGCCTAATTTTTATTTTTATTCTGACTTTAATAAACACATAAAAAAGAATGAACATTTCCAGACTTGAAGTAGAACAAAGAAGATTATTTTGTGATACTGTGAATCACTATTATGTACTTTTTTAAAGTATGTAATCTATTTTTAATTTTGTTTTTATTCTGCACTTAACCGCATAGAAATTATTATTTCCATATACAAAATACTGCTAGTGTCTATTAGACACTGCTTGCTTTTTTAAAAGTTTATAATAAATTCATGATTTTACTTTAATTTTTCTTACACTGAGCTTAACACAAATAAAGAACTTTTCTATATATAAAGTAATCAAAGAAGAATTGGAAACTATAAATGTTAAGTATTGCTTTTTTAATAAACGCATATAATTTATTTCATGGTGTCACTTTCAAAAAATGTCCTGAACTTTCATCTACTCTCTGCTGTGCAGTTTAAAAAATGCTTCAATGCCCCTCTTTTTTTTCTTTATATAGAGCTATCTTCCCACTTATTCTTTCCCCAGTTGGAAAAACAAAAAACAAAAACCACGATCCTTTTTTAACAGATAAGCCCATTCAAGTGAAACAAATCCATGCACTTGTTCAGGCCCCTTATTTTCATTTGCATGCTACTGGCCCCTTTTAAGGTTGACAACCTAGGCCTTTAAATATGTATTTCCTTTATTCTATCCAGCACGGAATTTTCTGGTAAAGAACAGGTATGGATTTCCTACATGGCATAGTTGATATGGTGTTGGGTTTAAGTCAGTAAGATGAATTCAAAACTTTCCTCAGACATATCCTAGTGGTGTGATCCTGGGAAGTCACTTATCCTTGGTTTCCTCATCTGTAAAATGGGGATTGTTATAAGGATAAAATGAGATAACATTTGCAAAGTACTTTGTAAACATTCTAGTGCTACATAAATCCTAGTAGTTATGACAATGATATTTTCACCATTAGATATTCAGAACCAATATGGTAGTCATGACTTTCAATCAAGTTATTTGGCAAGAGAAGTAGTTGTTTCAGGAAAAATTGGGATAGCCACTGTGAAATGTGAACTTAATTCTGAGCTTCCTTCTTACTTATACCTTGTTAGTTCACACTAACAAAGATTCCATTGTTGCAGAACAAGTTCTTAGCTTTATATAATAAGTGATTTTTTTTTTAATTCAAGCCTGCTTTTCCTTCTTCCACAGAGATTTACTGGGAGCAGGGTACAATCAACTTTTTTCTTACAAGGAGAGATTGTTTCATTCATTATATTTATATCCCCCATGCCTAATCCAGTGCCTGGCACGTAAAAGGTGCTTAATAAATGTTTGTTGATTGATTCATCTGTCTTAGTTTTGCTTAAAATGACTCACAATGAGTCACATGGCCAACCATGATTCCAGAGGTCCATAATGAAGCTTGCTACCCATTTCTTGCTAGAGAAGTGATGAACTCAAAATGCAGACTAAGAAATACATTTTCCGATGAAGCTAAAAGGGCATGGTTTTTTTCTTGACTACACATGTTAGTTATAAATATTTTGTTTTGCTTTTTTTCTCCCCCAATGATTGGGAGGTAGAGAGGGAAGTTGATGGAAAATAGGGAAAAGTTAGCAAAAGAAAAAAGAAAGAAAAAAATAGAGTCAAATGAACAAATGAGAAAAGGAAAACATCCAGAAGTACCAATAAGCAGAAAGCTCTGACAGCTAAAAGTTGAATTTATTCTTAAAAAGAAAAACAACCTGTACATATTAGAAACCTGTAGTTTTGAAATGCCCATTTTATTTGGTGTTTGTGTAGTTCAGAATAAAAATAAAAATATATTTTTAAAGATATATTACACTATTGGATAGAATGAGAGCTGACACCAAGGTATAATATACAGATCATAATCTTCTTTACTGTATATTAATCTTTTAAGATTCTGAGTTCAGTGGTCATCTGTAGGTTCTCAGACTCACTCTCTCCCATCAACTTCCCTTGTGCCTAAATGTGCTTCCTTGATCCTACCTGCCTTCCTTTTTATTTCAAAAGCAGCAGTGCTCCAGTTCGGGCCCTTCAGACCTCATGCCTTAATTTTTATAATACCCTACTAAAACTCCACTCCCTTTTTTCTCTAATCTGTCTAGCAACAAGAAACTCCCATTAAGATTTCTTCGATAGCATTTTTTTGTTATTCCCCTATTCAAAAACTTTTCAATAGCTCCCCTGACCCATGAGATAAAATAAATTCTACTTGGTTAGCAATTAACAGGGAGATTGGTACTATAAAAAAAAAATTGGCTTTTCAACTCAAGTATTTGTTAAGCTCCTACCATGGACCAGACCCGACATTAGGCCCAAGGAATGCAGAAACAAACACAATCTCTGACCATTCTGCAGTTTGAGATTAGCTAGCCCATTTCTCTGACCTCACTTTCTTAGTATTGTAGAACTTCCCATGAAACCTCCTCCCTAGTCAAACTGATCTGTCATTGACGCCTGGACAGGTCCTGCTCATTCTGGCCATTGCCCCTATAGTTCTTCCCCCTGGCATGTCTGACTCCTTCCTCTCTGCCCCTTGGCAAACCACAGCATGAAAACCCCAAAATGGGGTCACAACATGTCCGACAAGTCAGACCCAATCACAGAAATGAAAAGGCCTATGGCAGGTGTCAGAAGCTGAAGTATTTATCAATAATGACTTGCATGCAAGAAGTGATGTAAAAGACAAGACCTATAACATAAATGAAGAGAAAAATTAATGGGTCAGTCAAATACTAAGGGATGATGGGTCAAGTCTCAGTGCTTCATTGACACCCGTTAAGGATTCTGAGTACTGGAAGAAATATGAGGGCCGATCCTCTGCAGAGAATTTATGGAAAGTCGTGGACCAAAATCACATGGGTTTAGATTTGTACCAAGGAAAGGAGTAAACACACACACACACACACACACACACACACACACACACACGTCAAGGACCCTCTGAAGGATGATTCTGTTGTCAGTGTTCTTCCTGACCCAGAATTCAGCTATAATTTTAAGGTTACCTCTCAGAAAATCTCTTTGATTCATGATTCCATAACACTGAGAATGTTATTATCTAAGTCATTTTGTTCTCCCACAAAAGGGCCCTCAGCTCACCTTTGAACACTCAGGTTAACTTGTGTAGTGGTCGGGGTTCAGCAGTATTTATCAATTGAGTCAATCGTATACTGGATATTTTTCATGAGGGTCTATGTACAATGGTTATCACATTTCTTGCTTTCTGAATATACGGGGGAAGAGGTGGAGGGAACTGAAAATAAAAATGGAATTAAAGTCAATTAAATCAATCTGAGGTATGAACTAGGTGTGAACACAGCCTAGATATCTCTATTTTCTCCTTATCCCTTGTTCTCATCCGGTTAAGGCAGACTTTTTAATTGAGAATTTACTTAATCACCCATCCCCACTTAAGGGATCTCCCTTAACCATGTAAGAATGCCTATATTAAATAAATCAGTCAAATTAGGATATTAAACTAGGTTTGAGAAGTCCTGGAAAGCCATCCAATAAAATGTAGTAACACTGTACAGGAGATATATTTGAATTGACTGAAGAGACTCAGTCATGACCCAAAGTCATGCCAGTTTAGCTTCCAGAATTTTAATGTCTTCCATAGGGGAGAAAACAATTCCAGCAAATAAATACGCTAGTCCACTTAAAGGAACTGCCTCACCGAGAAAGGACACTTCTATGGAATTAATAAACCAGTCAAGGGCATTAGATGGAGTTTTGAGAAGCTCTCAAAAGCCATTGGATGAATAGAGTGATACTACACACTGGATGGGCTGAATAAATTTGATCATGCTCTGTGGGTTTTGTATAAATAGTAAGCCAGTTTGGATTCCATCTTTCAAATGTCTGGGAGCATAGAGGATAGTCCAGAGTCATTCCAGTCAAGTCCAGGAGAGGGAATTGATTGGGAATGGGATGAGAATAACTTCTTTCTCTTCTATTCTTCCTTGGACTAGAGGAGGACCTTGTGAACTTCAGAGAGTTAGAAGATTTGAATTTCTACTGATGTCTGTCTGTGTCTGCATTGGGAGTCAAGTTAAAACTAGACACTGAGAAAAGATAGCTTTAGGAATATGCAAGAAGCCCAGTAGAAAGCTCCATATAACACCTAATGGCAATTTCATGAGGGACCTAAGGAGTAAAAAGGACTCTAGAAGCTGGAGCTAGGTTCTCTAAGATTAAACCCACTTTACTCTACACTCAATGTACTTGTGGGAAAGTGTGACCTTGGGATAAGAGAATGTTTGTAACAATTGCTTTTTCTATACCATTTTAGTAAATATCTTTTTTTTTTTTTTTGGGTAATCAAGGTTAAGTGACTTGATCTGGATCACTCAGCTAGTAAGTGTCTGAGATTTGACCTCAGGTCCTGTTGACTCCAGGGTTGGTGCTCTATGCACTGTGCCACCTACTTGCCCATGCTTTTCTTAAAGCTAATTGCTGATTGATATGAATTCTCACCTGTGGCTCCAAGAAGCTATAGCATGGGCAGTAGCCACACCTGGCAAAACCATCTGGGTAGATGGCTAAGCCAGGTTTCAGGTGACCCAACTTGTTTCAAACCCACTGGTAAGTTGGAGGGACATCTACTGCAAGCAGGTTAAGACATACCTCTACAAGAATGGACAGTGAACATAATTTGCTCCAACAGCCGTGAAGGTGGCTGGAGCAGGTGCTGTGGTCATCCACTGCACCCAGGGCTATTGCCAACAGTCATCTTGACTTTTGTCTCCCCATTGAACTTCAATGACTACGGAAGAAAGAGTGAGGCTGATGACTCTGGGTAACTCTGCCTCACATAAGGGGCATCTAGGTGGTGAAGTGGATGACTCATCTTCCTGAGTTCAGTTCTGGCCTCAGACACTTACTAGTTCTGTGTGACCCAGGGCAAGTTGCTTAACCTGTTTGCCCCAGTTTCCTCATCTGCAAAATGAATTGGAGAGGGAAATGGCAAACCTTGCCAGTATCTCTGCTAAGAAAACTCAAAAAAAGAACTCAACCAAGAGTCAGATAAAATTAAAAGCCTCATTTAAATGCAATTCATAAGAAGTCAAGACATGACTCAGTGATGTCAACTGCAAAGGAGGAACCATAACAACTGATAATGATGATGGAAAATATGCTGATACTGACAGAAAACCCCTCTTTGATCTTGTCCTGGCGACCTCTACAAGCCTGAGGGGACATATCATAGCTACTCTATGGACATTTGACCTTGACCACACTTCCATGATAAGATGGAAATGCAAAAGTTAGATGCTATACATGGAAAAGGTTTCATTTACACCATGCAAGATAGAAAAGGCTTATAATGGAACTCAGAGTGTCAAGTGACAGAATTTGGTTGGCTGGTTGTTGAAAAGGACCAAAATGACATCACTGTGCTAGAGTCAAGTTTCAATGATCAGATCAATATGAGCTTCAAATGCTCTGCCACAAATAGTCCATGGGAACATTTGGGGTGGATTCTCTAAATTTGTTCATCCTGTGTTTCCTTTAAGCTGTTTCAATTCTGCTGTGCTCATAGAGCATGGCACCTTCTCTCATGAGGGCATGCCATGCTGAGGGGTCCTGTGCTAGTGTCTCCCATGTCAAACAATCAATTCCAAAGTTCTTAAGAGACACCTTGGGAGTGTCCTTGTGTCGCTTCTTCTGACCACTATGTGAATGCTTGCCCTGTATGAGTTCTCCATAAAAGTCTTTTTACCAAAGCATACATTTTGCATTTGAACGACATGGCCAGCCCATTGGAGTTGCTTTCTCTTTAGCACAGTTTGATTTCAGTTTAGTTCAAGAAAGGATTTCAGTGTCTGGTACTGTATCCTACCAGGTGATCTTTAGAATCTTCCTAAGACAGTTTAAATGGAAGTGATTCAGTTTCTTGACATGGCACTGCTATACTGTCCAGGTCTCACAGGCATACAACAATGAAGTCAGCACAATGGCTTTGTAGACCTTCAGTTTTAGTAGTCAGTCTAATATCTCTTCTCTCCCACACTTTCCTTCAGAGCCTCTCAAACTTAGCTCTGGCAATGCATGTGTCAACCTCATTGTCAATGTGTACATCCCTGGAAAGTATACTACCCAAAAAAGTGAACTTATCCACAGCATTCAAAACTTCTCCATTTGCTGCAATCAATGGTTCCATGTATGGATGGTCTGGCCTTTCCTTCACTTAAGTTTTCAACATTCCACTCCAATTTCTGGTGACTTAGGTAGATAATTCCCTGACCAATTTTGATAGAAACATTCTGACGCTAGGTGAGCCTGCTGGCCTTGGAGTCAGGATAGAATGGACACTCAGATACTAGCTAGTTTTGTGCTCCTCAGCTCTTATAAACTTTCTCAGTCTCATTTTTCTCACTTGTAAAATGTGGAAATTCATAGCACTGACATTATGGGAGTGTTATTTTTGGGAATCAAATGAGCTAATACAAGCAAAGAGCACTTTGCCAGCCTTTATACACTATATAAATGTTAGCTATTTATTGTAACCAACTTGATTGCAACTTTTCTCCTGGAAAAAAACTATAAAAATAAGTTCAATAGGAAGACATCTTATATTCCTCCATAACTCTCAGGATGTAGCAGAAAGTACGTAATGAATAGTCATCTAATTGTATTAAACAAAGATTTAAAATTCAAGACATTATGCCTGGGAGTACAGTCAAGAACAGGAGGCTCTGCCCTCAAACAGTTTAACTTCTGCTCAGAAGAGGGAAACAGGACCAGGTATTAAAGGAGTGAGTGAACACTCCCAGCCCCAAGAGGAGGGACCCCTGAGTTGAGCCTTAAAGGAAAGCAAGGATACTGAAAGGAGGAGAGGAGGAAGTTAACTCCAAGCCCTGTTACTGTGAATACTTAAAAAGTAAAGATAGAATTTTGAATTCAGGGAACAGTATGTACTGCATTTTGCCTGGAATATCAATTAGGGAAAGCCCAAATACCGGTGGGAGGAGTTTGTTCTTCATCTTACAGGAAGGGAGGAACTGGGAAAAGTTTTTAAGTTTAAATGATTAGCCTGATCATCTGGAGAAGGATTATTTTGGCAACTGGAGAGAAGATGATTTGGCAAAGGAAGAGACTGGAAACAGGGAGACCAGTTAGGATACAATGACCCAGGCAAGAGGAGGCAGTGGTAAGGTCTTAAAGAGACTCAGCGACTGATTGGGTTTGGGGAGTCCGGGAGAGGACTCGAGTATGATCCTGTGCTTACTAACCTGAGGGACTGAAAGTAAGTTGGTGGTTTCGATTCATTACTATTGTTCTGTTGTGATCCCACTTGGAGTTTTCTTGCCAAACCTTCCTTCTGTCCCTTATAACTACAAATTTTCTGGTCCTGTGCTCTTCCATATTGTTACTTTTATTACAGTGAATCAGAACAAATGAAGTAGAACTTCATCTCTGGAAAATTGTGTTTGGAACTTGTATCTGGAAAACTCTGGAGTCTTGATCAGCACCATTTGTTTCCTTGGTGGTTTGGTACTTTCCACCTTCCTTCTGAACAGAAATTCCCCTGGGGTTTTCTTGACTTCTCTGATGTGCTAATGGGTGCCAACACTCAGATTCATTTTTGTCTGAGTCATCAATGTTTTCCGAACTATTATCCAGCTCAGATAGTCTCTCTGCAACTGGGGAGCAGGCCCTTTTTATCAAGCTTCCTTAGATAACTCTCCATAGTTCCTTTTCTCCTATTCTCCAAGGAGTCATACTAGCTCCCTAATAGGCATGTGTTATCTGTGCAGGGATCAGACCATTCTCAAGGGCCATCTTCACATTGACAGGTTGTTCAATATTTCAAGTACAGAATCATCCTTATCTAGAATTCATTATCTGAGTTTCATGGTTGTGAAGGTGCATTTGGTTTGTAATTTCATTGGTGTAGAGACCGTCCAGAGAGCATTCTCCCTCTATTAATTCAAAGCAGCAATTATTCTGAAGCTTGGAGTTTCAGAGAGTTGACCAGGAACATTGAGAGGTTCAGTGATGTGCCTACAGTCACCCTGAGGAGTATGTCAGAAGCAAAGACTCTGAGACCGGTTCTGTTCCAGACGCTGGCAACATCCAACTTAGTGCTCATCAAAATATATCAAGACATCATTCTTAGTCCAGACATCAAACTGAGCTCCAGAGGCCTGGTCTCAGAACTTCTAATTCTATGCTTGCTTCAAAGCCCTAAACTCAGTTTGTATTTAGGATAAAAAGTCTTACTGTCATTAAGTTCTCTTTTAGAAAATGCAGTAGTTTTCTAGTGACTATTGCTCTCTTGGTATAAGACTACTTCTTACCATCAGTAGATAGCACAAATAGGTAGCATGGATATGCGTATGCTAATATTGGTCCATATATGAGGTAACTGATCAAATCCATGTCTCATCCCTATGTTTTTTTCTTTTAGATTGCATCAAACAGATCAGGACAGATTGACTCCTTTTGCCCAGAATTTTCTTTTTGGTTCTTTCCAGGCATTTACTGATAAATGAAATCATTGAGTGGTTTAGAATTGATAGCTTAATTCTTCACAAATTTCTGATACTCACAAAATTATTTTTAAAAAAAAAAGCTTCTGTGGATTCCTGGGATGTGGCCAACTAATGAATGCTTTCTTTTACTTTGGATTCATACTCCCTATTGAGATATTTTGGGACTTATGAGAATTTTTAAAAATCTCTTTTTATTTAATTTTATTATGCTATGCCTCTTGAAATATTTGGCTAACAAGAGTCTATTTCCTGGTCATGTTAACCTTACCTGGCCAAAATCCTGACTCATAGAATGATAGCATTAAGGGAAGACTTTTTGACATTCCTCAGATCAGAAATCAAAGGATAGTAGGAGCTTTCCAAAGTGATTTAGCTATTTGTGGAAGAATTCTCCTGGCTGGGAGCCTTTGGTTTTCTTTATGACATGTCAATTTTCCCCCTCTCAATTAGCCTTTTGTGAACTCTCTAAATGTAGTTTATTCTGTAACCTGACTTAGTTTACCTATACAGTCTGTTTAACTGTTTCCTTAGGGGAGTATCAGATCATAAGTCTATTTACCTAAGCTTGTTCAGCTTTCATTGCCCAAGAGGCATGAGATTGCTGTATGTCAAAAATTATTCCTCTGTCTCTCTGATGTAATTATATCTATAAAAAGCCTCGTTAGAATCCTAGTCTTTGTTCAGAGTTATTTTTCTACCTCCTGAACCTTCTTCTGCTAAGGTTTTTATCTCTAAAATTTCTGTATTGTGATAGATTTATTCAGCAGCAGTTTACCTATCATAGAAATTCAATGGGGTGATATTTCTGCCATAATAGACTCACATACTTGACAAAGACTCTGAAAAACAAGCACTTGTCTATTGACAACTTTATACTAGCATCCTCCTGCTAATCTAAGACTTTCCTCACAGACTCACAAAATCTAAGAATTGGAAGAGACCTCACATTCTATTTTATCAATGTCCTTTCTTAAATTGGCACCCAGAATTGAACACAACACTTAAAATGAGGTCTTATGAGGACAGATTAGTGAGGAATTCTCTCTTCCCTGTTCTGAGAAGCTATGCCTTTCTTTTTAGAACTCACTGCATTAGCTTTTGTGGTTTCCATCTCACACTGATGACTCATTTTGAAATTGCAGTCCAATAAAACCCCAGATATTTTTCAGAACTGCTATTTCTCCATGGCTTCCCCATTTCATTATACTCATGAACTTGATTTCATCTCTATTGAATTTCATCTTATTCGATTGTTTTAGCCTGTCAAGATTCTTTTGGATCTTGAATCTGTTATCCACTGGGTTTGTTGTTGTTCTGTCATTTTCAGTCATGTCCAACTCTTCATGATCCCATTTGATGTTTTCTTGGCAAAGATACTGGAATGGTTTGCCATTTCCTTCTTCACTGGGTTAGGTACCTGCAAATTTGATCAGCATACTATCAATGATTTTATCCAACTCGTTGATAAAAATCTTAATTAGCAGAGAGGCAAACCAGATCCTTGCTGTATTTCGCTGGAGATCTCCTACCACTTGGCCATGAAACTCTTTGAGCTTGGTCATCCAACCACTTGTGAATTAATCTGACAGTATTATTGTCCAATTCACATCTTTCCATCTTTTTCATAAGAATAATATGAGATTTATTTAAACTGGTTTACCTAGATTTTTGCAAAACTTTTGATGAAAAAGTCCATAGTATGCCCCTAATCTACTAGTTTAGGCGTTCAGTCAAAGAAGGAAATGAGGTTAGTCTAATATGTCTTGTTCCTGAAGAGGCCAGGTTGCTTCTTTGTTATCCCTGTTTCACTTTCTAGGTATTTGCCAACCTCTCTTTAAGAAGCCTTTTAGGATTTCCTCAGGATTCAAAACGAAACTTACTGACTAATAATTTGCAGACTTTGTTCTCCCCTTTTTTTCCTGAAAATTGAGACAATGTCTATGCTTTCCCCATCTTGTGACCCCTCTACCAGTCAGTGGTTCATCAATTACATCTGCCTATCTTTTTCCCCATACATTCAGAGAACATCCCTCATGTGTGTCAGGTGATTTCAATTCCCAAAGGGAGACTAGATATGCTATTTTACTCTTTCCTTAGTTATCTTAGGTGCTAACTTCTTTTTGGTCTTTCTTTGTTTGTGCTTTTGTTTCCAGTGTGAAGATCATTCTTCTTTGCAAAGAAAACAGAAACTAAATAGCCATTGCAGTTTTCCCTTCTCTGTGTTGTCAATCACTGTCTCATCTATCTGAAACAAAGGTCAATTACTTCTTTGAAACTTTTTACCCCGCCCTCTTCCCCGCAGCGCCCTACCCTCCCAACCCAACAGAGTGAAACAAAACAACTCACTCGTTTGATTCTTAGCTTTTCACTGATCATTCTGAGCTTTAGTATTCCTGACACTCTTAGTGCTGGATCATATTATTCTCTTCTATATGAATCTTCTTCTGTTGCTTGGTATTACTTCCATCTTCTGTTCATTTCCTTTTAAAATCTAAGCTGTTTGGTGAGTTCCTTGTACATCTGCAACTTTACAGAAAAAAAATTTTTTTCCTCCTCATTGAAGTTTGTTTTCCTTTTGCGTATTCAGAATTTCATTCTTGAGCATCCTCTGTCCCTCCTGGGCTGACTTCCCTGTCAGCACTGTAGGCCATGGTCTTCCTCTCTTTAATCTTTTGAATTATGCTTTCTCAAAATTTAGATTGTGTCAGGGTCTTTCCAGATTTCTGCTCCTCTATCAAAAGCTCTCCGATGCAGTAATCACTTCCTCCCCAAAGTCCCCGTCATTCCCACTCCAACAAGCAGCTCCTCTTTGTTAATGAGAATCAGATTCAGAATAGAATTTCCCTTTGTTTACTTCCTTAGGCAATTTCAGGTTCCCCTTGATATCACCCAGACATGGACAATCCTTGTTACCCAACCTAGAGAGTCCCTGGGCTGCTTTGGCTAGGAAGGCATTTTTGCAGAGAACTTTCATGGAGTGCCTAGATGACAATTACCACTTGAAATCCAGTGATCTGCTCTCCCCCACCACAAGACAGTCTCCTTGCCCTTCACTGTCACTGGAGTCTAGGTGGAAAGGATCCAGGCAGTGGTTGGGAAACATTGCTGTTTCCTAATGATGGCTAAGTGAATGAATGTCAGTCTCTGTAGAACCTAGTCTTTGTTCACCTCTCAAGTGAGTCTAGAATGTCCATATTTTTCTAGACCATTTTTTTTAAACAAAATATAGTTCAGATTTTCTGGCTCTACTCTTCTGGTGTTGCTCTTACATCAGGCTGCTATGATCTTTGGACCCAGGATCGTTGGTCTTTCCAGGAAAAGCCTGTTGATCTTTCCTCAGCAAATGAACTCAGTCTTTGAATCTGGTCAACCTTTAGTAGTCTCTCATTTGGTTTTGGAGAGAGTAGGTTCACAGACTTAGTGCTGGAAGGGATTTTAGAAGGTATTGGCCTGCAAGATGTCTGTTACACACACAAAAAAGTTAAGAACTCCTGACTTAATGTTTACAACTTTTTAAAATTAATTTTAAACTTAAATAAAAAAGACAAAAAAGGGAACATTTCCATGTATACAGCACAATATAAAAAGAGAATTCAATATAAAACCATGAATTTCCATTTCATACTGTTTTGTTGAAAAACTGTGGCAATAAATGCTACACATTCTTTTCAAGGCTACTCTGCTTTTCTATGCTTCCTTCTAAGTTTTCTTTTCTTCTCTGCTGTGTATTTTTTGTTTTTTTCTTCCTTTCTCCCTAGTTTGACTTAGAGAAGACCATCATTAGACACAAATGTGTGTGTGTGTGTGTGTGTGTGTGTGTGGTGTGTATTCAAACCCATACTATACAAGTTTCTATTTATCATTTCTTTCTTTGGATGTGGATAGTGTTTTCCCTCATAGATCTTTTATAGCTGATTTGAATATTTATAATGCTCAAAATGACTAGTTTCTCTTAGAACAATATCATTGTTATTGTGTGCAACATTCTCTTGGTTCTGATCATTTTACTGTTTATTTATTTCATGCAAGTCTTTCCATGTTTTTTAAAAATCGACCAACTCATTATTTCTTATGGCACAATAGTATTCCATTACAATCATATACCACAACTGGTTTAGCCATTCCTCTATTGATGGGCATCCCCTTGATTTCCAGTTCTTTGTCACCACAAAGAGAGCTGCTATAATTATTTTAGTACACGTAGGTTTTTTTTTCCCTTTCCCCTGATCATCTTGGGAAACAGACCTCATAGTGGTATTGTTGGATCAAAGGGTATAGGCAGTTTAATAACTCTTTGGGAATAATTCTAGATTGCTCTCCAAAATGGTAGGATCAGTTTACAGTTCCACCAACAGTGAATTGTCAAAATTTTTCCACATCTCCTCCATTTGTCATTTTCTCTTTTTATCATTTTAGCCAATCTGATAGGTATAAGATGATAAATCAAAGGTTTTTCAATTTGCATTTCTTTAGCCAATAGTGATTTAGAGCATTTTTTCATATTACTATATAGCTTTTATTTCTTCATCAAGATACTTCCTGTTCATATCCTTTGACCATCTATCAACTGGGAAATGATATATATTCTTATAAATTTGACCAAGTTTTCTTTATATATTTTATTTTATATAGTATATTATATTTATTTCTATATTTCTTCTTATATGTTATATATGATATAATATCTTATATTTATATTATATATTATTTTTGAGACATTGTCTATAAAATTATAAAAATTTTCTTCCAATTTTCTGTTTTCCTTCTAATCTTGGCCACATTGGTCTTATTTGTACAAAATCTTTTTAATTTAATGTAAATGAAATTATGCATTTTATACTTTGCAATGCTATCTCTTATTCATTCATAAATTGTTCTCTTATCCATAAGTCTGATAGGTTGTAGATTCCATGTTCTTCTAATTTTCTTCTAATTTAGTCTTTCAAAGAATTCTCACATTGTGACTTTAGGATCCAGTGATTTCAGGCCAAGTATAAGATCAAATGCAGGCCCTTTGAGCCTTCCCAATTTAGGTCCAGGTCACTGGTATTTCATTAGTATGTCCTACTCAGGATTCCAATGATTTCTCCATAAAGTAGCATGGATACTCTACTGAGAAACCTCCCAACTTGGCATTGTGGGTTCCTTGAATTTGGGATGACAACTTCATAGATTGCTCACCATTCTCAGATACCCCTACTAATGCACAGGTCAACCTTTATCTGAGAATGTATATTGCCCTGTTTTCTCTGAGTCCTTTTTCCAGCAGACATTTGAGTCTTTTTGCTAGCACCTTGTACTCATGGGAAGGTCAAATAACCAGTGCTCAAGTTTTCTCCCCAACTGTTATCTCTGAAAGGATGCTGAAATGCACCACTGGTTATAATATGGACAGGTCTTTGTCAGGTATGCCTTGGAAACTACTTCACATCTCTCTAAACTGTGTCCCTGAGAGCTCTCTCAATAACCTTGCCACCCTGTGTATCAGGTAAACCCAATAATAGGAATCCCCAGTGGGGCTCTTAGGGTCACTATTTCACACCAATGTTGGTGCTAATTTTAGCTGAAATCACATATAGTTATTGAACAACTGGAAAAATGCGTTATAGTAGAAACATGGATTTGGCCTGCAAAAGTCTGGAAAGAAAACAAGAATTTATCAAGCACCTGTGACCCTGTGATGCACCGTACTCTGTACTAAGCCCTAGCTGCCTCTAGGGGGTCAGTTTTCATTGGAAATTCCTTCTGTGCAATCACATTCTAAGAAGGGAAAATATGCATGTAATATATTGATGTTCTTGTGTGTGTATATGTATGTTTCTATTCCTATGGGTGTACATTAAAAGGGGGGAAATCTTAAATTCCATCATGCTAGAACATCAGAAAATAGATATCTAGAATAAATCCCCAAAATGTAACATCTATGACACTTCTCACATGTTGGTCCCCAGAAAAGCTATCCCAAGTTCCAGTGGGTTGTAACCTACTGAAAACCCAAGTCCATAGGTTTAAATCCATGTGCTTACTTTTACCAGCTAGCCAGAGGGAACTTTAGTTTAAAAAACAAACAAAAAAACCTTTTATCAAATAGCTTTATAAATAAGATAACAAGGAAAGACTCTTCCCTCCTCCATGGGGTACATACTTTCTTTTAGGCTAACACACTGGCAGTATGGAGAGGGAAAAAAAAGGGAATACCTATTTATACAGGACCTACCATGTGACAGGTACTGTACTATCTTTTTTACAAAATTATTTCATTTGATCCTAACAACAGTCATTTAAGTACTATTTTTATCCCCATTTTGCAGTTGTGAAAACTGGGGAAAATAGAAAATAACTGACTTGCCCAGGGTAACACAGATAGTAAATGTCTGAGGTTGGATTTGAACTCATAATTTCCTGTCCCTCCTGCCCAGTACTCTATCTGCTGCATCACCTATGGAGGAATGAATAACAAGGGAACACACATAGAAGGCAAATAGGATTGGAAAACTATGGATTTATAGCTGGAAGTGACATTAGACATCTGAGTCTAAATCCAGCTTCAGACACTTAAATAGCTATGTGACCTTGATGAAGGCAGTTCTATGACTCAGTTTCCTCTATTGTAAAATGAGGATAGATAATAATAGTACCTACCTTCCAGCATTGTTGCGAGGATCAAATGAGATATTTGTAATGTGTTTAAAATATTGCCTGGCACATAATAGATGATATATAATAATTCTTAACTATCATTGTGGTGGTTGTTCAACTACCGCATTCTGTGAAGCCAAGAAAGATTAAATTACTTGTTTAAGGTCCTAGTGATAGTAAATGACAGATGTTACAGACTGGAACCCAAATCCTTTTAATTCCAAATAGTATGTTCTTTCCATGGCATTTAAGAGATATACATAACCAGGAATGTCTCTACATGTGGATAATGCATGGCTAGGGTGATTGATATCCCTGAGACTACATGTGTGCCAAAGCTCTCTGGTGATGTCATCATGTTGTTTTCTGCTGAGCATCTCCTGTGTTATTATACTCATCAACATTCTCTCTGCTACCAGCTAGGCTTCAGCCCTTCAGAGCCATGTTCTGGACTCAGTTCGAATCTGCTAAAAGTACAGTGACTCTCTCTGACAAGGGCAGGCTGACAATATTTATAGTTCATAGCTGAGAATATGAGCTACCACAGGTAGCTTAGGATGGCTAACAAAAGCAAGTAGAATGTCCCCTAGCTAACATTCAATCTAGTCTTTTCACTTCCTGTGTCTGGTGCTGATTCAAGGTCATAGGACCAGACATTTATCTAACTTAGAATTGGAGAGTTATGTGTAACTCTTACTAAGCCCACAGTGGAGAGTCTGCCTTCCCCAAACACATTAAGCTGACAAAGTCTCCTCGTGACTCCTTGGGAGCTATGTGGAGGCTTGGGGTGTGATGCTCATCTTTCTTCTAAGATTCAAGAACAGTAGTTCAATGAAATGGGAAAGTCCATCACTCTTTACCCCCTTGACCCATATTCCTTCCCTTACTGTATATGTTCGCTAACTATAACAAAAAAAAGAAAAAGAAAAAAATTCTGGCTTTTGCACTACATTTTGTCCAGAGCAAAGAGTAGTTACTAAATAGTAACTGTTTCTCTTTTACCCAGGAACCCTGAGGGTCTTCCCCTCCAGTTTGATTTTTTTTTTCTATTAAAGGGGCCATCCCTTGAGTAACTACTTGAAGCCTATTCATTGAATGGGTGTATCTTACTCAAAGTGAGAATGCTATAAGACCTCAGCTGGAAAGGGTCTGGCCATCTCCAGTCATCCTGATGACTATCAGGCCACTGGACCCAGATGGCTCTGGAGAAGAAAGTGAGGTTGGTGACTTTGCATAGCCCTCCTTCATTCAAATCAAAGTCAACTGCAAGTCATATCATCATCCTGATGTCATGGTCCTCTTTGAGAATGAAGGACAAACACACAACCACAACAACAACTTGTCCAGAGCAAAACCTTGCTGTTCCAGAACACTCACATCTACTTGTTTAAACGTCGTGATTGATCTTGTCTACTGGCATTCTCAAATCTCCCTGAAGAGGGATAAAAGATGAAAGATGCTGAGGTTATTCTTAGAGCAATATAATTCTTCACTTGACTGGCAAGATTCAATTTTGCATATTTGACCCTGCCATAGCCCCCAAACAAGTTAACGTGTCCCCTCCCCACAAAACACAAGAAAAAACAACAGAGCACTCCCTCCCCCCTCCCCCACCCCCAAAGCAAACCAAAGAACAAAACTGCCTGCTCTATTATCCTGATATGATGGGGTCATGAGAAAAAGCAGCTGTAGGACAGGGCCTAACTATTAGCTCTAGAACTCCTAGTCATTTCCCTGGGTCCAATGAATCTCTCCAATTCAGTGGGTTATAAAAATGCATCATACACTCCATACATAAGAGTAAGAGATGAGTTCAATGAAAAGTATCTTAAAGAGGAGAAGAGATAAAGAAATAAATCAAAGTGAAAGAAAGATGAAAATAAGGTTTTCGTAGAAAGGCTTAAAAGGAAAGGAGGAAGAATGCAACAGTCTGGTAAAAAAATAATCTCTCTTTTTCACAGAAAGGGAAGAGAAAGATTATTAAATCACCATGTGATGATCTATTTAAAAACAGAGCAATTGTCATGAGATGAACCCTCTCCATTGTTCTCCTGTTGAATCTTGCTCACTGTGTTTATTCACTGAAACTTTCCCATTAAATATACTCATCAGTGAGTAGACTAGGAAGGCTGACCATTATAATCTTGAAAACCATAAAATCGCAGAGTATTAGGACTTGAAGAGATTTTAGAAATCAGCTACTCCAATCCCCTATATTTGAGATGAGGCCTAGGGAGATGAAAGGATTTGTCTAAGGTTACAAAGCTAGTTCACTGGAAAAGATGAAACCAGAATGGAAAACTAATGTATTTTTCTTCCCTATAGAGTGTGTGTGTGCGTGCGTGCTTGCGTGCGTACGTGTGTGTGTGTGTGTGTGTGTGTGTGTGTGTGTGTGTGTGTACCTTTCAACTCTTTGGTGATTTGAGTTGCAGATATGGCTGAGACACTGACATAATGTACTTTATAAAGAATTCATGAGGGTACTTGGAGTACCATAAAATGAGGCAATCGGAGTAGCTGTCCTTTAAGGTCCCTTCCAGCTTTAATATTTAATGAGCAAGCTTGTATTTGAGAAATTATCATCATCATCATCATCATCAGGAGATCGTAAGTGCCTTGAGGGCAGGGACTATTTTTTACCGGTTTTTGCATCCCTAGCACTTAGTACAATGTCTGCCACATTGTGGATGCTCAATAAATGCTTGATTATTAGTAATATTATTAATTATTTATTGTCAATGATTATTTGTCATCATATATTATTAATATGCTATATTAAGATGACATATTATTTATATATTGATTGATTATTATTAAAAATGATAGGTCACATACACAGACCTTCAATAATTGCCAAGAACTTTTTACATGTGTTTATTTTTATATATTATGTAACACTATGTGTGTATTCACATATATGAAGTTCTGGACAATTATTGAAGTTCTATATGTGAGGTATCATTTTGCATGTATACATACATTGATATACACATGTATGTATAACACCCTGATACAATATTTGTATACATACACAAGTATATACAAATATACAATACATGCACATATGTATGCACATACATCTATAGATATGTATGTAAATGTTTATGTGTATATATACACACATGCATAAACACACACACATACACACATATATTTATGTATAGTGTTATTTGATTTAAGCCTGATAAAATATCCATTAGCTTTCAATTGGGGTTAAACATAGATCGTTATATATAAAAATCTAGTTTGTATTTATTTATGTTTCATAACTGGGCAAAGACTAATCAAAGTGCATTCCCCAGATGGTGGCAAAAACCAGCTAGACTGGTTGATTTAACAGTCTAACTCATATGCTAAGAAGAAAATGTTAAAATATGAGATAAACAAAATAAAATAGTTTCCTAGTAGGTAGAAGTGATTTTTAACTGTCCTTTCTAATTTAAAAAAGCTTGAAACTATTTGCGTACTTCTGCTATTAGGGTGAGGCAGGATGTGTTTGCTGTCTTGGTAGACATAATTCTGTTATAACATCTGTGAAAATTGGTAGTTTCTTTAAAACTAGATTTAGAATCTTGGGATGGTAGCCTGTGAGAGCTTGAAAGATTTTTAGAAAGCATCTCCAATTCCCTCATTATTTGACCTTAAGTTTTTTTTTTTAAAATTAATTTAATGGAAATAAATTTTGTATGATTGCACATATATAACCTATATCAAATTGCTTGCTTTTTTTCGGAAAAGGGAAAGGGAAGGAAGGAGGGAGAGAATTTGGAACAAAAAATAAAAAAAAAGAATATTAAAATTTAATTTTACATGTAATTGGAAAAATTAAATATATTATATAAAATTATATGTTATATAAATATATAAAACATTACTCAAAAATAAAAAATAAATATTAATTTTCATGAACTGGAAAATGGATCATGTAAAACATATCTAAGTTTAAATTGGATACAATGTATTAAAAGAGAGGAAATGTTTATCATCTCCTGTCTTCAAATCCAAAGGATCATTCAAAAAATTTTGTTGTCTAAGGTACTTCTACAACTACTGGGCATCAGCTAGAAAGGACTTAATTGATGGCGGCGGTACATTGGCTCTTAAAAGAAGGGAAGGGTGTTCAAGAATTTATTTTTTTCAAAGGTGAAAGAACAGTCTGCAGCCAACACTATCAGTTATTGAGTTAAAACAGTATTTAGTGAGCCCTTGCTTCCTGCAGGAAGCATACCACCCGCATTCCATATAGATTTATAATAATTAATAGCTTTAAAAATTATTAATGGATTTCTACAATGGAGACGGATATCCATCCACCCAGAAGAACGTGATGGCAAATTGGAGCCTGATTTCTTTTCCTTTTAGTTTTATTGCTTTGGAGCATAAGGATATTGACATTTTAATTCAAGGAGTGTATTTTTAACGCCTGGGAGGTTTCAATTGATTCAAAAAGTTCGAATCCAGCTTTTTACTAAAAATTTTTGGGCATATTTATCTGAAATTATGCAAAAGAGAAAAAAGAATAAAAAAAAAAAAATCAACGCTGAGCTCATAAATTTATTCAAAAGCCCTTTCGCGGAGCTCGTTGCTAAGGAGCCTCGTTAGCGCAGTAGGTAGCGCGTCAGTCTCATAATCTGAAGGTCGTGAGTTCGATCCTCACACGGGGCATCCGCAGTACGTTTTCTTCTCTCATGTTGGGCTATTATAGAATTAATCTTGAAGGGAGAATAGGTGCCAGGATGCTGCTTAGGTTGGCCAGACCAAGTCTAAAGTTCGGAGAGTAATACTTTGTTTCCTCTGTAAGTTACCTTTTTTAAACTTGTAGCAAAATCTGGTGCCTTTAGGGTTAAGGAAAGAGAGAACGCCCTGTCCCCTTCCTTTTCTAAGTGAGAATTACACTGCCCAGGTCTGGCTCCAGGCGGGGAGGGGAGCTGCGTGCAACATTGTAACAACATTGTCTGGGCAAGGTGCAGACCAGTCGCGCTTTGCAAGCCTTGGGGGGCGGCTGGGAGCGCAGCAGGCGAGCTGTCACTTCCTGCCTCTGTGTCGGTTTCTCCTTACGGATAATGAAGGGATGGTGGTGATTCTGAGCTGTTTTTGTATCTTGGATCCCTTTGTCGGGGCGTAAGTGAAACCTTAGGAGCTCCGGCCCTTCCCCCCTCTCCCAAGTCGCGTCAACAAACAAGCACCTACTAAGTGTTATGGGGACACAAAGGAAGGCACTCAAGGAGCTCACAGACTTCTTGGGATTATGTTTTAAATGCATCAGGCATTCAAGGAAGCCCATGGTCCGGTGCAGTCATCCACATAAGGCCCCAGCTCTGACTGTATCCTTTTGCTGGGCATGTTTTTATACGTCTTTGTTTACAATGTCAATTCCTTGGGAGCAGGGGCTTTTGTTCCATTCATTGTATTTACACGCCCCCAACCCGGCACACAGTAGATGCTTAATATATGCTTCGGCTCTTTTTATTCATTGTGTTTATATCTGACACACAGTACCTGACACACAGTAGGTGTGTGCCTAAGCAACCTGCGGCAGGGATTGTTTCATTCAATGTACTTGCATTCCCAGAACCTGGCACAGGGTAGGCGCTTAATAAATGCTTGTTGACATTCTACCGGCGCATGGGAACTCCAGAGTTCCCCTTCTCCATAGGGAGGGGGAGCGGCTGCAGCTCCCATCTCTGCAGAGGCTGGAAAGCTCCGGTTATCTACTTTCATTCAGCGCAAGCGCAGTGCCCCGGGAGCCGCGGGGACCGCGACCCCTGGGGCGGGGAGTGCCTTTAAGGGGCCAGTTTTGGACTCTCGATGATTGGAGAGGGAGTAGGCGTAGCTTCGGGGGACAGACGTGCCCCGCTCTGTGTCGTCACACGGAGAAAGAGAGGGGGCGGAGCCCTACCTATTCGGGAGGAGGGGCAGAGGGCTCAGGGGCGGGGCCAAGGCCGCAAAGCAGGAGTGAGAGCGCGTGCCCGTTTGGGCGTGTGGCGGCATTGGCCGAGGCCCGAGGCCGACTCCGCCCCGGCGGGGGTGGCAGGGGCGACTGCGCGGTGCGGGGGCGCTTGCGCAGGCGCGCGCGTGCGCGGAGGTGGCGACGGGGGTGGGGGCGTGTGCGCGGGGGGGGTCCCCCGTCACATAGGAGCCGGGATGGCGGTGTGTGCCCGGCTCTGTGGGGTGGGTCAGTCCCGGGGCTGCCGGAGGCGGCAGCAGCGCAAGGGCCCGGCCGAGGCGGCGGGGGCGGCGGCTGAGAGCGAGCCCGACACGGACCCGGAGGAGGAGAGGATCGAGGGCGCCCCGGCCATGCCGAAGCCGTCGGGGGCCTGCGGGACCGTGGGGCACGGGGGCGCGGGGGACCCAGGGGCGAGCCTGGCGCCGGGGGTGTCAGGGGGCGCTGGGGCCCCAGCTTCGGCATGCCCGCAGCCCCCGGCGGCCCCGGCGCGCTGCTCGCTCCTCGAGTTGCCTCCCGAGCTCCTGGTGGAGATCTTCGCCTCGCTGCCCGGCACTGACCTGCCCAGCTTGGCCCAGGTCTGCACCAAGTTCCGGCGCATCCTCAACACAGACACCATCTGGAGGAGGCGCTGCCGGGAGGGTGAGCGGGCCGGGGGCGTGCGTGCGGGGGAGGGGGAGGGAGTGTGTGTTCAAGAGAGACAGTGTGTGCCGGGGAGGGGGAGTTTATATGTTTGCTGGGGTGCAGTGAGTGTGCAGGGGAGGGAGGAATATGTGTATGTGTGTGCAGGGGAGTCGGGAGTGAGTGTCTTTAAGGACGGCGCGAGTGTTTGTGTGCAGGGGAGGGAATGGGGGGAATCTTGATAAGGCCCTGTGTCAGCCAGTCTGCGTTTATTAAGCTCCTACTCAGTGTTGGACACTGTGTTGAGAACTGGAGATACAATACCTGGAAGAGGGAGACGACTGGAAAACCATTGTGTACCCCCGAGTTATATACGGATGCATTGGAGGGAGTCAAGAGAGGGAAGGAACCCGAATTAACGGGGGATCCGGAAAGGCTTCCAATCGTGTGTGTAAGAAGGGGTGAAAATCATAGAACCTTGTGCAATGTAGAGAAGTGTGTGTGAATGAAATTAGAGAGAGAGAGAGAGAGAGAGAGAGAGAGAGAGAATGTATGTGTGTGTGTAAGAAGGGGAAGGCTGTCAAGTCAACAAGCTTTTATTGAATACCTACAACTTACTAGACACTGTAATGTGTTGGACATGTAGCTATGATGGGAATCTTTTCCCAGTATGTGTTGTTCTAGATGGCACCTGGGGTCTCTTATGACTCCCAAAATCTGATTCTGGGGTTCGAGGACTATGAGAGGAATGAATGCCCCTTCACCAAGGGAAGGGTACTTTGTAGTGGGAACAGTGATCTCCTAAGGTTGTTGAGGGAAAGGCTCTGAAGTGCTACATGTATCTCAAGGATCCCAAATTCTGTGATTTCCAGGTCCAAGGGCTATGGGGGTGGTGAAGAAGTTTGGGAAGAGGGGTACTGACTAGTAAATAAGCAGGATGAAGCCAGGGACAGAATTATAACGAAATAAAAGTAGGTGGAATATACTGACTTCTCATTGTTGTGTGTTGTATACTAATACCCTGTTGATTCCATGAAAATGACAGTGCAGGATGAAATTGTATAACTCCAAATATATTCTTTAGACATTTAAAAGTGAAATCAGGGAAAAAGGGATGTTTTCTTTCCTCCATGGGCTAAAGTGTAGGGGTGGATTAGGTCATTCCTTCCAACTTTGAGAATTGTTTCTTTTTTTAATTTGCTCTGTTTACGTTGTCAAAGCTGTTATCAAAGATGTTGACTTCCTACAAATAATTTCCATCGAAAGCCCATTTTTTGGTGTATATATTAGGTAAATACTGGTAAGATATTAAACACAACTTCCCTATCACCTTAGATTTTGCTTGATATAGGAACTAGCAGAACACAACTTGAGGAAGCTACTAGCCCTTTTAAAGGCATAACTACAGGAATTTTTGTGCTCAGGGCAAAGTCTTTAATAACATTAACCCAGGGAATGGACAACTTTAGGAGTCAGGTAGTCTGTTGAAATCAAAACTGGGCTGGTGATAGTTATGTCTGGCATTTATATGCATTTACATAAGAAAATTGATGCATATAGCAAATTATTGTTTCGATTCTATGTATGATCCTGCTAAAATAAACTTTGATTTTATTGCTCTCAGCCTGGAGTGTTGTCATCTTTTATTTTAGATGTAATGTCTATGCTGTTGTCAGGTTAAATTGGTTAGAGTAGCCCAAATGTGTGCCTCTTAGCAAGGCTGAATGAAAATGTGTGAGGTTAGCATACCTCTTGTGAAAACAACTCCAAGTTCATACACTGATGATATTATCAGTAGAATCAGCTTTGTTTTTAAAAGATGGTATTTTAATTGTAGTAAATTTGAGTTGGGAACAGTCAATCAGTAAACATTTGTTAAAGACCTCTAATAGGTTCCCTGTCCTCAGAGAACTCACGTTCCAATAGAGGAGACAATATGCAAACAAATATAAACAAAGCAAACTCTACAGTGTATACAGGCTATATATACATATACACATACACACATAATGAAATAATTAATGGGGAAGGCACTATAGAAGATAGGGTTTTGTTTGAGACTTAAAGAAAGTCATGGTCAGAGCGTTTTAATAATTAAAAAAAAACCAAATAGAAATAGGGAGAGACTTTTAATTTGCCTTATTTCTCTATAAAGGAATTCTGGGTATTTGCTCATCTTCAGAAGGCACCAGAACACTTGTATTTTTAAATAGTGCTATCTAGGAGAAGGGTTATTTCAGAATTCTTAATTTTAATGGTTAGCTAATTTGAATTATCTTAGACTTATTTGCAGAACGTACATATGGGCTAAATCCTCCCTTTTAAAAAGCAAATCAAACTCTGACCCAACCTTAGCATTACAGTATTTTCAAGAGTTTGTATCTGTCAGGTTGACTTGTATATTGCATGCTTTTCAGATTAACCATTGTGATATTCCATGCAGGGTAATTTTATTTGAGAAAGTGAGTTTGTGCTTCTGGTGTTGGGAAAAGCACAGAACAAGATAACATTTGCCATCTTTCAGAAATAAGGAAGGATGATTTTTTAAGAGTAAGGCAAACACTATTTTTGAAACATATCTCCTTTGGTAAGAGAACATTTGCAGCAACTTGTGTGTAGTTCTATAAATAAACGATCATTTTTCAGTGTTCTGAGAGTATAAGCCAAGTATGTTTTGTCTGTGACCGTGACTTGTTTTATTTTGGTTGATGTATAACAATTTACTGAACACTTTTGAAAGTGTTATAGTCAGCTTTAACTTGGAGAAACTTAACAAAGATTGAGGTGCTTAAAAAAGTCCAACCGTGGCTTTAACTAAAACATTTAAACAATAAAAGAATAGAAAGCAGACTTTCCAATAATTCTTAATCTAATTCCTTTGTAGATAGAGCCTGAGAGAGAGACCGAATACTAGAATTTCATAATGTTGGTTGGATGACTTGCTTGATGTCTCTAAGCTTCAGCTTTTCCATTTACAAAATGTAACTAGGAGAATTTCTTTATATCTTACATGAGGGATGGATGTTTTCAACATTCTCACAATAATATTTGTATAATATTTTAGTTGAAAAGGAAAGTTACATTTTAAATTCTAAAATTTTTAATCTTTATTTTTATCCAGGGCACCAAAGAGTTTCCATCTAAATTGGTTGTGTATAGTCAGAAATTCTCTTTTCTTGTGATACTAATTTCTGTTGATGACTAAATAGGAAATGTGTAATTATCATCATGCTTTTTATCTAGATGAAAAGTGCAAAGCTATCTTGTGTATATATGAAATAAGGTAGATTTTGCTTTTGTTGGCAAACTTCAAGATTTTTCTTGACAGTGCATATGGTGAATGAATTAGATAAAAGCCACTGACCAAATATTCTGAGATCAGCCTGTGTCATACTTCATGATGATTTTCTCTTTTCTATAGGCTGTCTGGTTGAACTGATTACCTTTCAAGAGCCTTTTCAAACTTATGATGGGGAGAAGAGAGATTTCATTTCTGGAAAATAAGTTAGGCAAGTTGGAAGAAAAATTACTGTTGCCATGTAAAGTATCACTCATTGATTGGAGGTCGAGGGAAGGGTTCAGAGACTGCATGAGAAACTCTCAGTGCAGATGAGCACTTACTCTGGGATGTATGTCATAGTGGACAGAGTTCTGGGCCTGGAGTCAGGAAGACGTGAGTTCAGACAGAACTGTGGGATGCTAGGCAAATCATTTAACCTCTCTCCTTCAATTTCATCATCTGTAAATTAGGGATAATAATAGCTTTTATCCTCCCCCCCCCCCCATGAGGATAGAATGAGATATTTGATGCAAGCATTTATTAGTCTCTTCTTGTTTTCAGAAGGAATCAGCTGCATAATCAGTGAGGAAAGTGATGTCAAATGAGGTGTTTCTAAAGTGCTTAGCTGAATGCCTCCACTTAGCAGGTGCTTAATCAATACTTGTCTGTATCTCCTCCCTCCCCTCTCCCCCAATCATTTAAAAATAATCCTTTATTAATGCTCTTTGTTTTTAATCTGAGTCATTTATAGATATGGCCTGGACTTTGTCTCTGAACCCTCTTGATATCAATGAAAATCAGGTATGCAAAACCAGCTGACATCCACATATCTTGTGACAATGTGTGCAACATTCTGTACCTCACTGCCAAAATCAAAGAAACAGGCTTTATTTGTCATTCGATTTATCCAGAGTATTTTGTCCCTAGTTCTTCTCACTTGATTCTTCATCAGTGATATGATTTCCCATGGTTTAGTTCCTTATAGTCATTATTCATTTCTCACTGTCAGTAACATTCATCACCCACAGTTCACAGAATCTGAGTCTTTGACACTTGGGAGAGATCTCAGCAGCTATCTGGAAAAAAGGCAGATCTCTTCTAGGAAACATCCTCTGGGATATCATCAAGCTTTGGACAGTTCCCTGACATGAACATGGCAGACCCTTCTACTTTTAGGTAGTTCTTTCATTCCCAGGTGATAAAACCATTACCTTTTATTTGTCCCTCAAATAGTTTATTGTCATCTTTTTTTTTCAGTAGTTAGTTTTGTTTCTCCATCCCACTGAAATCCTCCTTTGTAAGAGTTAGCAAAATCATCCAGCAAACAGGAGGGCTGCATCTGACAGCTGGAAAGCACTGCACTCTTGTGGGTCCCAGGCGTGGCAAATAACAGCTGCTTAATCGATGTTTGTTGACTGACTTTGACCGCGATGATCTTTTTCATTGCATTTTTAAAAATTATGAACTTAAAATCAACAAATAAGAATATTTCACTATACAGAGACCAGAAAAGATGATCATATGTGAAACTAAACTGTTATGTACAATTTGTTTTAAAGTTCATGTTAAATTGAACATGATAGAAGTAAAACTCTCCTGTTTTGTTTGTGTCTTCTCCTTTTTTGTGTATTTGTTATATATTTCATTAATGGTCTTTGCATTTTTGTGGGATGGGGCATCACTATTACTGCCCACCAGTTCTATTCCTTTCCCTGCACCCTCACTCCTTCCACCATCTCTTATTTCTAGCATTTAAATCTAGTTAAGTAAAACAAATCAACACTTTGGCTATGTCTGAAAATGTACATCTCATTCCAGAGAGGTGAGGATCAGTCTGAAGCCAGGATTGGTGTCACTGCTTTGATCAAAATTCCCAGGGCTTTGAAAGTTGTTTTCTTTTACTTGATCATAGTAATTCTATAAATTGTTCTGATTCTGCTCACTCTCCCCTACCTCAATTCATACAAGTTTCTTACGATGCACTAATATTCTATTACATTCATAACCATATTTTGTTAGGCTTGTCCATATTAATTGATACTCACTTTATTTCCAGTTATTTTCTCTACCAGAAAAGTAACTATAAATATTGTGTATGTTTGTGTTCTTTTTCTCTGCCTTTGACCTCTTTTAGGGGCAGCTAGGTGGCTCAGTATAGCTAGAGCACTGGGCCTGGAATCAGGAAGACTCATCTTTTTTTTTTTTAATTAATTTATTTGTTTTCAGTTTTCAACAATCACTTCTATAAGTCTTAAATTTTTGTCCCTCTCCCTGCCACCCCTCCCCAAGACGGCTTGCAGTCTTATATGAGTTCTACAAGTATATTCTTATTAAATACATTTTCACATTAGTCATGTTGCTTAGAAGAATTCATTCAGGAAGACTCATCTTTGTGAGTTGGAATTCCAACCTCAGACACAGTGTGACCCCTGGGCAAGTTACTTAACCCTGTTTGCCTCAGTTCCTCATCTGTAAAATGATCTGGAGAAGGAAATGGCAAACCACTTGGGTATTTTTGCCAAGAGAACCCAAAATGGGGTCCTGAAGAGTTGGACACCACTCAGCAACAACAACTTGCCTAGTAATGGTATCACTAGCTAGGTTAAAGCGTATTCAGTTTAGTGACTTTTTCAGTATGTTCTCATATTGGTTATCAGAATGGTTGGACCAATTCATAGCTCTGTGACAATGCATTAGTATTCCTGTCATTACCATAGCCCCTCCTGGAATTGTCATTTTCTGCTTTTGTCAGCTGTGCCTGTCTGATTGATGTGAGGGGGAGCTTTGCTTCAGACTTAGTTTGAAGTGATTTGGAGCTATTTTTATATGGGCATTGATAGCTTGAATTTTTTCTTTTGAGACTTTCCAGTTTAGATTTTTTGACCATTTATTGGAGAATGGCTCTAATTATACATTTGTGTTAGTTCTCTCTATATATTAGATTTCTCTGTTAGCAGAGAAAATATTGTCCCTAGTTCAGTATTCCCTTATAAAGGTCATGCATTGATTTTTGCTCTTGCATAACCTTTTCATATTTATGTTATCCAAATTGTCCACGTTAGTTTTATAGTCTTCTGCACGTTTCACTATTGGTTTTTCATTTCTCTCTCATTAACATTGTAGCGTATTGCTCTCACTTCAGATTTCATATGTTACATGTGTTGTTGTCTCCCAGCCAACTAGTAAGTGCTTCTCCCCTGTCCTTCTCCATCCCCAAATTACCTTGTATTTACTTTGTATGTTTGTGTATATGTTGTTTTTCCTGAGAGGGCAGGGATAGTTTAATTTTTCTTTGCATGCCCAGTGACTAGTACAATGCTTGGTGTCTAGTAGAGGTTTAATAAATGCTTGTTGACTTATTGATTTTGGTTCTGTTTCCCTCTGAATCAGTTCATCTAAATCCATGTTTCTCTGAATTTATCATTTCTTCCTTCCTATTAATATAGTCCATTACATTGATAAGGCTGAGTTTTTTAGACCGTTTCTTAGCTGATAGATACCTACTTTTCTTCTAGTCCTTTGCTACCAGGAAGCATCCTGCTGTGAGTATTTTGTTATGAACATATGGACCTTGGTTTCTGTTTCTGTTTTCTTGGGATATATGCCCAGTAAGTGGGATCACTGGGGCAGAGGGGCTGGATAGGGACAGTTTAGGTGGATCAGCTCACAGTGCTATCCACAGGTCAGTAGTATGCCTGTCCTTACTCCCTTTCCGTCATTGACTATTCCTGCTTTTTATCATCTTTGTCAATTTGCATGCAGGGTATGAGGTGAGAAGTCTCAGAATTGTTTATTTTCAGATGATCCGAATGATTTTTCCATTTGTAAAACTTTTGAGTTATTTATCAGGGGATGGCCTGTTGTATTTTGTTTGTGTCAATTCCCTTTATATCTTGTACACCATACCTTCTTTGTCAGTGATAGTGTAGCCCATTAGGCATGTAATTTTTTTTAAACACCCATTAAAACACTCAATCCTGTATATTCATTTAACAGCCCAAGAAAGGCAATTATGGTTGTCCAAATGCTTAATTCTCAGTTATCTTGGCAAATGTGATAGAATAGTAGCATAAATGATCTTAAGCCACAGCCAGTTAAAAAATTATTTATATTAGCATCAAAATATATTTTTGTCACTCACTTATTGTAATTATAGCTGATATTCTGGGAATTCACATTTCCAAACATACTATAAAGAGCTGATGGAAGAATAAATCTATATTTTCATCTGACCTCCAGCTTAACTTCCTTAGTTCTCTGCTAGTGGGTAGGGAGTATGAGTGACAGGAGATGAGGAAGAGGGGAGAGGAGGAGTTCATGGTGAATAGCTTCTATTTTTTCTGCAAACTGGGAGGCAAGATTCTGAGCTGAGGGTGTGGTGGAAGAAGAGCTGCGGGAAGTTTGGTGTGAGTCTCAGTATGGATGAGGAGTGATGGAAAGGTTTTTAAGAGCCAGGTGGAGAATGGGATAGTGAGCTGATAAGGGGGGTGGTGATGGTGTAGAGGAGTTGCCTGGTAGCAGTGAGGACCCAGTTGAGGTTGTGAAACATAAATGGCCAGAGAAACTTTGTGGGGGAGGGGAGAGCCAGGTTTCAGTATAATTGATAGATAAAAGGAATGGGAGAGGAAAAGGGTTAGAATGAAAGGGAGTTTGTTGCTGTATGGAACAGGCATCCTACTGGGCATGGGGGAGGGGCTTAGTGATGTTTAATTGAAACTTTGGAGTCAGAAGGCTGAAGATGGGAATAAGGAATCAGGAGGAGGAGGTGTAGAATGTGGTTGGGATGATGATCTACAGGGGATCAGAATTACTGGGATGTGGAGGGTATGACCAATCTGAGAATGTTCCTCACTGAGTTGAGGGTACCATTCTCTTTCCCAAAGGAAGCTGGAGGCAGGTGCATGATGTAGAGGGGATGCACATGGATCCGGTGACTAGATGGGAAAGTCTGGAGGTTGGGAGGTCCTGCTTCATTAATTCTCTTTTCTCCAAAGGGTGGCTGTAAGCTTCAGCCTGAGGGGGAGGTCTGAGTCCGCAGCAGGTGAAAGAAGACCAGCATTCTATCCCTTCCTCTTCTTCTTCCTTCCAGGGATAGACATAATAGGAGATGCAGAGCCTGAGGTCCAAGGGAAAGTTGTTATTCTTTGCACTGGAGGTTCTCCACATCCCACTGCTCAGGAGACTGGCTAGGAAGTAGGAGGTAGAAGTTGGCTGTGCTGTCACAGATAGAAGTTGTTGCTTTGGGGTAGTTTGAAGATGCTCGAGTGGGCAGGCCCTTGTCATCTTCCCTCAGGGGACACAATGCATAATGAATGAAGGGCCAAGGTGTGGTCAGAAAAAGGTTTGGCTCTTCTCATCTGAGGAGCCTGGAAATCTAGCAGCCTCAGAAGTGGCAGACTTCCCAAGTGGGCAGTGGTTGCAGATCCTGGGCCCCTTGCTGCCTTACCTGGGAGACTGTGCCCAGCAGGAGATGAAAGGTCCACAGAGGCAGTGGTGAGACTCCCATTTGGGACTTTGTTTAGTTGTAGATGCTGAGTTTTAGTTTAGGAATGATGTTGATTAACTAGAATGCATTCGGCAGAGGGCAACAAGGATGGTTAAAACCCTTAGAATTGTCTCATGTGAGGGCCTCTTAAAGGAATTAGCTGTCTTAACTCTCCTGGGGGAAGCTGAATTCGTCTTGTTCTGTGCAGAATTGGTAGCATCTGCAAAGAAGATAATTTTGGTTCCATGTCAGGAAGACCTTCCTCCTGATGGGAACTTCCAAAAGTGATGCTGCTCATTCTGTGTGATAAAGGTGGAGAGCCTGATGGGAGCTTTTCAAGAAGAGGATCACTCAGACATGTTGTTAGATGTGACGCTGTTCAGGGACACAGGACTAGGTGGCTTCTAAGATTACTTGATTTTCTGACCTTTCAATGGAAGGTGCCCTAAGGCCTGGTGACCACTTTGTTGTTGCCCTTTGTGCTCAAGGAGGACCAAAATGACATCCCTACATCGGGGTCAGGGTATGCATTATGTTTGCGGCTGGTCAGACCAGCATGAGCTCAGAAAACTACCACAGAGCATGCATAGGTAGTCCACATGAATATTTGGATTGGAGATGACTCTTTATTTGCACATTGGTGACCAGTTAGAGAATAAAATGGAGAGATGGAGGCATAGTACCTCTAGGATGTCAAACTGGGAGTTAAAAGGCAATAGTGATAACATACATAGACAGGAAAGTTTGGAGGGACATCTGGCCTGCTTTTAGGGGAAATTTAGTTCAGTTCAACAGACTTTCAGTGCTTGTTATGGCAAAGCACTATGCTAGTGTTTTGTGGGATGCAGAATTAAGAAGAAAAATGATCTATGCCCTGAAGGACCCGAAGGAATACGTCCCCTACATAGAAGTACAGGTGTAGAAGACACCTGTAGAGAGACAACAGTGACTGTCAAGGAGGTGAAGAGGAACCAGGTAAGCTGAGTATTGAAGAAAGGGAGGGACTCCAAGGAGACAGAGATGAGCAGATCTGCACTGCAGGGAGGTAGAATGCCAGCTCTCCGTTTGCCTCTCTGAAGAGAATATGTGAGCTCTCCCCTATTGAGCTATGACTGCCTTTGGTGTCATGGTTTCATTTTCAGTAGGGATATCTGGATTGTTGTGACTAAGTTTCTCCAGTAGTATGCCCTCTTGTTGGTCACTGAGTAAGAATCTCATGCTCCTAATGCAAGAACTTACAACATGTACACAAGTAAGTAAGTACAAGGAATTTTAGAAGAGAGAAATTGCTACTAGCTGTGAGGGTTACAAAAGGCCTCGTGTCAGTAGTGATGTTAATGTCTGAACTGTTCTTGGAAGAAAACCAGGGATTCTACAAGCCATAGGTGAGGAGGGCATATATATTCCAAGTAGAAGAGACCACTTGTGCACAAGAGCATGGTTATGGGAGTAGAGTATTGTACAAGGGGAATAGCCTGTTTGTGAATGCTTGCAGCGCAAGATTGGAAAGAGGTGGAACGAACCTACAAAGAGATTAGATGCCGGTTTGAGGTTTTGTCTTTTTTCCAAGAGGCAATAGGAGTCATTGGTGATTTTTGAGTTGGCGGGGGTGGGGTGGGGGTGTGATATTGGAGCTTAATAAAGGTGACCAGAAATCCAATGAGATTCCCAGGAGAGATGGTGTATATAGAGAGAGAAGAGTAGAAGGCCCAGGACAGAACTGTAGGGGATCTGCTTGGACACAGGCACGGGACATGGCCCATGATTCGAGAAGGAACAGTCTAACAGGCAGTAGAGAGAAATGTCACAGAAAAATGGCTGGAGGAGAGCAGAGTCCCTAGTGTTGAAAGCTGCAGAAAGATCCAGACGGGATGAGAATGGAGAAAAGGCAATTCGATTGAGCTATCCAGAAATCCGTTGGTAGCCTTGGAGATGTTGGGCCTGGTGGAACTGTAGTATCAGATGTCAGATTTTAAGGGAATGAGAAGTGAACAGAAGGAGTTGTTAGGCTGTGCTAGGAGGAGAGACTTTACCCTTGCTTGAGGCATTACATAGATGTAAGGCTGGAAGGGATGTTAGAGGAACTTGAAGGCCAGGGAGGTGCACAGTGCCCATTCTGTGGTATCATGCTTGGTTTTTGTTTTTAAAGAGGCAATAGGGGAAAAGTCAGGAGATAAAAAGATTACAGAGGAGAGAAGGGGCTTGAAGGTATTTCTTTGCCTAGCATATGCTCCAGATATCCATTTCAGAGCTGTGCTTCGAACTTGGCTGATTTTCCTTTATTCTTTGGCAGTGCTTTTGTTTGGAGATTGGCAGTAAAGCCTTTTTAAACTTGAGTCACTTGTTAATGATTCAGCATGTGGGAGTAAGAATTACATTTTGTTTATGTTCCTTTTTGTTTGCATGATCTCATCAGTCATGGGTGGCAAGTATGTGTTCTTCGTTCCATAGATCTTAAAGCTTTGAATATTTAGGTAGGAAATTTGAGGCAGATAGATGGCTTTGGGCTGATCCATGTTCCCTGACAGCTAACAAACCGTTTTCTGTATTGTGCTCCTCCATGGAGGGTGTTACTAACCCAAGTGCTTGAATTGACAACCTGCAGTATGAAGATCTATTATTCACTTAGAAGGCACAGCCTGAATGCATTGGTGCCTTGCTTTTCATCATCATCTTACTCAGCAGGATGGAATTGTGACTAGGGAAGGACATCTTGTTACCAGCAAATGTAATTAACTTCAAAAGCATTTAAGGGTAGAGTTTACACAGTGGATAGATTGCTTTCAAGAGTTGGTCTCAGCCACTATTTTAGAAAAATAATTTTTCTCTTCACATTAGGTAAATGCTGAGCATTGTATTTTTCTTTACAAGATAAGTTGAGTGAGTCTGAAATTATTTTAATTTTTCCTTTTTTGTATGCACCAGAGCTTTGCAGGAACATTAGGGAACACTTACTGGAGAGTTACTCTATTTATGTCATGGATCTAACATGTTTTTTCTCTTTTCTGATCATCAGATACATTTTATATACATATACGTACAAATACAATACATGTACATATATGTGTATATATTTCATTTGCTTTTATTGTTCATTTTTTCCTTGATCTCAAAATTACCATTTGTTAACGAAATACACTGAATTTTCTAATGTCGGTGTTCAGTATAGTTACCCAGGCTTAAAAACATGGGCTCCACTCTACTTTCTTTTCCCCACCATGTAAAGGAAGTACTAAGCACTAGTATGTCTTCCTCATTTTTCTACTTTTTTTCATTCACAATGCCAGCTTTCACTGTTTTTGTTCCTTAACCACCTTGTGTCTAGATCTTTAAAATCATTTCCCAAGTAGCTGCTTTGACAATAGCTTTATCTTCTTTTCAGTTTATTCTATGTACTCCTACCAGGAGTTTTCCTAAAATGCTGCCTTTGGTTTGTTTGCTTCCTTGCTCAACAACCTTCAATGGCTTCTTTTTATTTTAATTGATTAATTTATTTTTCGTTTTCAGCTTTCACTTCCATAAGCCTTTGAATTCTAAATTTTCTCCCCCTCCCTCCTCTTTCCACTCCCCAAGATGATGTCCATACAGTCTGTTACAGGCTCTACATGTACATTCATATTAAACATATTTTCACATTAGTCATGTTGTAAAGAAGAGTTAGAACCAATGGGAGGAACCATGAGAAAGAAGAAGCAAAACAACAACAGAAAAAGAGAGCAAATTGTATGTTTCCACCTGTATTCAGACCCAGAGGCCTTTCTCTGGATGTGGGCAGTGTTTTCCATCATGTGTCCTTTGGAGTTGTCTTAGATCACTGGTCTGTCAGTCAGTCATTGCACAGTGTTGCTATTACTGTTGACAGTGTTCTCCTGGTTCTGCTCACTTCACTCAGAATTAGTTCATGTAAGGCTTTCCAGGTTTTTTTGAAGTGTGCCTGTTCATCATTTCTCATAGCACAATAGTATTCCATTGCATTTATATACCACAGCTTGTTTAGCCCCCCCTCCCCCCAGTTGATGAGCATCCCCTCAACTTCCAATTCTTGGCCACCACAAAAAGAACTGCTATAAATATTTTTGTACATGTGGCTCCTTTTCCCTTTTTTATGATTTTTTTTTTGGATACAGACCTAGAAGTGGTATTGCTGGGTCAAAGGGTATGCACAGTTTTATAACCCTTTGGGCATAGTTCCAAATTGCTCTTCAGAATGGTTGGATCAGTTCACAACTCCACCAACAACAATTTTCTCACATCTCCCACATTTATAGTTTTTCTATTTTGTCATGTTAGATAGGTATGATGTACCTCAACATTGTTTTGATTCACATTTTCCCAATAAATAGTGATTTAGAGCATTTTTTCATATGACTTTAGATAGCTTTAATTTCTTCCTCTGACAACTGCCTATCATATCCTTTGATCATTTATTAACTGGGAAATGTCAGTGGCTTCTTCTAGTTCATATAATCAGTTCTAAATCCTGTGTACCCTTTAATCTCAAATGGTCTCTCTAGGCTTATTTCTGAATACTCTCATTACTCAGGTAAAGTGGATGGAACACTGGCTTGGGAACCAGGATCCCAGGGCTTTAAAACTTGAAATGTCATTTACCAGATTTGTGACGGTAGGTGCCTTTTTCTGACCTTTTTCTTCCTTGTCTGTGAAGGGGGTGGATAATGTGTAGCCTATCTCCTTCCAGGATTTTGTGAGAATCAGTCAAATTAAATTGATGGTGTATATGAAAATATTAGTTTAATTGTATAGAGCTTTATTAATATCAATTGCCAGCCTTTTCTTCCAGCCAAGCCAGTTTTCTCATTATCCCTTAAAAGTACCACCCCTGTCTCTGCACTGAGATTAGTTAGACCATCATCACCCAAACCTTCAGTGCTTTTCCCCATCCTCCCAAACCTTCTTCCACTTCTCCAGGTTCTACTCTTCCTTCACTGTCTTTGTTTCTCTAGAACTATGCCAGTGTGGCTAGTGTAGCTCTGCTTCAGACTTCTAGAGTGCCCGTTGTCTGTATCAGCCTTTCTCAGAAGGTAGTTGGTCAGTAAGCTTTTTAGAATCCCTAAGATGGTTTTCAGGAAGTCTGTTAAGGGAAAAAAGAAACCCCCACCCCAACCAAAAGAGCCCCAAACTATTTTCATAATAATACTAAGACATTTTAATTTCTAATATGGTAACTATTGTTAGCTATAACCTGTATGAACAAAAGCATTTGTTTGGAGGGGTCCTCAGTAATTTTTAATAGTCTAAATTGGTCCTGAGACCACAAAGTGTGAGAACTGATAGTCGATGCAGACATTTGATAGCCTCAACCATTTGAAAAGTGATGGTATCCACTCATTCCTCAGTTGACTAACTGTAAATCTTAAAAAACAGCTGTATTCCCAGAAGTATAAAATTTTGGATCTTCCCACCATTGCTCTTTTGGGAGTAGGGTTCAATACTGATAATAGTTTATACTTTAAAGTTTACAAAATTCTTTGTAAATATTATTCCCTCATTTGATCCAACAGTAACCCTGTGAAGTAGGAAATAGGAGTGTTTTTATTATTCGCATTTTATAGATGAGGAAACTGTCTGTCTACTTGTCTAGTGACAGGCAATCCCACAATCCAAACCTAGGTGTTCTCATTGTTAAGTATAGAGCTCTTTGCAGTACATTGCATTGTGGGAGTTCCCCATCTCTCCAGGGTGATTTGAATGACATAGATTCATCTAGGTTGGTTTTATTTTGCAGTATGTAGTCCTTTTCTGTTTGACATAATCTTACTTTATGTGCCAAAGGCCACTTCTCTGTTTGATTTTATTGATTCCATGATAATAGTTTCTTTATCCCCTACTATGGGCAAGGCGCAGGGGGGATACAAAACAAAACAGTCTCTCCCTTTCCTTCCACCCTGACCCTTCCTCCCTCCCTTGACAAGCAACCCATGTTTAATTACTTTTACCTTTTTTTCTTTTGGAAAACTTTAAATGTAATCCTGGTCTTTTCCTAGTTATTATAAAATTATGTTTTTTATTTCTGTTATGAGATTCTCTTTTAATGTGCTTTTTGCTTTGAGTCTTTGTGAAGGCATTTCTGAGAACTGTGGCCTGGCACCTTAGTTCTAGGGAGGCCTTTGTTCTTAGGTATTGTGATCCAAAGCAGGTGGGTAGAGGAGTGTGTACTCCTTTACTCCCCAGCACACCGGTACTGGAATTGGAAGTGATACACCTGATTTTCAATAAAAACATTGTACTTGTGAAAGAGTTCTGAGTTAGAGCAGGACATAGCCTTGCAACAAAGCATATTGTTATTAGTGTCCCCATTTTTGACCCTGATCTTCTACCCCTGTTTTCCCCCTTAATTGGGACTCTTCATGTCTGTCTTTCCCCTCTCCTCATCAATGACTAACCACCACCACTTCCCAGACTCATCCTTTTGCCTGTTCCAATATCTGCCCATTTAAATAATTTTTGAATGAATTAAAAAAAGCATTTCAGTAATTACTTTGTGCCTGGCTCTCTGCTAAGTGCTAGAGTTATAAAGAGAGACTGAAAGAGTCCCTATGTTCAGGTAACTCAAAGTCTGTATATAACTTGTTTCTACAGATCTAGTTCTGTGTAGTGTCTCCCCACCACTCCCCTCGTCATTATACTATGTGTTCCTTAGGAGTGGGCACTGTCTGGCACCCCTTCTTTGTGTCCCCCTCGCCCTTAGCACAGTGTCTGTCATAGGGGAGGTGCTTACAAATGTTTACTGACTTATTCTAATGGAGAAACCAAGTTCTGAGGTGTAGTAGCTAGGGAGGAATGTCAGCTGAATGGTCTTAACTGAAACGGTAATGATTTGATTACTATTCTCTGAGCTAGAGTTAGAAACTGAGAAGGATAACTGGTGGTAGTGAGTGTAGATACCTAGCATGGAGATGGAATGGAAGGGGTGCAGTTGGACCCTGGGATCCAGGGAGATTGGCATTGAAGGCCAAATAATGGAGTGGAGATGGTTAGACAGTTTTGGTGACATCACCAGCAGCACAATATCCCAGGCCCGTCCACTTCTAGAGCTCTGAGAGGAGCAGTGTGGAGGGGCTTGGGACACACCCCACATCAGAGACTGGCAGCTTTGGTCATGCCCTTGACAGGGAGAGTTCTTCAGAATCATAAATTTATGGTGATTATGAAATTGGGATTAAAATAGAAGTTAAAGTTGATTTTTATTCCTTGAATTTCATCATCTTTCTCAAAGAGAAGCAGTGTGGTTGGTATAGTAGAAAGACCATTCACTCTGGAGTCAGAGGATCTCTGTTTAAATCCTAATTCTATTTTCTGCCTTCATTGCCTAGAGGGTTTTTCCTTTAGAGAATTATTTTTTTGGTATTTGTTCATCTGTTCATCTTATTTTATGGAACTGGAAATTCACATTATTTATCTTAAAGATGTGAGAGGAAAGACATGGTATCTTTGCCCTCTGGCTTCAGCTTCTTGGAGATTGTCTAGTTAGGGATTCTTAATCTGGAGCCCTTGACCCCTTCAGAGGTCTGTGGATAGATTTCAGGGGTCTTTGTACTTGAATGGGGAAGAAGAGGACTTGGGTCTTTTCACCAACCTCTAATTGAACTTTAGCACTTCATTATTTTAAACCACTATTCTGAGGAGTCCCTAGTACCAGACCTAGTTCCATGACATGTGAAAAAAATGGAGAACCCCTGATCTCATTCGGTCTCTGTCGTTTACATACACAAAACCTGAAGCCCACCATGACTTGGCCAAGGCCACACTGTTTTCCGTTGCCTCTCCAAACACCTGATTGATTTCTGCATTCATGAAGGGTTCTTTTGGTTGTTGAATCCCTGAACATCTGTCTGGAGGTATGCTCTGACTTCTCTCACTACTTCTGCTACCTGTATCCTGGTTCAGTCAATTCAAATAGCAGATTATTTCAGATATGTTCTAAAACAGTTTCAAGCAAACACCAAAAGTAAGAGAGTCCAGGCTGTATAAAGCTTGGAGAATTGTTAGAGCCTTTGGTGAGTTGTGGCTTAGGGCCAAATTTCCATCTTTTATTACTATTTGTTTTTTCTGTACCTGGTGTGCCAATTGCAGAAATGAGCTCAAACCCAGAGCTGGTTTGTACAATTTTTTGTACTCTTTTTGAAGACCTTTGCTTTTGTAATCAGGCTTTTTGGAAATCAAAGATTCTTGGAAAAGGGAGCAGAGCCTGGTATAAACAAATTTTGAGTTTGCAAATCGTAAACCTTTGCCAATGGGGAACTGACTCTTCTTTCATCATTTAAATTTCTTTTTAAGAGATGTGGTAAGTCATACTATTTCAAAGCAGTTCTAGTTCAATCAGTCGACATTTATGAGGTGCTTACTATGGGCTGCAGTGAGCTCCGCACTGGGTAATGAAAAGATAGTATGCTGTGAATATTATCAGTGTATATGTTCTCTGTTCAGGGGTAGATCTGTTCTTTTGCCATTTTAGAATACCCAAACAGGTCCAGATGTGTATTTGAGAGTAATAGCAAGATTATGTGGGGATAAGAAAAAAAATGAGTCTGCAAGGTGGAACAAAAAACCCCAAGAGTAAATCATGTGTCTTTAACATTTGCTAATCCTGACCCTAACACTGTGTATTGTTGACTTAGCATGATAGAACCTGTCTTGTTGGTTGTTTTGTGTTGTTTTTGATCTTTATAACTTTATAGCTTTTGTTCCTGGGTTGGTTTTTTTTTTTGTCTTTATATAGTTATATCAGTCAATTAATAAAGCACCTAAGCCCAGTGCCAGTGGAATACAAATATAATGTGTGAAGTAATTTGCTTGAAATGAAGGAGGAAGGGAAACTGAAATAAACATTTGTATAGCATCTACTGTGTGCCAGGTACTGTGCTAAAGCCCTTTTACAAGTACCTTGTTTTGTCCTCATAACAATCCTTGGAGGTGGGTGCTGTTGTTATCCCCATTTTGCCAGTGAGGAAACTGAGATACACAGGTTAAGTGACTTATCCAGGGTCATGAAGCTAATAAGTGTCTGAAGCTGGATTTAAACTCAGGATTTGCTAACTCTAAGTGCAGTTCTGTCTGCTGCACCACATTTATGATTTCTTGAAATACAACTATGGAAAAACAGGCTTTTAAAAAAAAATTGGTTTTAAAGGGGTCTAATATTCTCTGGACCAGCCTGTTGTGTTTCAGATGAAACTACTTAACTATGTCTTTAAGTCCAAATTGTTCTGGCTTTCATTCAGTGGCCAGTAATAGTCTCCAGCCCAACGGGTTGTCCGTGGTTCATTGTTGTTTAGGTTTTGACAGCTTAGAATGAGCATAAATGGCAATTGTTTTTGGTTCTCGCCAGAAACGTGGTGTGTCTTCCCTTTCCCCACTGATATTTTTGTGATAGTAAATTAGGCCATCTTTCCTTACTGTTCTCACCTAGCCCCTAGTCTTTGGATGGGGTTGCTTAAGACAAAATGAGGCCTGGGAAAGATGTTAATTTAGAAAGACTGAGGTCGCCCACTAGATGTGGGCCACAGGCCTCTGGAGGAGAAAGAGTGAGGCTGTGCCTCACTTAAATCGAGTTCCCTTGCAGGTCTAGACATCATCCTCTCTGTGTTATTGTTCTGTTCTAGAAGAAAGGACAAACAGCAGCCAGTTGGCCTTATCTTCTGATGCAGGAAGAGGAGGCAAACAAGTATGTACGGAAGAATGGAAGAGAATAAGTACAAAGTAGTTTGCTGCAAGGTCCTCTGGGAAGGATGAGAGGTTAGAGGAGGGGATCAGAAAAGGCTTGACATGGGAAGTGATGCTGGAGGTCTGTCTTAAAGGAAGTGAGATTCTGTGAGGCAGAGCAGAGGGGGTGTGGGAGTGTCATGTGTGAGAAGCACAGGCTAGACACAGAGCATAGCGCTAGAAAGGTCGGTCGAGGCCAGGTGGAGAAAGATTTCAAAACCTCGTAGCAATGTTTATGTTTAGTCCTAGCAGCAGGCACTAGGGAGCCAGCCACTAGACTTTTTTGAATTGGCAGAGTGGCATGGTTATCTTTGTGCTGCAACTGTGCAGTAGAGAGGGTAGATTGGAGTGGGAGGTCCCTGAAGCAGAAGGTCCATTTAGGAGGTAGTTGTAAGAATCTGTGGGAGAGGCCAGGAAGGCCCTATCTAGAATGACAGCTGTGGGAGGAGAGAGATGGGATCCAAAGCCAGAGATGGAGATGGGTGGGTAAAAAAGGTAAGATTTGGCAACTGATTGGCCATGTGGATGTATGTAGGCATTGTGTAAACTATCCTAGTGAATCTTTCTTCTTCACTCCACGTTGTGGAGAAGCCTTCCCATATTTCTTTGAATTCTTCAGATTTATTTCTGCGTCCAGAGAAAGAACTGATAAATATAAGTATATATAGAATTATTTTACATGCACACAAACACACACGCACACACATACTTATTTGTATCTAATGGTAGCTATCTCCAGGTTGGGGAGGGTGGAGGGAAGAAAAAGGGATAAAGAGAAATTTATGATAACTTCATTACATATTTTAAAAGAATAGCAAGTTGTACATAACAGATGTGTAGTTTCATGTGCAATTATCTTTTTTATAATACTGTCATGGAATTGCTTGTTTTATTCCATAAATTAAAAATAAAATAAATAAAAATTAAAAAAAATTGTTTTAAGGCTGAAAAATATTTCATTATATTTGTTCATTCACTTCCCAGTTATCGAGTACCTAGTTTGTGTCTTTTCCCCCCATTACAAACAGTGCTGTTTGGAATACTTTTGTGTAGATAGGTCTTTTTTAATGATAGGTTCTGTTATTAATCTTTAGGGGATATAGTCTTGGTAGTGGAAACCCTGGTTTAAAAGGATATGCACATTTTTATAACTTCTGTAGTTCAGTATTATTATTTTTTAAAAAGCTTGGAGCAATTCTCAGTCTCATTAATTTGCTTTAAACCTCCTGTTTCAGAGGTGATTTGTTAACTTTTTATCATTTTTTCCAATTTGATAAGTGTCAAGTGGAATCTTAGTCTTAATTTGCATTATGTTGATTTAGAGATTTTGAATGTTAATGTGATGGTTGGTAACTTGTGTTTTTTTCAGAGATTGCATAGTGCAGCATTGCCAGCAGCCTATTGATCATTTCAGACTGAATCTCGCATAGACATCTCAAGTTCAACATATCCAGAACAAAATTCATTATTTTTTCCCCCAGATCTAACACATTTCCAAATTAGTCTATTTTTGTCAGAAGTACTACAGTTCTGCCATTCTCTCAGGCATTAACTTTAGCTCCTCATTCTTCCTCACCCTGTATATTCAGTCAGTGCTAAACCTTGTCATTTCTACGGTTTTATTGCCCCATCACCTCTCACAGTCACCGCCTTAGTTCAGGACCAGGTCCCCCTCCCCATTCAAGTCCTTCACACAGTTGCCAAAATGACTTCCCTGAAGCACAGGTCTGACCTTGTAACTTATTCCCTTGCACATTATTCTCTAGTGACTCATTGTTACTCTTATGATCCAGTATGAACTCTGCCCGTTGGACTTTCAAAGTCCTTCATGACATGGTGCCATTCTGCCTGTCCAGCCTGATTGTATATTACTTCTCTTTCTGCCTTTTGGAGTCCAGCCAGTCGTGACCATCAGCATGGCTGGAATAAACTCCTGATTCTTTGAAGTTATCTAGCATCCCAAGATCCCATCCACTTTTTTTTTTTTTTGCATTACTTTGGGACTTCTCTGACTTTACCTGCTCCAGGAAGCTCATTATGGGGAAAACCTCACCATCCTGCAAGATTCCATCAGCCTTCATTTGCCCTCCTTCTCATGAACTTCAAACACTCCATTTTAGGAGGTAGCTTGGCTCAGAATATCACCTCATTTCTCACATGGCTGCATTACTTTGAGACTTCTTTGACTTCCCCTTCATGCACCTTTTCAGTTTCTTTCTTTCTTTCTTTCTTTCTTTCTTTCTTTCTTTCTTTCTTTCTTTCTTTTTAAATTTTATTTATTTATTTAACTTTTAACATTTATTTTCACAAAATTTTGGGTTACAAATTTTCTCCCCTTTTATCCCCTCCCCCCCCCAAACCCAAGCATTCTAATTGCTCCTGTGACCAATCTGCTCTCTCTTCTATCCTCCCTCTCTGCCCTTGTCTCCGTCTTCTCTTTTGTCCTGTAGGGCCAGATAGCTTTCTTGACCCCTTAACCTGTATTTCTTATTTCCCAGTGGTAAGAACATTACATTTGATCCTAACACTTTGAGTTCCAACTTCTTTAGCTCCCTCCCTCCCCACCCCTTCCCTTTGGAAGGCAAGCAATTCAATATAGGCCAAATCTGTGTAGTTTTGCAAAAGATTTCCATACTAGTTGTGTTGTATAGGACTAATTATATTTCCCTCCATCCTATCCTGACCCCCATTACTTCTATTCTCTTATGATCCTTTCCCTCCCCATGAGTGTCGACCTCGGATTGCATTCTCCTCCCCATGCCCTCCCCTCCATCCTCCCCCCCACCCTGCTTGTGCCCCTGTCCCCCACTCTCCTGTATTATGAGATAGGTTTTCCTATCAAAATGAGTGTGCATTTTATTCTTTCCTTTCGTGGAATGTGATGAGAGTAGACCTCATGTTTTTCTCTTGCCTCCCCTCTTTATCCCTCCACTAATAAGTCTTTTGCTTGCCTCTTTTATGAGAGATAATTTGCCCCATTCAACTTCTCCCTTTCTCCTCCCAATATTTCTCTCTCACTGCTTGATTTCATTTTTTTTTTTAAGATATGATCCCATCCTCTTCAATTCACTCTGTGCACTCTGTCTCTATGTATGTGTGCGTGTGTGCATGTGTGTGTGTGTGTGTACTCCCACCCAGTACCCAGATACTGAAATGTTTCAAGAGTTACAAATATTGTCTTTCCATGTAGGAATGTAAACAGTTCAACTTTAGTAAGTCCCTTATGACTTCTCTTTGCTGTTCACCTTTTTATGGTTCTCTTCATTCTTGTGTTAGAAAGTCAAATTTTCTTTTCAGCTCTGGTCTTTTCATCAAGAAAATTTGAAAATCCTCTATTTCATTGAAAGACCATTTTTTCTCCTGAAGTATTATACTCAGTTTTGCTGGGTAGGTGATTCTTGGTTTTAGTCCTAGTTCCTTTGATTTCTGGAATATCCTATTCTATTCCCTTCGATCCCTTAATGTAGAGGGTGCTAGATCTTGTGTTATCCTGATTGTATTTCCACAATACTTGAATTGTTTCTTTCTAGCTGCTTGCAATATTTTCTCTTTCACCTGGGAGTTCTGGAATTTGGCCACAATGTTCCTAGGAGTTTCTCTTTTTGGATCTCTTTCAGGTGGTGTTCTGCGGATTCCTTGAATATTTATTTTGCCCTCTGGTTCTAGAATCTCAGGGCAGTTTTCCTTGATAATTTCATGGAAGATGATGTCTAGGCTCTTCTCTTGATCATGGTTTTCAGGTAGTCCCAGAATTTTTACATTGTCTCTCCTGATTCTATTTTCCAGGTCAGTTGCTTTTCCAGTAAGATATTTCACATTATCTTCCATTTTTCGAATCTTCACGCTATGTTCTGTGATATCTGTCTTTCTCATAAAGTCCTTAGCGTCCATCTGTACCATTCCAGTTTTGAAAGATCTATTTTCTTCAGTGAGCTTTTGAATCTCCTTTTCCATTTGGCTAATTCTGCTTTTGAAAGCATTCTTCTCCTCATTGGCCTTTTGAACCTCTTTTGCCAATTGAGTTAGGCTAGTTTTCAAGGTGTTAATTTCTTCAACATTTTTTTGGTTCTCCTTTAGCAGGGAGCTGATCTGCCTTTCATGCTTCTCTTTCATCCCTCTCATTTCTCTTCCCAGTTTTTCCTCCACCTCTCCAACTTGACTTTCAAAATTCTTTTTGAGTTCTTCCATGGCCTGAGCCCATTGGGTGGGCTGTGACGCAGAATCCTTGATTTCTGTGTCTTTGCCTGATGGTAAGCATTGTTCTTCCTCATCAGAAAGGAAGGGAGGAGGTGCCTTTTCTCCGAGAAAGTACCCTTCAATAGTTATATTTCTTTTCCCTTTTCTGGGCATTCTCCCCAGCCAGTGGCTTGACCTCTGAATATTCTCCTCACACCCACCTCGCCTCCTGGTCCTCCCAGCCAGCGTTTGGGGACTGAGATTCAAATGCTGCTTCCCGCCTTAGGGCTTTTGGCGGGGGCAGGGCTGCTATTCAGTGTGAGAATTAAGTTCAGATGGTCAGGTCAGGGCAGGGCCGCCTCTCAGGCACAGTTCCCTCAGGGAGTTTATGCATAGACCTTCCACAATGGATCCAGGCTCCCGCCCCGCTTGGGGAGCCCCTGTCTGTAGCCGCCTCTCAGCTTCTATGTCCGGGAGGGGGGGGGGGGGCCGAGCCATGGGGGCACCTCACTCCCCTCTCGACCCGCCAAAGAGACTCTCTCACCGACCCTCGTCACCTGTGGGTGGGGGGGCTTGTGCCGCCGCTCGAGATCCCGTCTCCGTAGCCCGCTTGGATCTTTTCCTCATGGTGTCGCGGCCGCTGCAGGGCTGCACTCAGCTCCCAGTCCCGGCGCCCAGTCCACAGCGTGAAGGACCCCCCGCGAGAGGTTTGCAGGTCTCTCCGGAACAGAAATCTCCCTCGCTCCAATATTCCGTGGCCTCTGGGTGCAGAATTCACCGTGGCTTGGTCCCCTCTAGCCGTTCTGTGGGTTGTGGGTTCGGAGCTATGTGTATGTGTGTCTTTCTACTCCGCCATCTTGGCTCCGCCCCCCCTTTTCAGTTTCTTGTTGGGCATTGTTTACCCCCATTAAATTGTAAACTCCTTGAAGGCAGGGACTGTCTTTTTAATCTTCGTCCCCTCAGCTCTTAGTGCAGAATCTCAAGTATAGTAGGCACTTAATAAATATTTATTAACTGATTGACTAATGAAATTGATTTCTTGGACCCCAATGAAATACTTTACATTTATCCACATTGAGTTTCATCTTAGATTCCGTCCAGTCATCTTTTTGGATCCTGTCATCCTGAGTGTTATATATCTTTCCCAACTTTGAGTTATCTGCAGGTTTGATTAGCTTACTGCCTATGTCTATATCCAAGTCATTGATAAGAAAGTTAAATGGCACAGGGCCAAGCATCAATCCTTGGGTGTCCACAGGCATTGTAATCTTCCTGCCCAGTTGACATTGAACCAGCATCTGTTCTTTGAGCCTAGCCATCTAAGCACTGGGATTTATCTTCTTCACATTAACAATGGGAGGTACTTCATCAAAAACTTTTCTAAGATGTATGTAAATGATGTAGCATCCCTGTCATCTCCTACGTTGGTAACCCTGCTCAGAAAGGAAATGAGGTTCCTCTGGAGTGACCTGTTCTTGATGAGGCCAGGCTGACTCTTGGTCTTGTCTGGGTCCCTTTCTAGCTGTTCTGCCAGCCCCCTCTTAAATGAGCCCTTTCTAGAATTTTTCCAGGAATTGAAATTGGGCTCATTGACCTTTATAGTCTGCTGTCTTTGTTTTCTCCTTTTTGAAAATTGGAACAGCATTTCTCCGATTCTCTGCCTCCTTTCTTGTGTCAGTGATCTTTCCATTGTCTCTGCCAGTGGCTTATTAATGATATCTGCTAGTTCTTTTAGCTAGTCAGAGGAAGTGACTAGGATTTACGGAGGGTGGCTAGATGCTCTCTTCCTCTCTCTTCACTTATCTTGGATAGTGATAATAGCTAGTATTTATAAAACATTTTAAAGTTCGCAAAATCTTTTACAAATCTCCCATTGATCACACAACAACCTTTGGAGGTAGTTGCTGTTATTTCCATTTTACAAATGAGGAAACTGAGGCAGACAAGCAGAGGCACAGTGGCTTGCCCACTGTCACCCAGCCAGACTGAGTCTTCTAGTCCTTTCTGTTCTGCCATTTCCAAGGCCACACTGTGAGTTGGCCCGCCTTCTGTGGTAGTTCTGGTCCCATCCAGGAGAGCTCAAATAACCCAGACCTTTTTTATTGTCCACCCCTTCCCTTGCCATCCCGAGGTTATTCAAATCTTAGTACTCTAGACACTGTTTTTTTTTAGGCCAGTTCTTTTGAGAAAGAATAAGCTCCAGATGAACCAGCAACTAGATGTGTGGGATGAGAAGGATAATGTCATTTTTGGCTGCATGAATAAAGGCATTGAGCCCGGAAATAGGAAGGTGTCATCAGTCCTGTCATGTCCTTCTGTGATCAGAACACTTCTGCAGTAGTGAATTCAGTTTGGGGCATTATAGGGACATTGAGAAGCCGATGTGTGCCCTGAGGAGGATAACCAATATGACAAAGGGTCTTCCAACTGTATGAGATTTGACTGGAGAAACTAGAGGAGAATACTTAAGTAAAGCAATATAATAGTTGTCTTCAAGTGTTTGTAGCACTGTCTCGTAGAATGGATTAACAACAGTAATAAGAACTAACATTTGCGGAGTGTTTACTGTGTGCCTGGCACTGTGCTAAGTGCTTTACGAGTATTATCTCATTTGGTCTTCACAACAACTCTGGGATGTAGGTGCTATTATGATCCCTAATTTACAAATGAGGAAACTGAGGCAAACAAAGAGTACTGACTTGCCCAGGGTCACACAGCTAGGCTGTGTGTGTGAGGCTGGATTTGAATGCAGGTCTTCCTGACCTCATGGCAGATACTCTATCCACTGCCACCCAGGCTGTTCTTTTTGGCTATGTGATTTCAAAGAGGCATAGGAATAAGAATTTTCAGTTAGAACTGCCCACAGCTAGGTGGCACAGTGGATACAGTATTGGGCCTGGACTCTTCCTGAGTTCAAATCTGGCTTCAAATACTTACTAACTGTGTGACCCTAGGAAAGTCACTTAACCCTGTTTGCCTCAGTTTTCTTGTCTGTAAAATGAGCTGGAGAAGGGAATGGCAAACCACTCCAGTATCTTTGCCAAGAAAGTTCCAAATGGCATCAGGAAGAGTTGGACACAACTGAAAATGACTGAAATGAATGTAGTGGGATTCCTTTCACTGAGGGTTTCATGCCAACACTGTACAGATACCTGTTGTGCATGTTGTTGGGAAGAGTCTTGTTTCAGGTCTAGGCTGAACCAGATGACTTTGGAGGTGTTTGTGATTCTAAAGACAAGTGTCCACCCGATCTTCTTGCCTTTTCACACCATGTTGACTAGCTAAAATTGGATCCTGTATTATATGGTCCAAACCTAGAATCAAAAGTTGTTGAGATTAGATTTTGGCATCTGTCACAATTTAAGATTTGACCATTGGCTTTAGCCTCCTGGGTTGTCTCTAAATTTGTCTAGGTTCTTCTTAACAACCTTTTTTTCCTACTGCCCACTAAAGAGCTAAATATGGTATGGATTCCTGTGGATGACACCTTAGTAACAGTACTCAGAATTAGCAGAGTAGGACAGGCAGGCATTGCTTACCCTATTTGGCCCAGAGTTCTGTGTATGTATAAACAGCAAGGATTCTGCCATTTCTAAAATTGGTGGGCAACTACTGCCCAAGTGGTGCCAGAATGTGTGTGTGTATGTGTGTATACACACACATACATATATATGTATATATACACACATATTCATGTATGTATATATCTGTTTAGTAGATTTTTGTAAAGAGGTAATAAAGGAGCACTGGTCCATAGAGAAGGGAGCTAGTGCTTAAATCGGATGTCTAATAGGTTCCTCATTTAGAAACAAGAGTTACAAATTGCCCATCCATACAGCAACTTTGGGCCTTTTGCCCTTCTTATTGCTAGAGCCTCTACTGCTTGCTGCCCTGAATGCGTGAATGGGTGGATGGGTAGAAGTAAAAGCATTTACTAAGTGTGTGGATGTCCTAGGCACCAAGCCATGGGAGTGACTGGAAAACCTGGAGTTTTGGGGTTTTGTTGTAGGTTCAGGAGTTTAAGGTGAGATAGGAAAATCAGCTTATGTTACCAGGCTTCTACTTCTCTTTTTCCCTGCTTCTTCTCCCTACTTGAATCTTATTTCATTTCTGTAAGATGTCCTGAACATAGTAGCCACTTAAATGTTTGTTGAATTGGTTTGTCTGAAACTCTACCTATTAATACTTCATTAGGATTAAGCTTATTTTAAAAGATTATAAATACCTGTAGTATGATTAGGGAGCTATAATACATTCACTCAAGTAGCAGGAATTCATACAGACTGCTTTCCTTTTAATGCCTTGCTTAGATCTGTATTGAGGAATCATGAGTCTTGATTATGGGAGGAGAGTGAAGGTGGTAATTTTAAGGATGAGTGCTTTGGGTAGGACAAAGCATAAGATACGCTTTAGAGGGACCCCACTGCGGGAGTTTTAGGCCATCATGAAAGCCTTGGGGGCCAAGTGAAAGGGACTCAGTTCCAGAAGGCTGGAGGATAATGCAGAAAGACAGAGACCAGAGTGCATCAAAGACAGATTTTATTTGTTTCAGAAATGTTCTCTCAAGACTGCCTTGTGCTCATTTTTGGTATTCTACAACATTATCTTCTTTCTCCTATATTATATGGTCAACAGTTGCCCAGGACAGCTACATTATAGGTTGGGTAAATCTTTATTCTTGAGATACTTTGAGAGTATAACCACCATAAAAATGGCATTCTTCTGGATAAATAGAGTCCAGTTTCCAAACAAATGCACTATAGGATTACAACCTGTTCTTTAGTTAGACTTTTAACCTTTACTGGAAATGCATGATGTTGATGGGTGTTTTGTCCTGGTTGACTGACCCAAACTTGGAAAACTCCAAACTATCTCCACAAAATGGGACAGGTTGAAATTGAAGACTTTGGTTTCCCTGTTTTTACTTTGTGCTTTTTTAAATGTAACTTTTTAGTAAATTTATATTTTTTTTCAGAGTATGGTGTATGTGAAAACTTACGGAAGCTGGAGATTACTGGTGTGTCCTGTCGAGATGTCTATGCCAAACGTGAGTTAACCAATTTATTATCATAAATATTTCTGTTATGCAAGTCTCTTTGTTGACTCAGTTTCACTTTTGAGTAATACATAAAATATGGTCCATATTTGGTAGTTCCATCTTTCCAGCATTTCCACTTAAAGCTATTAGGAATTTGTTCACTTTTAAAATGATGTAACACTGGACTTGATACTGAAAATTATACATTTCTTTCTTGTTTTTCGTTTATGTTTATATTCCAGTTATACAGGCATCCTCATTTTTTAGCCTACCCTGGATAAGAAATTGTGTGCCTAGAACTCAAGGAGCTCGTGCATTGCAGAACCCCAGGGTTGTGTGGAGCAACAGTTGCTTCTGTTTTTTACCAATTTATGTTGTGATTTGGGGAATGCTGTTTGATTCCCTTCCAAGGATCTGCTGCTTGTTTAGATTCATGGAGAGCCTTCCTCGAGTGGGCATTCAACCCAGGACTTATGAGACTTTGGGCAGGATAGACTAGAATCTAAATGAGAAGTCTTCCCTTTTCAGAAATCCTTTAGCAATGACTTTATTCCAAACTGAAGCTGGCCTTCAGAATCATAAGTGTGGGACCGTGGTGCCCATGATCAAGACACTGTACTTGGGGCTTCAGGTTGGACTAGAGCAGGGGTTCTTCAAATTTTATCCAGCAGCTAGGGGGTGCCCTAGTGCATAGGGTGCCAGACATGGAGTTAGGAAGACTCATCTTGATGAGTTCAAATCTGCCCTCAGACACTTAACAGCTGTGTGACCTTGTTGCCTCAGTTTCCTCATCTGTAAAATGAACTGGAGAAGGACATGGCAAATCACTCAAGGATCTTTGCAAAGAAAATCTCAAACGTAGTCATGAAGACTTGGACACAACTGGAACAACTGAACAAATTTCTTAAACTTTTGTGCCAGGGACATTCTGGCAGTCTGATAAATCCAGTTATGGACAAAATAATTTTTTAAAATGTAAAAAATAAAATATTTAGGATTACAAAAGAAATTTATATAGAAGTAGTTATAAAATTTAAAAAAACAATCCCACAAACAACACAGACCCTAAGACTAGATGATTTTCAAGGTCTTGATTTCAACTCTGAAATTCCATGATCCTTTTTTCCTACCTTTGCTTTCCTACAAGTGAAATTTCATATAGGTGAAAAGGCAAATAGCTTCACTGGTTTGTCTTACTTCTTCTTCCTTCTGGAGTTAGGGCTTCTGTTCAAATATAGGTGAGAGCTGCTATGGGGAATAGCTTAAGCTGTTATCAGCTGTTATTTTTGCTTTGATTAATTGTTGGTAATGAGGGAATGGGATACAACAAAGAGGCTGCTTTTTTTGTCTGTTTTAAATTAAAATTTAGCAGTTTGTTTTTTGTGAGGCACAGATTGGAAACTTTGGACATTATCTATGATGACAGACCTAAGTGGGTACCTTAACAGAAAGGACTTTAAATAAGCAGAGTTGGGCACCAAGGACCTTTGAAGACATTTCAGAATGGAGGCTTAGGGAGAAAGAGTCTGCTGATGTCACTCTGCATCAATTTCTTCTCAGATTTCTCTGAAACTGTCCCTTTTGTTTTTTCTTATGGGATAGTAATATCCCATTACATCCTTAGGTCATAGTTTGTTCAGCTATTTTCCTAGTCGATAGGCACCCCCTTAGTTTCTGGTTCTTTGTTGCTACTGTACATATTTTTATAAATGTAGGTTCTTTATCTTTGATCCCCTTGGGGCCTTATAGTGGCATCATGACTAGCGTCTGTGACTTTGGGGGCACTTAGTTGTTCATACTCTGGATAGAAATCCAGAGTGCTTGGATTGATTCATAGCTTCACTCACAGGGCATTAGGGGCCTTTTTAGTCTCATCCCCAGAGGAGAAGATAGAAAGGTAGAGGCAAAAATTCTACCTCTTAATTTTGTTAATGTAAGGAAGCTTTGGTAAAGGGATCATAAACAGCTTTCTGGAGGCTGTTTTGGCCCAGATTTTGCCACGTGTTGAAGAAGTTTTATCCAAGATTCTGGTCATGAGCAGGTTAGTTTTCCATAGCTAATATCAGGGGTAGACTTGCCCCTTCACTGAAGGTTCTCCTCCTGAAGCCCCCAGGATAGAAGACCTCCCCTCTCTCAAGCCTTTTTGTCAGGAGAAAAGTACTTCCTGCCAATGGAGCTGTTCTCTAATTAGAAAGGCCTAGAGTTCAGACACTCTAGCTGTGTAAGTCATCTATTCCCCATGAACTGAAGTAAGCAGCATTTGGGAGATCATTGGGTCTCCAGGCAGAGGACCTGAGAGCAAATTCCATCTCTGATCCTAGTTACTTATGTGACCTGGGGGAAAGGGAATGAGCATTGAGAGAGTACCTGCTCTGTGCCAGGCACTTTGCTAAGCATTTTACAAGTACTCTGTGGTTTGGGGAAAGTAATTTCCCTTTTCTGGCCTCAGCTTACTCATTCATCAGTAGGGGCTTTGCCTTAACACTAGATCAGAGTAGATATGTATATGGTCAGTGGCTGTTTGTTATCAGGGAAGCTGATGTCGCCATTAGTGCATCTCACGCCCTTACGTTGTAAGGGGACTTGAGTAATTTTTAATCCTAGTCTCTCAGGTGGATGAATTGATTATTCTATTGATTTCATATCTTCTTGAAAACTCTTGAGATTGAAGGAAATTATATATCCTAGATTAATTTAGGGCAGTGTGCGACAGTGATAGAGGAGAGACCATAGAGTTAAAGTGGGTTTTCATCAACTTCCTCCCATCATTTTGCCTGTGGTTCCTGTATTTCGCCGTTTGTCTGGAACGTGGTCTTCCTTGTGTTCCCTGACTTGAGGCTGTTGCTTTCTTTGGGATTGCTCTCACTTCTTCTGTCCTCCCTCCTGGGTGCTTCTGCAGGTCCTCATCTCCGGTCACATTCTAGGGACACTCTCAGTTCTTCTCCCCGTGTCCTCTGCACCTTTCCACCCATTCCTGATTGCCTGGGCTCATCTGCCTTTTTTCCAAGCCTCAAGGCAGCCTTGGCCTGCCCACATCCTTCTTCTTACACACGTCCCTACAAATCACACAGATGCAGAGAAGATAAAACAGATTCCTAAGAAAATCATATGTAAATATCTTACTGAGGTACAGGTGTAGAATCTGGGAACCCAAGTTCACATTGATCTAGGTTCACTGTGATATTGTTCTGCCTTGTGTGACCCTGGACAGGTCATTTCACCTCCTAGGAGACCTGGTTTTCTTTAAAACTAGGGGCTTGGAACTAGGTGATTCTGAAGTTCCATCCAGTGCTAAATTCTTTGTTCCTTTGAATCTTGAGTATTCTCTTCTTAAGGCTAAATCTTTGGATATTAAACTCTCCTGTGATAAGCCTTGTGCTCAGTGCAGAGGATACAAAAACAAAATGGAAGGCAATCCCTGCCCTTCAGAAACTTCTGTTCTAGTAGGAGGAGACCTTAGAACTAGGATGAATGTGCTGCTAAGGTCTGCCAGGTGATTTACACAGATTTTATCCTCATACAATCCCATGTCGTAAGTGTTGTGATTTTCTACTTTTACCTGTGAGGAAACTGATGCTGAGAGTGTGACTTGCCCAGGATCATGCAGCTAATTGGTATCTATACTAGGTTAGAATCTAGATCATCCTGATCACATGTCCAGAATTGGTCATTTTATTTAAAACTGAATTTAATATAACATAATGAAACTTCCCAAGTTGTGTTGTCCTTTGGAGCTGGTTGTGGCAGTTGACCTGTGCCATCCCAGGCTTCCCTCAGAGATCCAAGAGGGCTTATCTTTGCTTCTTAAGCTTAGTTACAATAATAGTGTTACTATCTTAGAAAATACCTTAATATGTTCCTAGTAGCTAGTCAGTGTGCCACATGGCTGTAAGAAGTATGAGAGATATGAAAGTCTTTCTGCCTCATTTATGTGGGCTGAGGGTGTAGGAGGCTGCCTTTGCCTCTGTGGGAGAGAGAATCTTGGCAGCAAAGGGAGGAGAGAGGTGTGTATGGAGGGCGTGTGTGTGTGTGTGTGTGTGTGACAGCATGTGTGTGTGACGGCATGTGTGTGTGACGGCGTGTGTGTGACGGCATGTGTGTGTGCAGAGGTCAGTGTAACAGTATGGATGGGGGCAGTGTTGTATATAATGAATTTTGTGGTTTATAGAAAAATGACATTGTTACATTGTAGCCTGAAAACCTCCACAAAATGTTTCCAGTGATTGTCATTATTTTTGTGATTAAGGAACCTTGAAATAGTTGAGCTGACATAGATAGGAATCCACTTTTCTGTTGCTCCTTAGAACAGGCACAGCTATTTTCAGGGCAAAATCAATTTAATAGTTTGACCAGTTGAATTAGCAAAATAGGGATATTGAGTGTTTCTTTCCTTTTCTCCAAAACTAGGATGAGGGGCAGCCATATCCAATTTTATAAGAGGGTTCCAAGGAAGAATTTACTTCCACAAGGACAGGTGGTAGAAAGATACCAAATGTTGCTTGTCAGATCTCGGCCACTCTGCTCAGATCAACAAAGTGAACCTGAAGTTAACCTTTAGTTATGTGGAGAGGGTCTCTGTTTGAATCATTTGGCTGTCCACTGTCAGGGGAGCCATGTCTTATAAATACTTCCATTCTTCTTAATTCCTGCCTCTTCCAGACTCTTGTGAACCTCATTTATGTCTAGTTAGAAAAGGTTAATTTTGGGCTGTTGAAATGGGAGTGGGGGAGTCAGATCAAGCTGTCACTTAAGCAAGGCAGGGGCACCTAGAGAATTGTTGTCAAAATGTATAACATCCCATTCTGGGTTTGTTGTTGGAAACTGCTCCTTCAGAGGACTAGTTTCCCAGAATTGGGTGTGCAGGTCAGGATTGAAGTCCTTGATCAGAAGATGATGAACGGTTTGTACGTTGTATTGTTCTTGATGCACATAAGTGGTTGTATATTTAGCACTAAGGAGGAAGACAACTTTACATCTTATCTATGAAAATGTGTATGTAGTCATGAAAATTGGAAACCTCTTCTTTAGTACTTTCCCTGCTGTGTCTGTTCAGGTATAAATCCACGAGTGAAGTCGGGACGTTTTATGAAAATTCTTCCCGATTACGAGCACATGGAATACAGAGATGTTTACACCTGCCGTACGTACTTGCTGTCAGCTGATGCTTTTTTGCAGAGAGCACGCCAGAGATGCTGCATGACGATCCTAATGCACAGAGAATGTTAGGATTGTGTTGATCTCAGAGCAAGCTGAGGATCACTTTGGCTTTTTTGCTGCTCGTCACTTTTCAGGAAAATGTCCTGTTGTTTTGGTTATAGAGAGTATTTCTGAATGGTTGGCATTGGTTAAAATTCACTAGGCTTGGGGAGCAGTTCTTCCTCAAATTTCTGGCATTGCTTTTGATTGGTATTACGTAAGACCTAGGAGCTTACCAGTGATAGCATTTTACATGTTCAGTGCTGAAAAATCAGTTAGGTTCATGCAGGATCAGAGCAGGGAGAACTGAACAGAAGCCCTCAAGTCTTCCCCTCAAAATGAAACTTAAGCAGTTTTCTCGTTCTAAATGTTAAGTCGTCATTTTGCATTTGAATTCTAAATGGGCTCTCATGCTGAATTTATGTCCCTGATTATGTAGTATGGCAATTGGATATTAAAAAATCTTAATATTACCACATAATGTTACCTTGCCATCCAGACCTACACTGACCCTCCCTACTTTCATCAGTGTCATCTTCATCTGTTATTCTAGTTAGTTATCCTAACTGATTCTCATTTAAGAGAATGAGTATATACTTGAATCTTAAATCCTCTCGAGGTCTATATAGGATATTAAGGTAAAAGTAATATAGATTGGTTTAACAGTACTTTTCATATTACTAATATAATTATAAAGAACTTTGGGAGAGGCAGTATGACATAGTGGATAGGGGGCCAGCTCTTGGTGTCAGAAAGACCTAGGTGTGAGTCCTGCCTCTGAGACATCTAGCAGGTCCCTTAGCCTTCTGGGGGTGCCCTTGGCAATGCACCTGTCTCACACTATAAGTTATAGGTCAAGGTTACTGATTTAAGTAAGTGGGAGTTTCCCATACAAATGAAGTTAGAAGATCAAACAAGTCAAAAAATTTTTTTGTTAGATAAAGGAGCTCAAAAAAATAAGGGTAACCCAGACACAATAATATTGACAAGTAGGTAAGAGGAGAAACAAGCTTTTCTCATTATCGACCTTTCCTCTGCTCCACTCCCACCCCATTCACTCCTCTTCACCCTCCACCCCTAACCCTTTTCAGCTGTAGAGTAGAGGCTGACCAGAAGAGATATTTCTAAAGCTATAGAAGTTCAGAATTAACTGAAACCAGCCTTGAAAACAGTGAAGATAGGGTAGAGGTGAAGGAAGTCATAGGAAAAAGGAATGGGAGAATTCAAGAAAATGAATGAGGAACAGCAGTGGAGCCCGCCCAGGGATGAGCAGGGGCCACAGAAGAGCCAGAGATTGTGGCAGTTGCTGCAAGTAGACTTCTAGCACATTTCTTATGTGCTATGTAACTCTGTGGGTGTGGGCTGTAAAAAAAAAAAAAAATAGGATATTAACTTTGTTACTAAAGCTCTTGTTAATTGGAAGCAGATGTAATTACTGATTTTAAAAAATGATTTAAGTATTAAGATCTGTTTAATATTTAATCCTTTTTCCCTCTGGGAGCTTCTTTTTTGGCAAAAAGAGAATTTATGATTTAGAAATTTTTCTAAATGCTCTTAACATCTGGTATTCTAGCTTTTATATTTATATTGGGAAAAGTGGTTCCTTATTCCCACGTAGGAACATTACAGTTTTTGACCTGTTAAGTGGCAAAAAGCTGAGATTGTTTTATGGCTAGGTATACCCTCTTTTGTGTTATGTTGTGACCTTTTATAAATTAAATTGATTTTGATGAAGTAAGATACACTTATAATGAGCAATAGGAAACCGTTGTAAATTATCTGAAACGATTTGCTGAATTGGAGGGAGAAATATTTTAGCTAGAGTTGAGTAAAAGAGCCTCAAGAAAAAAAATTAGCTTGGCTTTAACTAGGTAATGCGGAGATATATGTAGTGGCTTTTGAGTTATTTTATGAGGAGCATGCTGTATTCTTGAGTGTTTAATACCTTACTGCATGATCTTTGGGTATGGATATTTGCTTTATTAACCAATCTTAGATATAATATCAGGGCAGCTTTTTGGCTTCTCTTGTCTGTGTGATCTGTAATGGCTCACTCTCTCTGTCTTCTTTTTTTTGGTAGTTACCTTTGATGCAATTCCAAGTCACATAAATAAAAATCTAGACTTTAAAGGGTTTAAAATAGATGTTCAGTTTGAGACACTCTGCCAAGCCCTTTCCCTTTCAGGTCTTCCTGTTGGTGTGGGTATGGTTGGAGAGCTCTTGCTCTCTCAGGGAATTGCCCATTTTGCATAAAAGCCCGTTGGAAAAAATATGAATCTTTCTTCTCAGATATATCATATTCTAAGGATTTCTTTCCAACTTAAGGAAAACAGCATGTTATGGCCTAAAGAAAATGGGACTTGAAGTTAGTAGACTTGGCTCTGTCACTGACTGCCCATGATGGGGCTCTGTGGGAGACATTTACTTAAGCATTGTTGTCTTATCTGTAAAAGGAGTTGTGAGGATCAGATGAGATGTCAGAGTGCTTAGAAAAGTATCTGAATGAATGAGAAAGCTTTTGTTTAGTGTTTACTAGGTGCCATGCAGTGTGAAGAGGCAGCTGGTGGTGTAGTAGATAGAATGCTGGGCCAGGACTCAAGAAATCCTGAGTTCAACTATGTGACCTCAGACACTTACAAGCCGGGTGACCCTGAGCAAGTCACTTAACCTTTGTTTGCTTCAGTTTCTTAAACTGCAAAATGAGGATCTTCCTAGCATCTACCTCAGAGGGTTGTTGTGAGGATCAAATGAGATAATAATTGTAAAAAAACCCCAATCTCTTTCTTAGTAGAGTGCCTGGTAGGTACTATATAAATCCCTATTCTTTGCCTCTTTCTCCTTCAAATAGAAAAAGATTGCTACAGCCTCTCCTCTATTGGAGGTCACATTCTGCAGTAGAGTTTGTTTGAATGTTAGGCAGTTCATTTTGAGAAAGGACTTCGTTGTCTGGTACCTTATCTTGCTAGGTGATCTTCACAATCTTCCTAAGACAATTCAGATGGTCCCCAGGCAAGTCATTTAACCTTGACCTGCCTCAGTTTCCTGATCTGTAATATGGGAATAATTATAGCACCTACCTCCTACAGTTGTTGTAGGGATAAAGTATGCTGATTGGGGGTGAGACAACCCATAAAAGAAAGTTCAGCTACAGGTTGGCTAGACAGTCTGGGAGTCCTAAGGTTTATTGGAATGGCAGGTGGCAGGGCCCAAGTTTGTCATTAGATCTAGTGGCAGTGCCTTGGATTTTTCAGGGTGTAGAGACCAAATTCAGATGAGAAGGCCTGATGATCTTGCATTTCACTGGAAGAAATAAAGTTGGAAACTCCCATCTCAACCAGCTGGTTTGAGTAGTGAAGCAGCCCAGATAGGTTCTGAGGCAAGGGAGGAGATGAGTGGGCAAAGAGTAGGTTTAATGTCTAGGACTTTTCCCTCCTCTCCCTCCCACCCCCCTTGGGGTCTGGAACAGTTTGGAATTGATGAATGTAAAAGGTTAATACTACTTAAAAAACGCAGTTTCTGTTGCCACATTGTTCACCAGGGTTGGCGAATGAGAAGTCTTAGAGTGTTTCTGTTGAAGGTTAACTTGAGAATGGTCTATTTCAGTTGAACCAGTTAGGATACTTACTACTTTGAGTAGTTGTCAGGATGTACTGTAATACTAGTATAGAATTCTCCCTTTTGTTGTTTTGTAGTTTCAGTCATTTCCAATCCTTCATGACTCCTTTTTTTTGGGTTTTCTTGATCAAGATACTGGAATGGTTTGCCATTTCCTTTTTAAGCTAATTTACAGATGAGGAAACAGAGGCAAATAAATTTAAGTAACTTACCTAGGGTCACACAGCTAGTAAGTATCTGAGGCAGGATTTAAACATGAAGGTAAGTCTTCCTCATTCTAAGCCCAGGGCTTTATCTACTGTGCCACCTATTTCTACTCAAGTAGTGGATATACCTTAGCCAGTGTCAGTTGAACCAGAATAAAATATGATGGGGAAATGTTTAATTAAAAAATAAAAAATATAGTGCAACATAGATGATGTTAATTTACGTTTTTCTAGGTCAGTATGTTTGTAGGGATTGTTTCTATTTGAGTTTGACAGCACTACAACCTCATCTGTTCTTTGATAGTATAAGTTAAGGTTCTAGAACAGACTTCTTTGTAGATTTGAGGCACCAACCTGAATTTTTGTAATGATTTGATGCCTCATCCTCGTAAGTATGGCTCAGGTATGAATTTAATTGAGTTTCTGATAATTAATACTTGAGGAATATTAACTGCCTTTGTTTAGTGACTGAATTTTTTCAGAGTGTTCTAAGAACTTTCTTTAAATTTAATTGTGCCTTTTTTAAGGTGGGTTTTATTTTGGTTCCACAAATATACAAAGAATATCACTATGTGAAGGGATCTGTAGCCTAGTGTAGGGAAGTTCTGGTGTGGGAATTTCCTCTACCACTCATCACATTGTCTATGCCCTGAGTAATTAAGTGAGTTGTCCAGGGCTATGTAGCCAGGAAGATTAGAAGCAAGTCTGAAGCCACATGTTCCTTGCTATAGTTTGGCATTTTGTGTTCTTTATGTGAGACACAGGGGTCAGGTAAAGATTGAGAGGGAAAGAAGGAAGTTTGGAAATCTGACAGTAAGTTAAAAAATGTTTTTATTAAACATTAAGTAATACGTACTAGCTCCAGAAGTAAAAATTCTTGACATATTTTGCAAATTTCTTTGCTATGGAATGACCGAATGAGACTGTTGTTATTTCACTCTGTTATTTATGCTGTGGAGGAATTTTGGTGTATCAGATTATAAACTCATCAAGGTTCTGAACAGGATCAAAATAAGCCAGAGAAAGCTTTTCATTGGATTACTTATAGTATTTATACAGAGAAGCATGGACCTGGAAAGGACCTTCATAATCAGATACTCTGACCATATCGTATTAGAAATGAGGATGCTGAGGCTACAGAAATGAAGTGACTTGACTACAATTAAAAACTGATCCCCCAGTGACTGTGTTCTGTTCTGGGAGATAGCTATATCTTCCTTTTCTGCGGCTGTGTTTTACTTCCCATTATTTTAAAACTCTGCTTTATATTTCTTAATTCTTCCAGCAGTAGTCAACATTATCATGTTTTAGTATCCTCAAAATAATGTGAAAGTACAGTTTCGTAAAGTCTTCATCCTCTGCCTCTGAATTCATTGTTTTTTTTCGGTAGGTTCAGGGCTTTAAACTTTTTAGTTAGTTATAAGCCAGCAAGACTGGTTCTCAGTATCACTGTGGAAAAAAATTATCATCTACCAAGAATATATAATGGTCAAAATTTCTCTAGCAATATATTTTTTTCTTTTGATCTTTGAGTCTAAAGGACTTTATTATGAATGAAAAATATTTGTGGAGGTGTAAAGGGATAAAATGTCTTTTTCTAATATCATTTGTCTTTCCTAATATCATGTTATTTTCTCTGATTCTTTATCGCGTTGAATTTATACACATCCCCCCTCCCTCAAGTTTACAAGCATTTAAGTGCTTTAGACAGCTTGAGCAGATGACCATAACACACCATTTAGAAGTGAACTTAAATTACTTAGTCACTATTGAGACCCAAGGAACATTGTTTAAGACTAAAAGTGTTTTGATGTGTTGAATCATAATTTAATTCTGTCTGTGTGACCTTTGGATTTGAACACCTAGAATGCAATGTGATGTGCTGCATCAAAATGACAAGCAGCTATGGCTTACCTCCAGGGACAGGCTCTGTTTACAGATATCAAAGGTTCACTTGAACAAATCCTAGCCTGTCATTTTCTTTCATTTAAACTAAAAACAGGTGCTTTACCTTTTATTAACTGAAGTCAGTTTGTAGTTTAGCTCTTAAAAAGGGTGCAATATGAAGCAGAGGCTTTGTGATATAGTGTAACAATTTTTAATCCTTTATATTTATTAAAGAAAAGCAGCTTTGGCAGAGGGGTAGAGAAGGCTGGCCTGGGATCCAGGATTATCTGTCCTGCATCTGGTCAAGTCATTTAACTTCCTGTTAGTGCCCCAGGCAAACTCTTTATAGGCAAGGCCAGGTGTAGTAGGAAAGAGAGGGTATTTTCTCATCAAAAGCTTTTCCCACAGATTAAAATCAAGATCTGGAACAAAAAACCCCACTGAAATATACATTTATTTTTGAATTATATCAGTGTCTTTGATTTATCTTTCAGGGTTGGTTTGTGCAATTGTACCAGACCAGTTAAACCAACATTAAAGGTAGTAGTAGTAGCATTAACATGAGCAGTAGTAATAGTGGTAGTACTAGTATTAGTAACTGCCTCCAGAGTATATCAGATGTGATTACAAGGTAATAGTTACTTTTTTTTTTAAACAAACATCCCAGACTTTTTCCTTTGAGGGTAGTTCTCATTTTGGGAAAGAACCAAAAGTCATTTGGAGCCAAGTCTGGTGCTTGAACTGGGTAAATCCTCCATTTGTTCCAGAAAGAGGTATAGACTGTAAGCTGAAGAGACTGTTTTCTGATAGGGCTTCTGGCCTGCCTAACAACATGGTTGGAGGATGAAGTGTTGAAGAAGCAGCACTGCTCCAATGTGCATGTTTTTACTAACTTATCCATTACTGCCTCCTCTTCTTTTATCCCCATATTGATATTGATAGTCTCCAAGTTGATTCGTCTTTCCTAAATGTCTCTTGTGTTGGTCCTTGTCTTTCCTCCTGTTTCATGCTTACACTAGTGCTGTGGCCCGAAGTCCTTCCCGTACAGCTGCCATCCCACATGTGGGCATTAAACCTCCCCTGTCTTCCCATTAGTTGCCAGGAGAGGCCAGGCACCTCAGCTTGGTCCTTCAGGGTCACTTCAAGCTAGCTTTTTCCAGGCTTAGCTGTTTTTCCTTTTAGGTGCTCCCACCCCCCCTGGATTTTTTCCCTTTACTTATCCCAGGCTTACCTGCCTCTGTACCTGTTGGAACGTTGTCCCTCCTAAGTTATTTTGTCCATCTAACTCCTTCCAGACCCAAGCTTGAATACTGCTCCTTCTGTGCAATCTGATCTGGTTGGGTGGGAGTGCAGCTTGTCCTTCCCAGAACCAGTGGAATTTCTAATACACTCTGCCTGTTAGGGTTCTTTTTTTATACAAGTCACACCTCTCATTGGCAGAGTTACAACACTGTCTTGCATAAAACCCCCATACCAAGTGGGCCCATCTCTTGCAAACAATAGGTGCTCAGTAAATACTTGTTATTTGAATGAACTTTCTGTGATGTTTGTTTAAAAAAGACCCCATCTAAACTCATAACTCGGTGTCATTCAGAGATTTATTAAGCACTTGTTGTAATTGGAAATATCTTTTATTATTCATCCTCCAAACAATTCTAGATAAGATTTGCTGCTTTCTGTTTTTATAATAGATTTTGCACCCCAAAGCTCCATGTGATGTAACCTCATCTTTCCCCTCTCCACCCCCCACCCTTCTGCTTTTGTCAGCCTCTTTAATTCAACTTAGTGCATTCAGTTTGAGATGTACCCTTGATGTTTTTCTATTCCTGCAGTGCTTCACCGATATAGACATATTCTGGGATTGTGGCAGCCAGACATTGGGCCATATGGAGGTCTGTTGAATGTTGTGGTAAGTATTCGGAGAAGCTTTATTTATGTAAAAATAAACAACAAAAAAGTCACCTCCCCTTTTATTATTAATTTCTGTAGCAAACACTAATTAACATGACCTTTTCTGCATACAAAGAATCAAAAAAAGGGACTTGCTTATGAAACCTACCAACCTTTTGCCTTCAGAGGAACTTTAATGGTTGTCTTGTACACAAAGTTCAGAGCTGTTGGAGTGATATTTACTTAGGGTCACATCCATACTGGGACATTTTGGGGAAATACCATGAAGGTCCCACATTGAAGTTTTCATTTCTAGGTTCCTTATATTTTTACATGTCCAATAAACATATCTCTGAGGCCCCATTAACATTCATTGATTGTTTTTTACCTTCCCTATCTGCTAGCATTCATTCTTCTGTGAAATTGGGAATATTATCTAGAAATTCTACATAAGTATTTTTTCAGGGAGCCAGATTTTATTATCCTCTCATGCAAAGTCTGACTAGAAGTAACTTTTTAAATCTTATTCTTCATAGGCTTTCTGATAAGCAGATGTTGACTGTCAGAGAAACATTTCCATCTAGCCTGGTTTATATTTGGTTTCTTGTAGCTAGTGAATGACAGGCAAAGATTCATCAACATGGACCTCCTCTAGAGAATAATTCATAGCAGGGTGATTTTTTTCATTTGTTTGTGACTCAGTTTGAAAGATAGCGTCGGGGGACTGGAGCCTCCAGCTGGCCTTGGCCAAGGCTTAGACCTTTTCTGAACAGCTCCAAACTGCCCCCCTTGCCCCTAGGATCAGGCCCTGCATGCAGCAGTCAGTTACTGTGTCTGAGTGAAAGTGAACTGACTGTGTATGTCTCCAGATGCTGGTGTCCCTGTGGGACATGGTATTGTCATGAATCTTTAGCTTTAGGGCTAAGTTCTGACCAGTGATGACAGAAAGTACCAGTGCAGAGTCCCAGAGTGGGCTCCACGGGACCTCCACACACAACTGCTCCTGAACCTCCCAGAGCCCTGGGATCTCTGCTTTTGGGGAGCAGGGGTACATCGTGTGTGCTTCTGAAAGTACATAAGCATCACATGGCATATTTATCTGTACATTATATTTAATAGAGTACCATGCAGAGGGGGCTACTATCCTATCAGCAAGAGGTGACATTAAAACTAGGGGAGCAAAGCAACTGAAATTGGTTTACTTCCCTCCAGGCCACTTTGGGCAAATTGGAAGAATTGAAATTAGCATTTAGAAATAGGGTTTATCTGATCACCTATTAAATTCATTCTTACTTTGCTCTAAGAGTATACAGATTTATTAAGTTTATAGCTGTGATCCAAAAGAAAGACAGTTACTCTTGGATTTTAATAGGAGTAAGTAGATTGATTTTAGACGTAGTAAACAGTGGAGATCTTGAGTAGTGTAGTAATAATTTGATACCCTGAGGGCTATGTATGATACAGTGTTTTCTGCATATTAATCTGTATATTAAATGGGTAGTACCTTACATCAGTAATGTGAAATTCCTGGCCCATATCCCAGATTAAAATGTAATTGGGAAGTGTTTCACAAAATAAATAAAGATACAAGACAGCATAGTTAATGTTAATTTGTTTTCCAAATTAACTTGTAGCAAGGATTAGTTTCTATTTCAGTTTGATACCAGTGACATATCACAATAAGCCAAATTCTGCTTCTGAGATCCCAACCCCTTCAGTAGTTTTGGGATTTACTGGGACTATCCAAGGCATGAGCCCCCTGAGTCTTCCTCTGATACCTTATGATCTGGAAGAGTTTCTTTGAATTCTTGGCCAGCCCTAAACATCTAGTAAATTCCTTGGGAGTTCTAGTTACCTCTGGATCTAAACCTGAAGCCTGTGTACTACTGTTATGAATGTCTCTCAGTTGGCTAGGATCTCCCTTGTTGTTCCTTGGGCTAGGAAGTGATGGTGCAGAAAGGAAGGAAGGAGGGGGTGGGGCTGAAATTGCTCTCTGTGCCCTCTGATTGTAACCTGAAACCCTAAGGCAGCGTTGCTCCCAAGGATCCTAAGGTGTGTGGCAGGGCAACCTGTGTTGAGCAGCGTGCCAGCTGCAGAACACCTTTAATTAATTCTTTGTGAGATTTCATTGCAGCATATGCTGCAGGTATGATAAAACTCTGGGAATGAAGTAGGGTGCTGCTTGGGGAGTTTAAGCCCACCCTCTTGTACATGCCCAGTGTTAGAATTCTGTAAATCAAGGTGGGAAGCTGGCTCTTTGCCGCTCCTCTTTTATACAGTAAGTGTTTAAGTGGTTCACTAAAACCCACAAACCTGTTTTACCATTGAACGTCCAGTCTCCTGCCCACTCGCAAGCAAGTTCAGTAGTGGTCTAGTGTAGATAAGGTGATTTGGGAGGAAGGGAAGATTAAGATACATATTGAAATAACCCTCTATCATCCCCCTTTCCAGTATTTTAAATTTATATTCTAGCATTCTTTTTGAATGAGTTTTGGATCCTCTTGACTTTTTTCTACTCACTTTAAAAAGTAGATATAGCCGGTGAGACACATATGAAGGCAAATGGGCTGCTGGCTTAGTAGGAGTTGTATAACCTCATTTTCAGGGCATACAGAGCTGGTTTAAATGAACCACCCTGTACAGTTTTAGCCTTTGTTGTTTCAATTCAATATTTTGTTCCTTTGTCTTGAATTCTGCTGAGGGATAAATGTCCTTTGCAGCTTGAAAGAAGAAGCATTAATTAAGAATTCATTTTGGGAGGGGCATTTATCTAATGTTGTTAGAGAAAAAAATATGGCTTGCTTTTTGATTCTTCTCTTTGAGATGAGCATGTTAGATTTTTTTTTTTCCCTTTGAGCAAGGGGAGGGATGGTTTTTCTTATTGTCAGTGAACAGTAGAGGAAGAAAATAGTGAATTAGTAGAAGGAAATGGATAATTCCTTATGAAAGGATAACTGCCCCCATTATCTTGTCCCAGACTGTGATCTTGGCACAGCATAATATAGTTCACACAACTCTGGATTTGGAGTCACTCTGCCATATTCTACTTGTGTGAATTTGGGCTTAACTTAACTTCCTTTGGCCTTTGTTTGATAGGACTGCATAATGTGTGGGTGGGATTAGATATACTGTAAGATCTCTGCCAGCTCCAAACCTGTGATCCTAAGAGTTTAGAAACCGAAGATTGTCATTTTCCCAGCCTCGGTCTCTGGAACTAAAAGCCACATGCCTGGAGTTGGGTTCTGTATGACAAAGAAGATTTTGATTAATAAACTTTGATTCATAGAATGTCTTAAAATTGAAATCTTTATTAGAAAGTGCCTTTCTTTTTTTTCTCTCTCTCACTGAGAATCTGCCATCTACTTGAGTCCCAAGCTTCTAATTAGAAAAGCAGTCCTCAGAATTAAAGTATAGTCAGAGGAGGTAGTGGGGAAACAGCAGCATGTTGGAAGAGCCTAGGTTAGCATTATGGGAACATTTGAAACTAGTCAGTCACTGAAGGGTTTTTAACTCTTTCTCATAGTCTCTTCTCTTTTGGTACAGGTAGATGGTTTATTTATCATTGGTTGGATGTATCTGCCTCCCCATGACCCTCATGTTGATGACCCCATGAGATTTAAACCTCTATTTAGGATCCACTTAATGGAAAGAAAGTCTGCAACTGTTGAATGTATGTATGGCCACAAAGGGCCCCATAATGGCCATATTCAGGTAAGCTTAGTGCAAACTTCTCTACTTATGTGAACTAGGAGCATGTTCTAGGTCTCATGCCATTTGAGTTATGAGTTCATATTCTTGGCTTACGTTCATATATTGTGCCAGTAATATGCCATGGAGAAAGGAAGACAGTCTTTTAAACCTTGTCTCTCTTATGAATTATTTAGTTTCTTTTGACTTGATATAACTTTTGAAAGAATAATTCAAAGGAAACTATTGATTATCCATTAAGACTGAATTCTGGGTTATCATATGGTGGTTTTCCCACATTTGGGTCTTTCCTGTTGTAGGAGAACCTGCATTGCAGTAAACCACCCTCCCCTTGGCATTAGATTTTGGCAGATAATCAGGACCATCCCTGAGAAAAGTGGATTGTTTACCTTAATAGCAAACAGCCACTTTTTGCTTACCTAAGAAGCTCTGTGAGGGCACAATGCCTGTCTTTTTTCCTTCAATGTCACCTGTCCCCTTGCCTCTGAGAAGGGAGTTGTAATTTCAGGGTGTGATGATGTGCTTCTGCCATTTTAACCTTTCATGCTTACTGATTACCAACATTGCTTTTAAGATAGGATTGTTTGGTTAATTGAGTGAACCAGAGGGGCCTACCCTGGAGTGTTCCGATTTCCTGTTTCATGTTGCGTGCTTGAATCCCTTTTGCCAAATTGCTCACATAATACTTCTTGTGGTCAGTTCTCTTTTTCTCCTCCTGTGAATCACTAGATTGTAAAGAAGGATGAGTTTTCTACCAAGTGCAACCAGACAGATCACCACAGGATGTCTGGTGGGAGACAAGAGGTAAGTCTGTTTTTTTGCATGCAGGGGGGTGGGCACGGATATGTTACTCACTGTTTATTGCATCCCTCTTGGAGAAGGAGAGTGTAGAGATGTTATTAACAGAATACTCAGCACAGAGCTGCATTTTAATGCATTTTTAGAAGTTGTTCCATATGAATGTGTGCGAATGGATAGATTTTCTACCCTAGAATGAGTAAGCTAAGTTCACATTTATATTTAACATTTACTTCCCCTTTGTTAAGTGACTACAAGTATCTGTAGAAAGCTTAAAAAAACCCAAACCCTCCAAAAAGTAAAAGTATTTAATTTGATCAGAAGACATTTTTTAGTTCAAATAATATATTGGATTGTTTAAGAAGCTCCCAAGTCTGTTTTCTCAACATTTTGTAGCTATTCTAAATTTTGTAATTGGGGAACTGAGGTTATTGAAGAAAAAATCTTGAAATGCTAATTTTGTTATGTAGTGAAGGCTTCTCCTTTTGGATTGAGTGTTAGAGACAATCAGATGTATCACTTTATTTGGAACCTTCCTGTTCTTACTCCACTAACTGTACAGAAGCTTGCATGTCAGACACAGCCTTAGGGCTGCTGTCATGAGTCAGTGATTCTGTCTTCAGTGTAAACTACAAAGCTGTTAAAAAGAACCAATTTGGTTTCAGGTCTCCTTTTGTTTATATCGACGCCATTTTGTGCCTTATTTTATTGTTAACAGTACCTGATGTGTGTGAATATGTGTTTATGTATATAGTGCTTAAGGTTTGTAAACACTTTCACATGTGTTACCTCATTTAACCCTCAAAACAACCCCATTTGAGGTGATGCCACATAGGCATTATTATCCCTATTTTACAAATGAGGAAACTGAGGCTCAGAGAGGGTGACTTGCCCACAGTCACATAGCTGGTTAGTGGCAGAGGTGGGATGTGACCCCAGGTCTCTCCTGAGCCCAGGTCCAGAGCTCTTTCCATTATGCCATACTCTCTCATTTTGTTGTCAGCTTGAGTTGTAGGGACCTAGGCAGCACATGTATATAAAAATATCTAAGAGACTGGCTTTTAAAAATGTTAAAGTGGTGGTTTGTGTTTATTTGTTATAAATGAACTCCAAAGGGAGTTGGCAGCTGTCCCAGTCCCCAGCAATCTGCCTTCCATTAATTCCTCTAGTTAGAATCTGTTACAGTAGGAATTAAACACAAGCAGAATGTGTTCAACCTTAACATTTCAAGAGTACTCCTTTGTACTCCTGAATACCTGATAGATTGAGGTGATAACAAGTGGAAGCAAGTAACCTAAAGCGACCATCCAGTCTGCCTCCTGGAGAAGCTGAAACTGCTGCTTCTCTGGGCTTTGGCCTTGCTCAAGAAGGAGCTGCCACATACTGTGTGGGGAACTGTCTCCTAGCTTACCAGCGTGGGTGGTTGACAGCAAGTGGACGCATCATCACTTGCTGCTTACTGCATGTGTCTGTTCTGGTCAGGTTGTGGTTGTCTGTCTTAGGGTTGAAGGGGGTTAAAGACACATTGAAAAATAATTTCCCTTTTTTTCTTCTGCTGATCCTTGTTTCCAGTAGTGTTGCCCATTGTAGATGCTTTCGCAAACCCACAGGTTCTAGTGAAATGGGCAGTAATTACTCCCTTCAACAGGTGTATAAAAAGTTTTTAAGTAGTCTTCTTTGAAGGTTGAGTTTTTAAAGAATATATTTCTAGGGTCCTCAGGAAGAGTAGTTGTCAGAATATCGATTATAATTTAACCTTTTTTTGTCAGTTAAATGACACCTTTTATAGTCCCATTTAAACTCATAATTTGTCAGCTTATAAATTTACTTAATTGGTCATTCATTTGAGAAGTCAAATCAGTGAATTTGGTACCCAGCTAGGTTTTTTAATTTTATTTTTGATTTTAATTGTTTCTTTTTAACATTCCTTTTTTTAAAAAAAATTTTTCTCAATTTTCTCCCTCCAGCCCTGTTGAGAAGGCAAGTAGTATGATACCCATTTTACATCTGAAGCCATAGAATGCACATTTTCTGTATTAGCCATCCCTATAGATTTTTAATCTAATCGTTCACAGTAGCCATTATGAATCTTTATTCTTGGGATGCCTGCTGTTAGTGGTGTGAGATGAGAAGGGATAAATAAACCTCATTAAATGAGCTCATGACTTCATCAGATTATTAGTATGGTATTTATTGAGTGCCAGCTATAAGTAGTGCTAATCTTTCCCAGGAGGCATGCCAGATTTATTTTTTAAACTCCTTGAGGCACATGGACATCTAGTACCAGTGGGCCTAGGCCAGGAGGAGGGACTAGAGAATGACATGCTCCCCTCACCACTTTACTGTTAAAAACCATCTCATGATTCAGATTGCCATAAATGCCACCCCGCCTACTAGGCCATCATTCACTTAGCAAGGTGTGCACAGTTTTGTAGAGGTTCTGGGATTGTTCCTGATCTTATCTAGAGCTTAGAACTGTTGCTTCTGTTTAGAAGTTAAGCTTCTTAATGAATTTTTTGGTTCCCTTCCCCGTCTATCCCCAGGTCCAGTGCTCTAATAAGCTGTTGTTGGAACAAATATACTTAAGGGATTTTTTTTTGACTGGTTTGTTTGGATTGATTGATATCTTAGTGTTGGTGTTGATGTGTCCTTTGTGTTCATAGAAAGTTAAGTTCTAACTCTGCCCAAGGCCTTGTCTTTGATACCATTCACAGCATTTATAGCAAAATGTTTGTGTGTTATAATCACACTTTAATTTTCACCCTCACATTTATGTTAATGTTTCCTTGGCCTTGAATAATACCTTTCTTTTAAAGAACCCCATCACAATGGGCAGTTGATTCATTTTTGTTAACCTGCTTGGATTAGGGAAAGTAAAATACTCCAAAACACTTGACAAATTGTAATAATTTGGAAATAAAATGTGAATCTGCTTAATATTAGAATTAATTCTAAATAATGTTGAAAAACACTTTGCAGAATTAGGAACTGAGTTTTGTATGAACTGATAGCTTGTGTAGTTTTTAGAGTTAAATATTATATTCTAGGACACAGTAGAAATATACTTATACATTAGTCTGTTACTGAACAACTGGGAAATGATCATTTAGAGATATCTGTTCATGCCAATTTTCTGTGGAGAGTTTTATAAATTTTACTGCTTTGGCAGGAATTCCGAACATGGCTGAGAGAAGAATGGGGACGAACCTTGGAAGACATTTTCCATGAACACATGCAAGAGCTTATCTTGATGAAGTTCATTTATACCAGTCAATATGAGTGAGTGTTGACACTACATGCAGAGAAGTCCTGCTTGCATCCTGCCTCCTCTAACACTGATGAAGTTCCACCAATGGCTTGCTGGTTTGAGAGGACTTTGAGCGTTTGGATTTTTGTCTATGCAAAACAGATACCCAAATACACATATAACATGCCTCTGTTTATACACACACACTCCACAGTAGTTTATTGGTCTACAATTTAGTCAGTGTACGTACATTCTTTCCAAAGGTCATGCATATCAGTCTTTCTATTGCTTGGTAGGAAAGTCTTTGAGAATCGCTGAATTCGTCAGTTTGTTTCCTTGTAGCCATAATAATCATGACCCTTTCTTCTGTACTTAATAAGGCTAGTCCTCAGATGGCAGACAAACATTCTTTCACCAAGTTTGTACTGGATACTTTCCTGGTTTGGTAGGACCTCAGAGTTAGACTTCAGTGGAATCTGTCTTTCTCTCCTTACATCAGAGTTAGAATTTAATGAAATTTCTCTCTATGTTTCTTTCTACCTTTTTCTCTGTATTTTCTCTTTATTTCTTAATACATACATACATATGTATGTATGTGTGTGTGTATATGTGTTGATATATGTATTCACTTTAAATATTAATTTTTTTTCAATTAACAAACATCTATTTTCTCTCCATCTTTCAAGGAGAAAAATAAAGAAAAACAAAACCGTTCGAATATCTCTGGACAGTTAAGCAAAACTAAGCTCCACATTAGCTATGTCCAAAAAATATTTATCTCAATCTGTACCTTGGTTTCCATCACCTCCCCTTTCATTAGGAGGTAGAGAGCGTACTTCAATCAGTTCTCTGGATTGTCATTGGTCATTGAATTAGACTTCTTAAGTCTTTCACTTTTTGTATATGTGTATTTGTGTGCATGTGTATAATGCATATAACAATGTTGTTTAGGTATCCTTCCTTTGGAAAGGCAAATGCAATGTAGCGGATGGAGTATTGGGCTTGAATTTCAGGAAGACTTAGGTTGATATTTACTAGTTTTGTGATGCTGGCAAGTCCCTTCACTTCATTGAGCCTCAGGCAGCTCTCCAAACCTCATCTATTGAGTTATAGATGAATTGTGAGACCACACTAATGAGATCTCAGATTCTTGCTGTATGGACTCATATTTGTGTACAGACTTGAGATGCTGTTCTCTCTACTTGAGCTGTGAATTCTTTTGTCTTATTATTATCCCCTCTGGACAAGATGTTTTTCAAATCTTGTCTTTGCTGATGATATCTTAGATACTCACATGTTCTAAACCCTACTTGGACTACTATGTCATACAGATCTTCCTCTGGGTGATGTGATTTTTATTCAGGGATAACAGAAGCAAGGAGTTGTTGGAACTAGATCTGGCATATTTGCCACACAACAACAAAATGATTTTACTGGTTTTTAAAGGATTCTCCTGTTACTTGATGACATATTTTGCTGTGTGCTGGGGAGGGTTTTTTGGATGGGGATTGGTGTTAAGACTGATGAACTGTGGGAGGGAGAGAAGTTTATCTTCTGGGAGTGAATGTCTTAGTAGTTTTATGACCAAAAAAACCCTGTATTTCCAGAAGTTTAAAGAAGGAAGGATAGATGGTAGTTTCTTCCAGGAATTCAGAAACCTTGATGTTGTCACTGCTCTGCTGATTTTTGTTCATTTGGTTTCCATCTTCTGCAGCAATTGTCTGACATATAGAAGGATCTACCTCCCTCCTAGAAGACCTGATGATCTCATCAAGCCAGGCCTCTTCAAGGGAACTTATGGGAGTCATGGCTTAGAGATTGTCATGCTGAGCTTTCATGGGAAATGTGCCAAAGGAACAAAGATAACGGTAAGACTGTTGTCATTGTCTCCTTGCCTGTGTGGCTGTCTGGCTCCTTTGACTTCAGAATCATTTACAGCATTTACCTTTTCTTGTGATCAGTTTGGAGAATAATGTGAATTGAACAAGGTGATAGAAAGATCCCTCAGTGTTGGAAAGCCTGTGATCATCTCATAGATTTAGAAATGGAAGAGACCTTGGAAATTGTCAAGTCCTACTCTTAGATTTTACTCTTGAAAAAATCAAGGCCCAGAGAGAGGGCTGTGACTTCCTGAAGCATGACTTTGATTGTAGTAGGCAAATGTGGCATTTGAACTTAGATCCATCACTGCTCTAGGACTTGAATTTGAATTCCGGCTCTGCTCCTTCCTCTCTGTGTGACCAGGGGCCAGCAGGTGTCCTGAGCTCTTCTGGTTTGAGTGTCTTCATCTGTACTCTCTGGTGTTCTGTCAGCGGCATCTAGTAAGAGGGGATCTCTGGACAAGTGGCATTCAGGCAGGGAGATGGAGCTCACCAGATACTAGTGACTAGCTTACCTCTGTGCTCCAGCTTGTGGCCGAAAAGTGAAATTGTTTAGATGCTGAATCAGAAGAATCCTGGGTTCAAGTCCTACTTCTCATACTGTATAACTCAGGGCAAGTCTCTTAGCCTTTCTGCCCTTCAGTTTTCTTATCTGTCAAATGAGATGGTCTCTACCACACAGAGCACTGGTGAGGCTTAAGTGAGATAGTATAAGCAAGGTACTCTGTAAATGTAATGCACTATGGAAAGACTAGATGCTGCAGTTGGTGCTTTTTAGCAGCTTTACATTTGGGAATCTGAACTCCAGCAGAGTGGTGGGTCATTCATCTATTCCCTTGCCTATGAGGATTGGTATAGGTGATCTCAGCTTTAAAGAGAAGTGGCCTTCTTGGATGAATTACTTGTATTTGTGCACAGACATGAAATACTGTTCTCTCTACTTGATTTGTGAATTCTTTTGTCTTATTCTTATCCCCTTTGGACAAGATGTTTTTCAAATCTTGTACTTGCTGATGATGTCTTAGATGCTCACATGTTCTCAACTGTGTTTGGACTACTGTGTCATATAGTTGTAAAAAAAAAAGTTGTAAAAATGATCTTTTAGGTCCCTTCTAGCTATAAATTTGTTGTTTTGTGTTTACACCTTTTAAAAGCTGATCTTGGAATTGCTAATAAAGTCCTGTCTAACTGTTGTGTTTTGGGTTCAATGAGGTCAGCCAATGTCTCAGCCAAATATCCCAAGGGGAGCCAGCCTATTGATGGTTGACTGTGTTTTTCAGGACTCTTTCCCATTACTGGGGAGGTATCAAGGACCCATAGACCTGCCCTGTTCGGACAAGTAATGCCACTAAGGCATTTTTGTAGAGAAAGAGCTGTTCCCCTGTAATGGCAAGTAAAATTAGGATCTTTTGCTGGTTTTTGTTTTAGTATAATCAAGTGTCTGATTGAATTTTGCCTTTATTAGTCAAGAGTCTTTACTAGGAGTAAAGTACAGAAACAGCTTCTTTAACTAGAAATAGTATATGTATTTGTATTGTTAATGTGATTAAAGATGGTTCCCACCCATTGATGGGCTGGCCCATTGTGGGAAGCTTGATGAGGGGAGTTGTTTTGTAGGAGGGTCACAAGTACCTTTTGTTTTTTTATTGAGGCACTGGGTTAAAGGGTTGTGATGCCCTCTGCCTCTAAAAAAGGTATAAAAACTCTGAGTTGAGGTTTTACTTTGGGGCTTAGTTTTTGGTAAGAAGGTTTGAGTGCCAGATGAGGAACTCTGGGAGCCCACTAAGGAGCCCCTGACTTTGAGAACCCAGATGTGGTGCTTCCCTCTCTGATAACATGGTCAGACAACTATACCTGTCTGTTGAATTATGATCAGGAAGAAGAAGCCACGTCTGTTGATTACTTTGGGGCTTACTGACTGTGTTTGTTTGGCCAGATGATGACTCTGGGAAGCTGCTAAGGAGCACCCCAGATTTGAGAACCCAGTTGTCATTCTTCTCTCTTGTAACGATGGTCAGGCAGTTGAGGTCCAATTGTCTGTTGAATTCAGGCAGAGGAAGCCATGTCTGTTGATCTTTTGATTTCTCTGCATTTTCTTTGAAATTCAGGGTGCTGATTCTCTGAACTAACTGAATGATACATTTTCTTGGTTAAAGGAGTGATACATGTGTTCGATTAAAGTGATTGTTAACACCTTGAAAGTTGCCTTTCCTTTTATGAATGCAGATCTAAGAACCTGTGATAGCAGGCCCCCCTGTATATGTTGGGGTACTTACTGCTACACCCCACCAGCTCCAGGCAGTTGTAAGGCAAAAGATGGGTTGAGTTTTCTACTCGGCTGCTTTCATCACCTCCAGCTACCCAAAGCAGGAGTGTGGACAGAGCCAGAGATGCTTCTTCAATGTGAGTGAGTTTGGCTCAGTCCAGTTTAACTCAGTCAAGTCCCACATAAATAATCCTTTCGGGGCAGCTCAACTTTTTTATTCCTCTGATTGCTCCCCTCAGGGCTAATTACTACTTCTTTCTTCACTTTCAAGGTCAGTTATTTCTTACTAGTTTATCCCATTTCAACCTCTGACCAAGAGTGACTGCTTGTTCTCTGACCCCTCAGTTTTGTGGAGAGCTGGTAGTGTTTTTAGGGGGTAGGCTGGGTAGGGATCTGGCCTCAGATACTCCCCCAGGGATTTCAGGTTGCAACTGTTTCGTTGCTGCTGCCTGACCCCTACATCTCAGCCTTTGTCCACTGAACTCTGTTTGTAGAAATTCCCTCCTTAAGTTCCACTTTGTTTGGGATGGGAATCCATGACTTATGTCTGTACTTCTCCTGCCCTCTAACCCCAGCCTAACCCTGCTGTTTTTTTGGTCTTTACAAGAAATACTTTTTTAGTAGACTGATCAGCCCAGCTGTTTAGTTTAGCCCAGGTTCACATTCTTTTCTTTGGAATTCTTGTATTCTTTAAAAGTTTCAGATATCTTCAGAACTTTGCACCCTCCACCCAACATTGTTTTTTTTATGGATTAACATAAACTAGTTGCATAATTGCAAATCAGTTCTGACTTAGCTAGACTGTATACATCCCTACATTTACTCCGATTTTTACTACAAACCTTTGAACAAAGATGCACTACATGGGTACTGACACAAGTGACTTATGTGACATCAGAGCAAATAGATGGGAATCATGGGGTTAATGTTGGTTCTACAAGATTTTCCTCCCTGGAGAGGTGGAGAGAAGCCAGAAATCTGCATAAGTACTCCTCAGTTTCCCTCAGAAGCAACATTAAATCAAGCCTCTAAATGGATTCTGGAAGGACAGGACCTACGAAAAGATGGAGTGAAACAACTTTCCAGCTTAAGATAACTTGGAGGGAAAGGTCTTCTTACTTGAATAAGAGGAGCATAGCCCAGTACAGATGATGTCCAGACAAGTCAGTGGGAGGCTCTTAACCCCAACATAGATCAGCAACTGAGGCCCCTTAGCCCTGGCTCAGCAGACCAGTAGCACAGCAGGATAGCTATGAGGTCTCCAGTTCCAGAGCAGAAGGCAAGTTGCCAGTCCTGGAAACCAGGCAACAACAGGCGTGACTAGGCTGGGCCACCCCAGCACAGTGAATAAACTGCTAGCATCTGAGGCCTCAGTGCACAAAGCCAGTGACCAGGCCCTTGGCCCCAGCACAAGAAGATTGGGACAGTGCACAGTACACTCTGTGCCCTGAGAAGAGAGCCCAACTTTTAAAGCCATGAAAAAGGCAAAAAAAAAAAAAATGAGCAAGAAGCAGAAAAGAACCTTGACCATAGAAAATTACTATGGTGACAGGGAAGATCACAACATAAACTCAGCAGAGTATAACATTGTCAGTATACCTACATGCCAAACGTCAAATAGGAAGATGAATTGGTCTCAAGCCCAAAAAGCCTTCTTTGAAGAGCTCATAAAGGATTTTAAAAGTCAAATAAGAGAGGTCAAGGAAAAATTGGAAAAAGAAATGAGAAGGATGTGAGAAAGTCAACAACTTGGAAAAGGAAGGATAGAAATTGAAGAAAACAATTCCTTAAAAAATACAGTTGGCCAGGTAGAAAAAAAAACCCTCTAAAGAAAACCCTGTAAAGAGTAGAATTGGCCACAACATGCTGTGAATATGTCCTGTTAGCCGAAGAATTTCCTGCACTTTCTGGTTCAGGCTTCCCTACATAAAATTTAACAACTGCCTTACTGCTATTCCTCTTAGCCAAAAGTTCCCTAAATATTAATGTTGAACATAAATAACTATATTGCAAACACAAAATACTCATGAATATGTGAAGCATATACATATATTTGAAGAAAAACTATTACTCTACTAAATAATAGTACACAATCACAAAATGACTGATTACTGCTTAACTTATGAATAGTATATAAGATTTTTTTTTACTGTTAATTTGGACAAGAAATCAGATGTCTGTAAATGACGTAAGGTTTCCTCATCTGTAAAATGTACCCATGATCTCTCAGGATTTTTCACCTCCAACATTCTATGACTCTTTGATTGTATCTTTACATGTAGCAAAGTGACTAACTTTAGTATCAGAGTTTTTATTGGAGAGAGAGAGAGAGAGAGAGAGAGAGAGAGAGAGAGGAGAGGAGAGAGAGAGAGACTTCAGAGATTGAGCGGTTCCGTTAAGAAATATATTTTGAGTTACAGCTTTTAACTTGGCCTGTTAAACCGTCTCATTTTCCCCTTAATGGTTGGGAAATTGTGGTTGTTTGAAAATATGATTATCTGCTTTGTTCCTTTCCCATAATCTCCATTAAAAGTAAACTTGAGGAAGCCATGGTTTATAATCTATACTAAATATTTAAGCATTGGTCTTGATTTTGATTGAAGTATTCCAATCTAACCCTCCTTCAGATATGCCAGGCTTAGCTTTACTTTTTATTTCATGAGTCTATTCTAAAATAATTTTAATGCATAATTTTATAATCTGTCTAATGTTCCTTCCCCCTGTATTTTTGTTGGAAATAGATATTATTCAGTATTAGTAAAATTACTTAGTTCTTTAAATTGCATAGACTACAAATATTACTATATAGACTACCAGAAACCCTGAACTTGGAATTCATTCTTTAATAGTAAGAGTAGAATTTGTTTGCACACATATTTATTAAGTTTACTCTTTATGCTCACCACATTATGAGGAAAACAAAGGTTAAGTAACATCACCATCATCCTCTTTCTGAATTTGTTCCCAAATATAGACTACATTCCTAAAATGAGATGTCTCTGAAAGGAAAAAATGTGGTTGCACTCACATTTTACTCTCAGCCAAGGTATTTGGTAAAGGGAAGAGTTCAGCCTATTTTTTCTTAATATATTAATCAACTCAAAAGATTTTTGCTCCCAAATAACTTTCAAAAACTGGTAAGAAATAAATCTTGAATTTAGTGATATGTAGGCAGAAAGTTTAACTACACTATCAGTTAATCTTGGATAAATTTCATTTCTCAGAAACTGGAATGTTTGGGGGGAAAAAAGTAATTTAAATGTGGTCTGCATTGTTTTTGAAATTGGTGGGTTTCTCTAATGTTTATTGGGCACCTATTTTAAAGATTCTTCTTATTTCAGCGAAATCTTGTAATGTGCTTTGTAGTTATTGTTGACCCAATAAACTTTCAAATAAATATCACCTTAATTTAAAAAAAAAAGAGTAGAATTGGCCAAATGGAAAAGGAGGTACAAAAGTTAACTGAAGAAAATAATTCCTTAAAATTAGAACTGGGCAAGTGGAAGCTAATGCCTTTATGAGACATCAAGAAAGAGTGCAGTAAAATCAAAAGAGTGAAAAAAATAGAAGAAATTGTAAGATACCTCACTGGAAAAACAACTGACCTGGAGATAATTTAAGAATTATTGGTCTACCTGAAAGCGATGATAAAAACAAGAAATTATCAAAGAAAACTGCCCTGATATTCTAGAACCAGAGGGCAAAATAGTCATTGAAAGAATACACTGATCACCTCCTGAAAGAGATCACAAAATGAAAACTCCAAGGAATATTGTAGCCAAATTCCAGAATTATCAAGTCAAGGAGAAAATATTGTAAGCAGCCAGATTACACAGGACTTAATCAGCTTCTATATTAAAGGATCAGAGGGCCTGGAATATATTCTGGATGGCAAAGGAACTTGGATTACAATCAAGAAGAAACTCCTCAGGAAAATTGAGCATGATCTTTCAGAGGAAAAGATGGATATTCAGTGAAATAGGGGACTTTCAGTCATTCCTGATGAAAAGACCAGAGCTGAATAGAAAATTCAATCTTTTGTCAAATATAAGACTCAAGAGAAGCACAAAAAAGTAAACAGGAAAAAAACAAAAACACGTGTTATTCAATAAGGTTAAGTTGTTTACAATCCTTACATGGGAAGATGATACTTGTAACTCCAGAGAACTGTATCTTTATTAGGGCAGTTGGAAGGAGTATACTTAGAGGATGTGGGTATAAGTTGTCTTTGATATGATATTTTAAAAAATTAAGAGGTAAAAAAAAAAGATTGTATTGAGAGAAGAGGAAAGAGTGAGGCAGAATAGGGTAAATTATATCACATGAAGAGGCACAAAAATACTATTACAGTAGAGAGAAAGGAGGAGGGGGTGAGCATTGTTTGAACCTTATTCTCATCAGATTTGTCTCAGAGAGGGAATAGCATACTCAGTTGGGTAGAGAAATCTGTCTTACCATATAGGGAAGCAGGAGGAGAAAAGGGAAAGAAAAGGGAGGGAAAGGAAGGCAGATCAAGGGAGGTGGTTGTCAGAAGCAAAATAGTGATGAGGAGGGCAAGGGTGAAAGGAGAAAAGTATAAACTGGGGCAAAATAGGATGAAATGAAAGACAGTAATCTTAACAGTAAATGTGAATGAGATGAACTCTCCCACAAAACAGAAGTGAATAGCAGAGGGAATTAGAAACCATAATCCTATAATATGTTATTTACAAGAAACACATTTGAAGCAGAGGGCTACAAACAGAATAAAGGTAGAAGGCCAGAGTAGAATATATGGGGTAGCAGTCCTTGATCTCAGGCAAAGCAAAAGCAAAAATAGATCAAATTAAAATAGATAAGAAGGAAACTACATCATGCTAAAAGGCACTATTGACAATGAAGTAATATCAATACTAAACATATATGCACCAAGTGGTATAGCATCCAAATTCTTAGAGGAGAATATAAGGGAGTTATAGGAAGAAATAGATAACAAAACTATGTACTGTACACTATATAGTATATAGTAAACTATATATACTATACCCAGTCTCTCCTCTTCAAAATTAGATAAACAAGAAGTTAAGGAGGTGAACAGAATTTTAGAAAAGTTAGATATGATAGACATCTGAAGAAAAGTGAATGAGGATAGAAAGAAATATACCTTTTTCTCAGTGATACATGGTACCTATACAAAAATTGACCGTGTTTTAAGTATAAAAACCTCACAATCCAATTCAGAAAGGCAGAAATATAAAATGCATCCTTTTCAGATCATGGTGCAATAAATAAAAATTATGTGCAATTAAAGGGCCATGGAAAGATAGACTAAAAATTCATTGGAAACTAAATAATCAGATCCTAAAGAATGAGTAGGTCAAACAACAAATCAGAAATAATAATTTCATCAAAGAGAACAACAATGAGACATTATACCAAAAACTTACAGGATGTAGGCAAAGCAGTTAGTCCTTAGGGACTGAAAGCTTACATGAATAAAATAGAGAAAGAAGAGATGAATGAATCAGGCATGCACCTAAAAAGCTAGAACAGAACAAACTAAAAACCCCTAATCAAATACCAAATTGGAAACTCTAAAAATCAAAGAAGAGATTAATAAAATTGAAATTAAGAAAGCTCTTGAACTAATAAAACGAAGGTAGTTTTATGAAAAACTCAACAAAATAGGTAAACTTTTGGTTGATTGAAAAAATGAAGAAAACCATATTGGTAATTTACCAATAATGAAGAGGAAATTAAAACAGTAATTAGGAGCTATTTTGTCCAAATATATGTCAATAAATCTGATAATCTATGTGAAAGGAATAAATATTCACAAAAATATGAATTGCCCAAATTAACAGAAAAGGAAATAAAGTACTTAACCCCATTTCAGAAAAAGAAATTGAACAAGCCATCAATGAACTCCCTAAGAAAAAAATCTGCAGGGCGAGGTGGATTTTCAAGTGAATTCTACCAAACGTTTAAAAACAGTTAATTCCAATACTAGATAAACTATTTAGAAAAATAGGTGAAGGAATCACTAAATTCTTTTTAATGATACAAATATAGTGCTGATACTTAAACCAGGAAGAGCCAAAGAAAGAAAATTATGGACCAATTTCACTAATGAATTTTGATGTAAAATTTTTAAATAAAACATTAGCGAAGAGATCACATCAATTTGTTGTGAGGATAATACATTATGACCAGGTGGGATTTATGCCAGGAATATAGGGTTGGTTTGATATTAGGAAAACTATCAGCATAATTGACTATATTAATAACAAGACTAATAGAAATCGTATGATCATCTCAATAGATGCTGAAAAAGCTTTTGACAAAATACAGTGCCCATTCCTATTAAAAACACTGGAGGGCACAGGAATAAATGGAGTTTTCCTTAAAATGATAAGTAGCATCTGTCTAAAATCATCAGCAAGCATTACGTGTAACGGAGATAAATAGAATCTTTCCCAGTAAGATCAAGGGTGAAACAAGGATGTACATTATCACCACTATTATTCAATATTGTACTAAGAATGTTAGCTTTACAATAAGAAAAGAAAGAGAAATGGAAGGAATTAGAATAGGCAAAGAAGAAACAAAGCTATAACTCTTTGCAGATGGTGTGATGATATACTTAAAGAATCCTAGATAATCGAGTAAAAAATTACTTGAAATAATAAACAACTTTAGCAAAGTTGTAGGATATAAAATAAACCTAATAAATCATGGACATTTCTATATATTTCTAACAAAGCCCAACAGCATGAGATAGAAAGACAAATTTCATTTAAAGTTACTATAGAAATTATAAAATATCTGGGAGTCTACCTGCCAAAACAAACCCAGGAACTGTACAAAAACAATTACAAAACACTTTTCACACAAATAAATTCAGAACTAAAGAATTGGGAAAATGTTAGTTGCTTGTGGGTAGGCCAAGCTTAATATAACAAAAATGACTATGCTTCCCAAATTAATTTACTTAATCAATGCCATACCAATCAAACTACCAAAAAGTTATTTTAAGCAGCTAGAAAAAACAATAACAAAATTCACTTGGAAGAACAAAAGATCCCAAATATCACGGGAATTAATGAAAAGAAATGCTAGGGAAGGTGACCTAGCTATACCAGATCTTAAATTGTATTATAAAGCAGCAATCATGAAAAGTACTTGGTGCTAAGACAACAGAGTGGTTGAACAGTGAGATAGGTTAGGTACACAGGACACAATAGTCAATGACTGTAATAATGTACTATTTGATAATTCCAAATAGTAAATAAATAAAAATATAATAAATAAATCCAGATGATGCCAGCTTCTGGAATAAGAACTCACTATTTAACAAAAATTGCTGGGAAAACTGGAGAGTAGTATGGCAGAAACCAGGCATAGACCAGTATCTTACTTCTCATGCCAAGAAAAGACAAAATGGATACGTGATTTAGATATAAAGACTGATACTATGAGCAAACTAGGAGAGCAAGGAATAGTTTACTTGTCCTATCTATGGAGAAGAATTTATGAACAAACAAGAAATAGAGAACGTTATGAAATGCAAAATGGATGATTTTGATTACATTAAATTAAAACGTTTTTGCACAAACAAAGCCAATGCAAGCAAGATTAAAAGGAAAGCAGAAAGATGGGAAATGATTTCTACTTTTCTGGTAAAGGCCTCATTTCTAAAATATATACAGAACTGAGTCAAATTCATAATAACAGTTTTCAGATGAAGAAATTAAAACTATAGTCAGATGAAAAAATGCTCTAAATCACTATTGATTAGAGAAATGCAGATTGAAAACAACTCTGAGGTACCACTTCACACCTATCAGATTGACTAATGTGACCAAAAAAGGATAATGATAAATGTTAGAGAAGATGTGGGAAAATTAGAGCACTAATGCATTGTTAGTGGAGCTGTGAACTGATCCAGCTATTCTGGAAAGCAATTTGAAACTGTGCCAAAAGAGCAGATACCACTACTAGCTCTGTATCCCAAAGAGATTGAAAAAATAAGAAGAGGATTCACATGTACAAGAATATAGCAACTCTTTTTGTGGTAGCAAAGAATTTGAAATGGAGGAAATGTCAATCAGTTGGGGAGTAGTTGAACAAGTTGTGGTCCATGAATGTAAGTAATACTATTGTGCTGTAAGAAATGAGGAGATAGTGGGTTTCAGAAAAACTTGGAAAGACTTACATGAACTGATGCTGAGTGAAGTGAGCAGAACCAGGAGAACACTGTATATAGTAACAGTTAGCACCATTGTGTCATGATCAGCTTTGATAGACTGAGCTCTTCTCAGCGATGCAGTGAGACAAGACAATTCCAAAAGACTCGGATCTAAGGAGTCTGCATGCACATTGAAGCATACTATTCTCTCTCTCTTTTCCCTTTCTCATGATTTTTTCCTTTTGTTCTGATTCTTCTTTCACAGCATGACCAGTATGGAAATATATTTAATATGATTGTACTTGTATAGCATACTGTATCTGATTGCTTGCCATCTTGGGGAGGGAGTAGGGAAGGGAGGGAAGGAGAAGAAAATTTGGAACTCAAAATCTTATAGATGTGATTGATGAAAACTAAAATAAATAAATTTAAAATAGAATAAAATAAAAAAGATTTCCCAGAATCCTGACAGTTAAAGCGCTTGGCCTAGTAACACAATGGGCTACCCTAGAATGGGAACTAGACTTAATAAAAGGCATTTAAAATGTCTTCCTTTGTTACAGGGTGTTTTTAATAGCCAAGAAGAAGAGAGAAGGGAGATGATTTAGTCTTTAGTACAATCTGGATCATCAAAGGAGTCAGTGCATGTTTTCCAAATAACATTCTGTTGATTCCTTGGCTCTTCTTATAGGGAGATCCCAATATTCCTGCTGGCCAGCAAACTGTGGAAATTGACCTCATGCACCGAATCCAGCTGCCTGATGTTGAGAACCTACGTAACTTTAATGAGCTCTCTCGTATCATCCTGGAGGTACGAGAACAAGTTCGTCAGGAGCAGCAGCAGCAGCAAGAGGGCCAGGAGGAAGGCCAGGGCCGTGCCCGACCAAGTGCCAGAGAATGTCCACCAGGTCCCGCTTACCAGAAACCAGAGCAGCCTGTGCCCTCACCCTCCCAGGGTGCAGAAGGAGGAGGTGGGACTGAGAAGAGTGTGGAAGCTGCAGGGGGCATGCCACGAGCAGCCCCAGAGCCGGCTCCATCTGAGGCTGGGCAGCCTTTTGTGTTGCCTGCGGGAGTGATCTCTAGAAATGAAGACTATCCTCGAACATGTCGGATGTGGTAAGAAATGGGGGACCCATCTGGGGATGAGGGTGGGCCAGGCTTTGTCTTCTCAGTTGTGAATTGGTAGATGTGGTAAAGTTCTGACCTGTCCATTGCATGGTGATCAGTGAGCTTTAGGTCTCCACCATGGGAAGAGGCAGTGCGGAGCTTTGGAGGCTTCACAGCAGGACTTGAGAGAGCTTCTGGATGTGGGCATTCCCTGCTACACCTTCTCCTCTCAACAATGCAGAACAGAGTACCTTGGCATGTACCCTATGGGGTCTGCTAACAGATTTCCAAGGGTTAGCCCCTAGTTTCTTTCCATCCTCCCATTTTTTCACTTCTCTTTGTGCTCTTCTTTGGTATATAAGTGTTAGCACAGAACGACCACCAATGAGGATTGATATGCCTCTCTTCTTTTTGTTGTTGGCACCAGACTTACACAGTGCTGTGAAAAGATTTGAGATGATTGCTTCTCTCTGTGTCCCCAGGATGGACTGTGGCCTAGGAAGGCCTTTCAGTTCATGGTCTAGCACAGGCGAGCATTTCTTCATGTTTCCTAGCTTAGAGCTTATCTTCTTCTTCACCTTATCTTGACCATGGCCACTGCCTTCATTCAGTGTTTCTGCATGCTGGTCATGACAAGCTCCCATGATGCAGGTTGCTGATGCAATAGATTTGTTCTAGGAGCTTTTTTTTTTTAAGCCTATGAGGGCTTAGGACTTCATGACTTTTGTTATGTTCACATAGTATGCACTCAGTAAATCATTTTTTAAATCACAAAAGCAACAAAAAAATAAAATTAACTGTCTTAAGATACAAAGTGAATGGCATATTATTAATCCATAAGTTATCAGAATCAGCTTTCTCTGTGCAGTCAGTAAAGATCAAAATCCACTTCAAATTAGAATGTTAAAGAGAAGACAGCCCTGAAAAGTTACAGTAGCTTCAACCTGAACTATTCACATGAGTTGTTTGATACTGAAAAAAAAATACTGGAAATGGAGAAAGGCAAAGATATTGACCTTGTTTGTCACCATTTCCAGCAAAAACTTAAGTTGATGTAAGGCAGTTTCTCCAAGAAGGACAGATGATCTCAGAAACCTTTTTACAGAGCAAATACTTCTCCTTGTGAAGTGTAGAGACATGGTAGCCAAGGACAACATTGGTTTAGAAACTTACTTGTAAAACACCGTAGGGGATAATGGGAAAAGATTATGAGTGATATTACTTCATAAAACAGCAAAAGGCAATGGAAGCAGACACAAATCTACAGAAAACTTGGCATGAGACCCAGATGAGTCCTGAAACAGGAATGTAGGATCCATTGTTATTCTCTATATATTTATTATGTATTAACATTTTTTTTGTTTTTTTTCCTCTGATAGCATATAAACTTTTTGGGAACAGGGGTTGTTTCTTTACTGTGCTTAACACAGTTCCAGGTACATTACTGGAGCTTAATAAATTCACTGATTTATTGTACACATTTTCTGTAATTGCTATTGGTTAATGCTTACGTTCTAATGTATTACTGTTATATCAGTAGTAATTAGGTTTAGCAAAGACAAAGATGAGAGAAAAAAGCCGAAGCATTAATATGCACGTAAGTGATCTTATTACTAGAAAAAACTATTATAACCTAATATCTTTTCTCTTTGCTGTGAGCTGATCTTTTTTACGTGAGAGTGGCTTATTATATTGGGGTGTAGTACCTGTTGCTAGAGTCCACATCCACAGCCCTTCAGACGTCCCTCATGTGGAAAACACAGCTCTCTTTCGACATAATCATTCCTAGTGTTTAAAGTTGAGTATTTTCTTCCCTCTCCCAAAGCATTGTTCGTGTGCCTTTAAAAGACTTCTCTTATTTGGCTCTTTCCTTTGTCACCTTTCTTTTTTCCCTTATCGCCTCTTCCTTTTCTCTCCCCTTAGTTTCTATGGCACGGGCCTGATAGCAGGACACGGCTTTACCAGTCCGGAGAGGACTCCCGGCATCTTCATCTTGTTTGACGAGGATCGCTTTGGGTTCATCTGGCTGGAACTGAAATCCTTCAGCCTCTACAGCAGGATCAAGGCCACTTTCCAGAATGCCGAGCCCCCTTCCCCAGAGGCTTTTGATGAAATGCTCAAGAATATTCAGTCATTGACAACTTGATGGTCCACTTCTCATCAAAGAGGGAGGCTCACTGGAAGGGAATATCTCATTTCCTTTGGCTTCCGGAGGATGAGATAAGACTCGCAGACATTGGTATCTATGACTCGAAGCAGCATGCACTTTTGAAATAAGGCCTTTTTACCAAAATGCACACTTTGTTGTCAAAGGAGTATAAATTCACACACCCTTCCTTGAGGTACTTTACATGTAGTATGTAATATAGACCTGTATATTTGCTGGTAATCTTTGGAGAAGAACATTGAGCATGTCGCTTCTTAAAACATACAGAACAAAGCTAAATCAGAACAAGACCGAGTGGAGCAGTCCAGTTTGTTAGAAGCTGTTAGATTGAGGGAGGTGAGCCTGGCTCTGGCTTCTGGCAGCTTTCCAGGGAAGTTTGTACTGTCATGTCTAAACTCTGTTTGACATACACAGTGATGAATCTTGTAGTAATTGGTAGAGGATGGATCAGAAAATGGATGCCCTGATGGCTGTTCTGCCTAGGATCAAACAGCAAAGAGAATGACTTGTAGAGCTGAGGGCATGGGGCAGGCTCTCTGGAGCTGGGTTTCCTTGGAAGACAAGAATATGAATTATTCAGCGTGGGTGTGTCCATTTCTAGTAAATGGGAGGCAGTGAAGTCCAGGGGCCAGAATGCCAGCTTTGGAGTTGGGAAGCCTGGGCTGCCTTCCAGGTTCTTCTGCTGACTCATTTAGACTTTGGGCAAAGCACTTAGCCTCCAGCCTGAGCTTCTCCATTTGTAAAATGTAGCTGGTGATTCTTGAATGTCAGAGTGCTCTGAGATTCTTGGAGGAGCAGCCACATACCAATACAAAGTAGAGTTAGAAGAAGAAAACAGAGTCCGCTGCCCCATTCCTGTTAACCACAAAGCTTGCCTTGTTCTCTGTCATCCAGATGCTAGTACAGATGACCATCTTCACAGTCACTTCCACATCTGTGCCCGTAAAAAGCTAACATTGCATCAGTTTTTATATGTGCCATGCTTTATACACCTGTGCAGTGATACTAGGTATGAGACATTAGGCCAGATAATTCTCTGAGTGCAAGGTGTAAAGGATATGCCTAGTGATTTACACTTTAGACAACCATGTCACAGTCACTTAAAGTTGTAATCTATTTAGACTGGTGCTAGTTTGGACTGAGGTTGTTTAGCAGTTGAAATGGATGTTCATCAAAGGCCTTTTGTTTGAACATGAATGAAGTCCTAAGGTTTGAGAAACCTTGTCCCAAGACATACCGAATACTTTGTGAATTACAGATATTTATCCCCTGAGCATTTTTTACCATCGTTGACATTCTGTTGTGGGTGGTGTATTTCATGATAAAGTAAATATTTGTCCACTTTCAAGGTGTTATTTTAACTGCTATTATTTTTACTGTTTTATTAAGAACCATGACTAAATCTCAGGCTTTACATCTTGTTTTCTAGCATTATTTTTAAACCTTTTCTTTTGCCTTAATACAGCCAAGCAGAACTTTTTCCTACATGGGTAAGACTTGTGGAGAGTGCTCATTTTTTTTTTTCTTTTGTACTTGTGGCATGTGTGGTTGGTACCAATTCTCTCTGATCACTTTGGCCAATTTATTCTGTTTGGCAGTTGGATATAGTGGAAGAGGTGGTGGCTTGATGGTGTCCTTGCTGAAGGCCTAGACCCTTGCCTTAGATTTTCCTCTGAAATTCTTTCTGTATTTCTGTTTATTTGGTGACAGATCCTGACTGGCATTTTTCAATTTGAAACAAGATCATCCCATATTTAGTATCCTGGGCTTCATCAGCTTATCCTTTATTTTTGTTAGATTCTTATAAAACTCTGAGAGTAGTGTATTGAAAAGCTATTTTGAAGAGCCTTTCTCTGTTCCTTTAGAGAGGTCTGGTCACTTGATAAGAGTGTATGTTGAGATATGTGTAATAAAGGGCTGATTGGGACTATGTGCTACTGGTAATCCTGGCCATCTGGGAGTTTAAAAGCATGTTTCTCTAATCACAGAATATAAAAGAACTTTTCTGACCTGGTTTCTTCTCTCAGGAAAGCAGAGGTGAGGTCTGCAGCAGAAATGAAATGTTTTGCACCAGATACTTTTTGCTCTTTTCTTGACAAGACTGACTGTAAGAAATACCTTAGCATCTCTCATCCTAAAGCTTTGGGCAGTGATTTTAGAGGAAAAGCTAAGGGCAGTTGAGGATGCTAGTTGTATGAAACTTTTGGGTTTCTTTCAGCCTTGTTTCAATAAATTCACTGAAAAAGGTACTTTTTGAATAAGATGCTTTTACCTGACTTAGACTGCTGACTCCCTCAGTCATTACTGCATAGCAATGTCAATAGACCCTTGGGCCTTTTCTATTCAGGGCAACAGCGTCAACACAAACCCTTTATAATGTACGTTCTGTTCTCTGCCTCTTTGGTCTGTGTTAATAAGGGAGTCTCATGACCATTCATTAAAGTATTTTAGGTAGCAGTCCATCGTTGGACAGACAGTCTGCTTTGGCTGAGGAGCAGCTTGTGTTGGGTCATGGGGAATGCTGTGGCTGTTGAGGGCAGGAGGGCTTAGGGGGACCAGCACCTTCCAAGCTGGCAGTTTTCCATTGTACGCATGCTTTGGTTTCCTTTTGATTATTATGTTCTTCTGCCTTTCTTTGATTATAGGTTGGATCAACAGAAATGGGAAATCACACACACAAAAAAAATTGCACTTGGAAATGATTATACCTGTAAGTTTCCTAATGAGGAGGAGAAATTCATTCCAGAAAGTTCATTATGGCACAGTGGTTTAATCATACTAATTTTGAAATTTGTGGTTAGCTTTTCTTTTTAGTGAGGTGAGAATTTGATCCAGATTGCCAACGAAAGCCAAAGCATTGGTGATCAAACAGTTGATGGGAATTTCAATTTTCCTGTGGAAAAACTAGGACAGACAGCACTTTCTGCAGCATGCAGTTCTATTTATGGTTAGGTTGAGATCCTCTGTGGGATCATATGGTGTGGCTTCAGTGTTTGGTTTTGGGGGAAGTTAATGGTTCCATCTGGAGAGTCTCTTGGCTTCTTTAGCTCCCTTTTGCATCAATGATTACTTTGATTTGCGAACTGCCCCTTTTTCAGCATAGTGGTAGATTAGCATGGTATGGATTTACTGTAAATCTCTTGATGCTTGAACACGGTTCATTGTCTGTTATTTTCTTGGGTTTTAAGAGTTGATGTGATCTAACCTGACCAGTCATTGCTGATTTTTCTGCCTGTGGGCCTTGAATGGAAATGTTGAGTTTAGCATGTAGGTCACATGATAGTGGTGTTTGCCTAGGATATCACAACTTGACTGATTGGTTCCATACTTGGATTAACATTAACATGGTTAACATTTGTACCCAGAGTAGTTTAAGGCGGGGTGGTTTGGCAGCAGTCTCTCTACCTTTCCATTGAACTTTGTGCCATCTTCAGTGCCTGCTTTTCAGTCTAGTAGGAGCTCAGTTGATTTTATTAACTTTTTTTTCCTTGTTCCTAACCATTACTCAGACTTTGAATTATTGCCTTAAATTGTGATAAATCTAGTTGGTAAGTTCAGAGGATTGTGCAGTGTTTCTAGAATGGTTTCCACCCAGTCCAGAAGTAGTCCTGCTTCATCTTAGGCAGTTCTTTGAGTGCTTGGGAAAAGGACCTGTTTGATTATGAGTATAGGGTTATGTGTTTGATGTTTTCTTTTCCATTGAGTCTTTTGGGGCTGGGGTGGGGAGTGAGGACTTGTTGGGGTGCACTAGGAAAGGTGTCTCTTGGTACCAGGATAGTTATGTCAAATTATGATTGTTGGGAGCCAGTTTTCATCTTCAGGATCAAAAGAGATAATATATGTAAAGTGCTTTGTAAACCTTAAAGCACTATGAAAATGTTAGTTGTTGTTTCATGCATGGCCAAGGTGTCTCTATGATTCACCCACCCTTCCGTGTTTCATTGTTTGACCACTTTTCTACTTGTTAGTAGTTAGGAAGAAACAGAGAAGAAGTGAAACTTAGGTCTGCTTCTCGTTGGGGGACATGTGTTGTTACGTGATAGGGGAGTGTCTCTGGAACTAGCCAAAATTAGGTTTTTGGATTGCCTTGAGTTCATTTGTTCTTTTGTCATGCATAGTTGAACTAGCTGTTTGGTATGGTAGTAGTAGGATTAAGATGCAAACTACTGAAGAAATTGTCGACCCACTTGACTTAGGAAATTATCAGATTCACTTCTAATGGTATGTCCACTAACAATGTCCCAGCTTTAAAAAATTTTCAGGAAAAGATTGTCATATTCTGTCTCCTGGGTGAGGAGATAAGGTGCCATCTTTTTCTTCCCCTCTCTTCCCCCTAGTTCTCTAATTAATTCAGGGGTTCTTAGTCTTTTGGTGTCATGGGCCCTTTTGACAAAATGGGCAAGCCTACGGACTTCTGTTCAGAATAATATTTTATTACCTACACCCATAATTAGAGGAAATGCTAAATTTCACTTAAGAGATGAAGGAAGATAAAGATGTAATTTTTTTCCCTTCCAAGTTCATGGGCTCCCTGAAATCTGTTCACAGACCCCAGGTTAAGAATCTTCCCTGGGTATTGACAGCACACTTCATATGCCCAACTTAGTTGTCTTTCTGAGGCAAGTAACTCATAATTGTATGTTCAAAGATATTCTCGAAGAAGGTAATACATGATATAGGTTTGAATGCTATTGTAAGTGATGGTAAGTGTTGTTCTAAATTATTACATAGTAGGTATAATTTAATACTTAAATTTTTATAAAATAATTTTAAATGTACAACATTTTCAGCCATCAAGGGAGGAAAAAAGCTGATATATTTTTAAGAGAGACCTTTGGACACACAGGAATTGGCACTTTTAAGAACTAGCTGGCACTTCTAATTCTTAGAACACCACTTTATAAGGAGAGGGTCACTAGAAGTCAAGATTCATGAATTTGGTTTCTTTGTTGGCATAGTTAAGGTAAAGTTGTTAAAATTGGTTTGAATGACAGGTAATCCTACATTAAAGACTTGGTAGGGTTGGGGAAGCGAAGTATGCTTGGAAGAGAAGGAGGAGGAAATAGCTCTTTAGTCTTTCTTTAAATTCCTTGATTTGTAGAAAATCTTGAAATCGAAGGCATCGTCCAGCATCATTTAAAACCTTGTAACCGGTCGACCTAGCCAGGTCAGGACTTGTTTTACAAGGAACTAGTTCTTTAGGCTTTCCTTAAAGTCCTTGATTTATTAAAAAAATAAAAAATTAAAAAAAAAAATCCTGAAACTGAAGGCATCGTCCAGCATCATTTAAAACCTTGTAACCAGTCGACCTCCCCAGGTCAGGACTTGTTTTACAAGGAACTAGCTCTTTGGTCTTTCTTTAAAGTCCTTGATTTGTAAAAAAAAAAAAAAAAAATTCCTGAAACTGAAGGCATCGTCCAGCATCATTTAAAACCCTGTCACCACACTACAAGGAGGTTCCCTCTGGCCAGAGCACACCCATTTGGTCATGGATTTCTCCATGTCCTCTGTGATGAGGGGTTGTGGTATGTGTGTGTTGGGGGTAACTTTCTGGATTCATTGAGCTTCTGTACTTTTTACATTAGACTGTTGTTATGTGGGGAGATATTTGATTTTTTTCCCTTTTCAGTTTTCAATAAATGAATTTTAAACACCTTGTTGTGTACATTGTGATTTGGGAGCTACATGGCATCACAGTGAAAATGTGTACAGAATGCTGCAGCCTGATGAATCAAGTGAAGAATGGTACTTGACCTGGAAGATATACTCACTTACCTCTTTTAAAAAATTCCCTCCTGCACCCTTTTCTTTCATCCTTCTCAGAAAGTTGTCTTTATGGCAAAATTTTTTTTAAAAAAAGCCATACCTTGAATAAAATTTGACAATATGTGCAATGTACCAAACTTGTGTACCTCCCCCAAGGTTTGATTGCTGTCTACAGGACCCTCAGTTTTTCCTTTTTTAAATTAATAAACTTTTGTTTGTCTGCAGTAGAGATGACTTTAAAATAGCGTATGGTCTCAGAATCATTTTGTTTGGCTTTCTGATATTTTATATTGGCATGTAGAAGACTCCACTAATTTTGTATGAGCTAACATTGAAATTAATTCACATTCCCCAACCACCTCATAACTGAGTGGCAGATCGTGACTTGAAACTTGCTTTATGATAGGCTGATGACAAACCTACAAATAAAGCGTACTTGGTGAAAAATTCGGCTACAGATTAAAAAAAAACAACTTGACTCTGATTTCAGCTTTTACTGATCCCAACACCTTATTGAAATTACTGGTTTGAGTGAGAGACTGAGCAGTGTTACTAGAAAATACCATTAAATGTGAATGCTGGGAGACTTTTTTTGGTGCAGCCTTAAGCATCGTAATCTAAAATGAGGATGTTGAAGTGGTCCCCTTTTAAACTCCCATCCAACTTTAATATGCTGTAACCCTTGAGTTTAAAAACTTTTTCTTTCTGCTGCCTTGATTCCTGGCATCCAAGTGATCTGGAGACAGACAAGAGAAGGGACCAAAGTTCCTGAATAATTTGAGACTAGATTTGATTACCTCAAGAATAACTCAACAAACACGAGGGCATGAACATGTTCAGATTTTACAAATGGGGAAACTGAGTCAGCCATCCCAGCCATAGTCCTATGGAGATTAGCAAGTGGAGCCAAGAATGAGTCAGATAATGTCACTACTCTGTGGAGTCTCCTTGCTTCTATAAATACTTAGCTTAATCACATTTAAGAGAATCTGAGTCTTGCTGACTCTCTTTATGGGAAGAGGGCATATTGAGTTCCTTTCTTGTTGCAGGTGATTTGCCGGCAGACTTTGACGCTGTGTTCTTTGCACATATCCATATCAGAATTTGTTTTTCTTTTTTTCTGGCATGTAGAAGTGTATAGTCTCTTTGTAGTCTGACCTCTAGCGGGTGTGAAGGTTCATTGCAGAAATGCTTTGACAACCAGCTCATATTGAAAAAAGCAACCCTTAAAATTCCCAGGCTTACAACTATGTCCCTTTTTAAGGAGAGGGAAAATTTGCTTCTTAACCTAGTAGTTTGCTATCTTCTCTGATTACATGGGATTCTCCAGTTCTGAACTGGGAGACTGGATTGATAAAGGGTGGCTTTGTTTGATTTCAATCCCCACAATTATCTAAACTCAAATCTTTTCTGCCATCTGATCTTAAATACAGTACCTTCTGTGTATGAAAACCAGTTCCATTTATATAGAACTTTAAGGCTTAAAAAGTGGTTTTCACTCATACGATCTGATGTAAAGCAAAGTGAGCAGAACTCTTAAAAGCAGTTTATCTGATAGCATTGTAAAGAAAACTGAAAAACTTAAGTATCTTGATCAGTGTGGTGACCAATCGTCATTCCAAAGGACCACTGATGAAACATGCTACCCATCTTCTGACAGAGAGGTGATGGGCTCAGGATCGAGAAAGATGCCATTTTGGACATAAATGAATCAGTGAGTGAAATAGACATTTATTATTTAAGCAACTGCTATGTGCTAGGTACTGTGCTTAGTACTAGGAATGCACATCACAGCTCATGCTCTAATTGGGAGAGGCAACATAAAATGGCAATGCCTAGAGGCCCTTGGGATGCAGTGGCAGGGCAGATGGTAAGGCTGGTGGGCCTCCATCTCATTGAAAGGAATAAAAATGTTGACTCCCATCTCATCCAAGTCCTGTGAACAACCAAGCAACCCAGACTCAGGGGAATGGAGGAGTCTTCCCTCAGTCTCTCATCCTCATGGGTTCTGGAATGTGACTGGAGACTGGGGGGCAAGATAAAGGCGGCAGGAAAGTTACCCCCAGTGGGGAGTCCAAAAAGAAAATTAGCAGTAGAATTAACAAAATGTTTAAAAAGGAAAAAAAAGCATCATTGAAGCATTTTTCAAAAATTCACAGAAGAGAACAGAAGGAGGGTCAATAGGAAACAGGCAAGCACTACCACTTTGAAAGTAACATGTTGAATTTATTATGTACTTAAAAAGAAAAGCAAGCTGTACACAATAGAGAATTGTGGTTTCATGGACAGCCTTTCTGTTTTACTTCATACTTGGAAATGAACGTTTTATTTGATGTTAAGGTCAGAATAAAAATTTAAACATTTTTTTAAAAAAAGGATAGGGAGAAGTGAAAAGGCCTGATTAAAAAAGAAACCCTGATAATTTTAAAAACTTATGTCATTTCACATAACTAAGAAATGTACTCTTTACCAATTAAACAATGTCTTGTGGGGAGTTGCTTTCCTATGAGGCTAAGTAGTAATATGTGGAAACCTGAGCCTCTGGGAAGTTATGATTTACATGTTCACACAGCTGAAATCCAAAGCCAGGTCTCTCCTCATAATGCTACATCTTAAAGCATTTTGTACAGAAGGTAAACAAATAGTATGAAGGGGGTGGGGTGGGGTTGGGGAAATTGTGTGTGGTATGGGGGGTGGTGGTGGAAGGGAGATGGGTTCTAGCCTATTCTAAGCTCCAAGTGTACAAGCTAACATAATGACCAAAAGGGAAAGCCCAAAATTTTCACCAATTAAATCACAATTCAGAGGAAAAAAAATGACTTGGAAAGTGAGGTACTATAGGATGATGCCATGGCTCTTTCGTACTGGTATTTTTCCAAAGCTTAGGCTTTAAGTCAAGAAAAAACTTGCCTATAAATTATCTATCTATCTATCTATCTATCTATCTATCTATCTATCTATCTATCTATCTATCTATCTGTCTATCCACCTACCTTTCACCTATCTCAAGAACTTACCGCCATGGGTAAAGAAGCCCATGGGTGAGGTACCCAGTATGGTTGGTACCTGCTGGGCTGGTTTAGTCATCCTAATTAGGTCCAGAGGTCTTTACCACAGGGGAGCCACCCATATCCATGGCTATGTGACTACGAATCACTACTCTCTCTTCCTGTATCTGTCTTCCTGTATTTTCCATTGCCCTAAATCAGTGCCTCCTGAGGTGATAATGACCTTATGAGTTAAAACTCAAGAAGTCTATGAACCTAACAGTCCTTATTGAAACTTTACATAGTCCTTAAACTGTTTGGGTTTGTAATTTTGTCAGTTGTAACCTAAAGTCTTAAGCAAATGATCCAATGAATCACAATCCCTTGAGCTGTCATTTCTCGGTCCAGTTGGATCCTCTTCACTGTCCGTCTGAGGGACAGTTCTCTAGCTGGTTCTCAGAACAGTCTCTCTTGTCCTCAACATTTTATTTAAGGGTATTCACAAGTTGATTTTGTTAGTTTTCTTTATACAAATCAGCTTTTTTCTGTCCCTTTCAGCAACCAGAGTATTCATATATGTAATTCATGTAACCTTACAAGTATACTGGTTATTAAATACTACGTATTTTTTCAGTATTAAAAAAGATCCAGAGAAAGGCCTCTATCATGTGCTAGATAGCTTGTTTCTGGAGGAGTTAAGAAAAGAGGGAGAGGAATCCCACAGAATGGGTTGCAGTGAAAAGAGGTCTCGTTACTGAAGATCAACGTGTCAAAATATTTATATAGAACTTGCTTTTTGGGGGTCTTCAAGATCTTTATATGTCTTTGAACAACTGAGTTTGTCTTTGTGGGAGACATAGGTGGGAACCAGTGATTTTAATACTTATTTTCAAGAAGCAAAAATTTGGACACAGGAAGGGTAAGTGAAGTCAAACCGGCAAAACCTCGCAGTGCCAAGCATTGCACTTGACTCACAATTGTGCTCTTTAAGCCATGCACAGTAATCCAACATTAGGGTCATTTTTAGGTCTATACCCAAAGTAGCATGATGCAGGGGAGAACAACACTGGTTTGGGGGTAAGGAAAGAACTGGGTTTGAATACAGGGTCCTGAGAAGACCTGCCTGACTGGAAAAGTAATTTTACCTCCTCTCTCATGAGATTAGACTGAATAACTACGGACTACACTCCTGTCTTAATCTACTCCAAACTCTTCTGTAAGAAAGCTTAGCAGGATCAGTGTTTCCTGATGGTGCCTACCTTGTGGGACTCTGGTGGCAGAGACACAGGCAGGACCCCATCTGGATGAGGCACCCTTTCCTGCAGGTCATCATGACACTGAACTTGGAAGCAGCTGAGCCCAACATGCAAACCATACGCATTCTGATGCTCTTGCCCTCCCATGGTTTCTCTGGGGAGCATAACCGGATCTTCTCCTTTATTGCATCTTCTCAAAACACTGTTTTCAGAAACAACACAGCTGCTGAGGACTAATTGAACTGCTCACAGCAGGAAGAGGGAGCACTTAACTCACTCCACCTGGCCTTATGTGAAAACTGCCCACGTCACCCTGCACTCTTGGCTGAAGCCAGGATAATTCCTCTTTGATTTCTTTGAGGAGAGTTGACAGGGTGTCTGTTGTCCAGTAGATGGAAGCAATGAGCTAAAAATGTCCTTTTAGTTTCCTTGATAAGCAAGAGACTCGTTCCAGAGGCATTTATCTTAGTTTCTGTCTCATTCTCCTCCAACTGGAAAAAGTGAAAAGCTCTCCTAACTAATGTGCATAGAGAACAAATTCCTGCATTGTCTATGTTCAAAAAACATGCGTCTCCTTCTCTCTCTTGAATTCATCTCCCCTCTGTAAGCATAGTTCAGCCTTTGTCCTCTGACCCATGGCTAACCATTTCACTGATCCACATTATTAGTCAGTCATTCAAAATTGTCTTCACAATATACTGCTAATAAGCAATAAATTGTTCAGGTTCTGCTCAGTTTGCATCAGTTCATAATTATCTTCCCAGGTTTCTCTGAAACTGTCACTTTCAAAATTTCTGATGGCTCAATCATATTCCATTATATTCACAAGCTATAACTTGTTTAGCCATTCTCAGGTGGTGGGCATCCCATTAGTTTTCCATTCTTTGCTACAACAAAAAGTATTTTTATACATGTGGATCTTTTTCTTTCTTTAGGATCATAGGTTTTGGCTCTGTAAAAACCTTGAAGATAATCTATTCCAACTCCATTGTTTTACAGAGAAGAGAAATGAATTTCCCAAAGTTACGTAGATAGTAAATAGTAACAGTTGCCCTCTACTTCAAATGCAATGTTTTGGCTACCAGAGCATATAGCTTCTTGATGGTATTTTGGTTCTTCTGAAATCTCTAGCTCAGTCCTAAATACACAATAAAACTCAATGTCTTGGTGAATGGAGCAGTTTTTTAGGGGGAGAAGGAGGGAGAGGAGAGAAGACGCAGGCAAATGGGGGGTCATTCCTTATGGGATGCTTCTTCCATCAGGCTGGCCCAAATCTCTTAGGTTCTGGGATGTAAGGAAGAAATGTGTCCAAGCTCTGAGATCCAAAATGTCATTTCAGGAACAAGAAACCAACCAGACCCCTGGTGGAACCTGGCTGCCTTGATTCTCGAGTCTGGGAACCTAGATTTTCCATCTCAGGCCCTGACATTTACTAATTATATGACCCTGAACAAGTTGCTTCTCTCTGCATCTCATTTTCCTAATCTTTGAAGATGAAGGGGTCTGACTAGAGGCCATCTTTGGCTCCTCTTTCAGCTTTAATTCCATGATCTCACAGCCATTTACATCTCTATGGCATGCTGAAATTTACTCTGAGCACAATCTACTGTATAGAGTGGTGGATTTGGAGTGAGGGGACCTGTGTTCAAATCCCGGCTATCTGTGTGACTTTTCTCTCGTTTCTGTCCCCTGCCTTCTGTGGCTTCCTTCAAGTCTCACCTTCTACTAGAGGTCTTTCTGCTCCTCTCTCCTATACCTCTTCCCTCTCTTAGTGCCTTCTCTCTGAGACTATCTTCCATTTTTCCTGTATGTACAATTAAAAATTTTTTTTGCATGTCATCTTCTCCATTTGAATGTAACCTTCTTGAGCTCAGGGAATTCAGTTTTTGGCTCTTTGTATTTTCAGTGCTTACTTGGTACTCAAAAGTGCTTAATAAATACTTGATGGCTGACAGGTCTTGGACAAATAATTTCTCTGAGCCAATATTCATCATCTATAAAATTAAGAGTTGGACTGGATGACCTCTAAGGTGCTTTTCCTGCTAAAAATTAGTCATTCTATCATTCTAAATGCTTTCCTCACAATAACAACATGAAGTAAGTGGTATAAGTGTTGTCTCTATTTTGCAGATGAGGAAACTGAGGTAAAGTGAAATTAATTGTCTAATGAGTGATCACACAGTCACTAAATCTCAGAGCTGGAATTTGAACCCAAGTCTTCTGACCCCAAGTTCAATACTTATTTCTCTCTAATAGCAGACAGCCTCTTTGTAACCAAAGGAATCCCCCAAGGACTTACCGGGTATGTTCAAATGTGAAATTTACTGAGGGTTGAGAATCCTGTCTTGTTTTCCCACCCATTGTGGTTCATCATCAACATCCAGCCAACCATTAATGATTTTAATTGGTTCTTCAACTGCTGCTGCCTAGCCTGGACTGGCAGGAAGTAAGAGGATATTGTTGATCTCTGTTCCTTCCTTCTCCTCTCCTGTTTCCACAAAAGAAGGTCCATGGTTGAGTCTGATGATGGATGGATGGGTGCTGCTATGGAAATGCCAGGACATTTTAGCTCGAACAATCTTGTCTTAGATTGTCCTTTTCTCAAGGACTTGGAGAGAGGCAGCCAGGAGGGAAGATGCTAGTCATGGCACTAAGAAGATGGGAGTTCAAGTCTAGCCTGAGCATTCACTAGCTGTGACCCCCTCCCCCCAAGTCATCCTACTTCTGGTTTTCCCTTCTTTATTCACAAAATGGGAAAAGTAGTACTTGTACTGCCTGTCTTCAGGAACCTTAGGGTGCTGTTATTTTTTCATGGATTTGTTTAGTAAATATCTGAGAGGCTACTATCATGAATATGGTAAACAATAGAAAATAATATAATTAAATGCTAAAATAGCCCTTTAGGCTGTTCCTTTGGGCCCATGCCAGTCATCCAAGGTTAACCACCATTTTAATGAATGAGGGAAGAAGCATTATTAAGTGCTTACTGAGTACCAAGAACGGTGACAAACCATGAAGATGTAAATAGAAAATCCAAGACTGCCCCTGCTCTCAAGGAACTCACGTTCTAATTGGGAAAGGAAAAACATTAAAAAATCCAGCTGCAGGGCAGTTAGAAAAAGCCAGAGCCATAACTGGTAATTTTTGTAGCTAGGGCAAGTGACATAAAACATGGGTTCCTCTGTCTCAATCTATGATCAATTATTTATTCTCCTTTCCAAACATTCCACTAAATTTGTTAAGGAGAAAAGTGGACTGTTTTGGACAGTTCCTAAGCTAGATATCAAGGCTAGAGTAATTTAGAATTTATCAGTTAAGTGCCCAATGTAACAAGGAACTACCCTCACTTCTGCCCCATTAGGAGGTGGGGGTAAACAGCAGGCAGCCCTTGTTATTCCTGGGTTCCTTGACCAGCAGTTGGCCCCCCTTCTTCTGTATACACTGACTCTGCTTTCTCTTCCTCTGGCCATTCTGCTCTTAGCCAGCAGAGGAATCTGAGGTGGGCAAGAAGTGGGCCAGGATCATTCACAGACTGGAAAAATAAGCTCCAGATTCATGTAGAGCTGACCAGGTGCTAGAAACAGTTCTGGATTTCCACTTGCCCATCTTATGTATCTTTCCCAATTCCCAACTTTGCATTGATGTCATATTTTGTCTCCATAGGCTCATAGATTTGGTGTTTAAAGGAATTGTAAAGACAAGTTTGTTTGTTTTTGGTATCCTGGACCTTGTTGGCAGTCATGGACCCAGCCTCAGAATAATGTTTTTAAATGAATAAATTATTCAATGGAAACCAATTACGTTAAAATACAGGTACCAGAATATTTTTAAAAAACATATTTGTGGACCCTGGGTTAAGAACCCCTCAGCAGCCCAACCTGCTCATTTTCCAGATGAGGACACTGAAGCTGAGAGAAAGGAAATGATTTGCTCAAGATTGGACAGGTCTTTAAGCAACAGACTAGAGATTCATTGCTCTTCCCATTGAAACACTCAGCTTTCCCTTCCTTCTTTTCTGTTTTACTTTCCTTTGTCCCCTTTTTCTTCTTCCTTTTTGGATCTCTTCTTTCCTTACCCAGCCAGTCATATTTATTGTCCACACTGTATAATTTTGTGGGTGGTCCGATTCACCCTCCCCTTTGTTGGCAATGCCCATCTTTTCCTTGGCTCCTCTACTCTGGAACCACTCCACCCTAATCCGTTTAACCCAATTAGTGAACATGTTCTCTGCTCACAGGCCTAACAGTCATGACCCAATTCCTAATCATGGATGATAGAGTCATAAAGGGATTTTGTGTGGTAAAGTGGAAGGAGGGCCAGTCTTGAGTTGAGAGAGCTGAGTAAGAGAACTTACCAGTACTGCTGGCTGCTTATATGACCTTAGTTTTAAGTCACTGAACTTCCCTGGGCCTCACTTTATGTTCATCCTTCATTGCCAAAGAAGACCATGCCATCAGAGAAATGATGACATGACTTGCACTTGACTTTGTTTTGAGTGAGGGAGGGCTGTGCAGGTCACCAGTCTCACTTCTCCTCCAACTCATCTGAAGAATGAAGAATTAGAACTGGAAGACCTCTATGGTCCATTTCGATTCTGTATCATGGGATCCAATAAAAGGATTCATGTATTTAGAGGCCACCCAAGTCCATCTCACGGAGTAAACTCAAGTCTAGAGAGGTTATTTTGTTGTTCATGTCTCACTCTTCACCACCCCATTGGAGGTTTTCCTGGCAAAGATACTGGAATGGTTTGCCATTTCCTTCTCCAACTCATCTTACAGATGAGGAAACTGAGGCAAATAAGGTGAAGTGACTTGCCCAGGGTCACACAGCCAGTAAATATCTGAGGTCAGATTGTGAACTTAGGTCTTACTGATGCCAGACCTCATGCTTTATCTACTGGGCCACCTAGCTGCCCTCTACACTAACATGCTAAAGGAATCATCCCTTTGGAGGCAACACTATCCAGTGGAGGTGGCATGATACTTCCTTTCATTGCTCTTGTAGTATTTCTAATGGCCTACCTCATATAGGAAAGAGTTGAGGCCAGCCTTAGTGTTCCCTTGAACCCAAAGATACCAAGGTCCCTGAGAAGATGGTGAAGCAACCAATTGGCATGAACCTTCCTGGGAAGCCGCGTGCCAGCTGTGGTGGAGGAGGTGGAGAGTTGAGGGGATGACCAGATGACAGAGCAATAGGCATTGGTGTGTGTGTGTGTGTGTGTGTGTATGTGCAGCGCAACACAATACAAAGTGCGCAAACTTGTCACAGGTTCTGAGATCAAATCCAGATTACTCATTTACTACCTGGGCAACCTTAGGCAGTCAGTCAGCATTTATTAAGTGCCTACTATGTGCCAGGCACTGGATACAAAAGGAGGCAAAAGCGTGTCCCTGCTCTGAAGGACCTTACTATCCAATGGATAAGACAACATGCAAATAAATAGTACAAAGCAAGCTATGTGCAAGATAAATAGGAAATGATTAATTAAGGGAAGGCACTGGAATTAAGAAGGGTGGGGGAAAGTTTCCTATAGAGGATGGGATTTTAATTGGGACTTAATGGAAGCTAGGGAGGTCAGCAGTCAGAGTGGAGGCGGGGAGAGCATTCCTGTAAAACAGAGGATCTCTAAGGTCTAGCTTTAAGATGCTAGCACTGGCATTATTTGTTCTAGAGACAGGAGAGAAGGCTGGGAGGAGCTGAGGAGCCACTAGCTGCAGATGCCTTCAGTTCTCTCCCGCTGCCTTTGGTCCTATCAAAATGAAGGCTAAGCAAGCAAACAGACTTTGAAGAAGACCATGATAGACTGGGATTCACTGGAATGCATTTCTGGCCCTTTTGACCCTCCCAGCATGTAAATGATTTAACAGCTCCAAAGTCAGGGCTCCCTGCAGGCACCAGTCAGCAATCCTACTATCCACCTTTGCACTGCCTCCTTTCCTAAACAGTGACGACTGTCTATGCAGAGAATTGAGGAATATACTTAATGAAAAAGCAACAATGGACTGGCTAGCCACAGTGCCTACAACTTCCACCATTGGCGTTATCGTATGTCATGTTCCACAAGTTGTATCATTCATTAGACCTTTAGTAACTATAGTCAATTCATTATTTATTAAACACCTATTGTATGCAAAACACTATAGAGCTGACTAGAAGAAGCCTTCGAGGAGAGGGGGCAAAGACTTGCTTGAAGCTTGGAAACTAGAACCTATGTCTTCTGTCTTCAGATTCAGTGCTTTCCACCCATATAGCACAGGGAAGTGGCAAGAGTACTGGTTTGAAAGTCAGAAGTCTTGGGTTCCCATTCTGACTTTGTAACCTTGGCCACTTTTCTTTTTCTCGGCACAATAATCCTGGCACTTCTTGCCTCATAGAGTTGTTGTAGGATCAAGTCAGGTCCTTCAGAAACACAGAACAATGAATGACTATGAGATAGCTGATGACCAGTGTTATCTTTAGGATTATGGTGAGCTGGTTAGCTCCTTTCATGTAGTTTCTCTGCTGAGACCTCAGCTAGACTGTGAACTCTAGGAAGGAAGCTCGTGTCTTGGGGTAAATGCCTCATCTCCCCTAGAGCCCAGCACATCAACCTGTTCATTGTAGATGCCTGGTAAATGTTTATTGGTTGATCAATTGGCCTAGCTCAATAGACCTAGCTCAATTCCCAGAGAGCAGACCTACAGTGGGGGAGAGGGGAAGAGAAGAAGCATTTATAAAGCACCAAAGTGTCAGATACCATGCTAAATGCTTTATAATGATTATCTCATTATATCCTCATATTATATTATCATATTTTATTCTCACAACAATCCAGCGTTAGGTGCTATTATTACTCCCATTTTGTAGTTGAGGAAACTGAGGCAAACAGAGCTTAGGTGAGTTGCCCAAGGTTGCATAGTTAATGTCGAAGGCTGTATTTGAACTTGGGTCCTCCTGAGTCCAGGCTAGGTCTCTGTCAGAACACAGGGGGCCCAAATACACCTGAAGACTCATAGCAGCACCTGTTATGGAAGCAAAAAAAACTTGAAACAAAATAGATGCCTACCAATTGGAGAGTGGCTTAAAAAAGGAGAGGGGCACTTTAATGAGTGAACTATTACTTAACTGGAAGAACAATAAATGTGAAAAGTTAAGAGAAGACTTGGAAGACTTAGCAGAACCAAGAAAACAATATATATTAGGGCTACATATGTGTAAACTGGAAGAATAAAAATAAAACCAATTATAATTATATCGACCAAGCTTGTCCCCAAAGAAGAGAAGGGAAAATACACTTCCCTCTCGTCTCTGCAGAAGTGGGGGACTATGGGTGTGGAATAGTGTATTTACTGTCAAACTTGCTGAATGCATTGATTAGTTTTACTTCACTACTCCCTCCACCTCCTTTTATTCAGTATTATTTAATTTGTTCCAGGGGATGGCTACCTGGATAAGGGAAGGTGAGGGATGCATTCAGAAATAGAGATGATATAAAAACAAAAGATCAATAACAATTTTAAAAAAAATTGAAAGCATGCATAAGTTGATACGTACAAATGTATCTTGTGGCTCTTTTACTAAAATTCTACTTTGCTGCAAGACAATGGGCTGTGTTTGTTGGGGGACCCACCCCAGCTAAGGGTTGAGTATTTCATCTCTAGAGGGTTAACCATCGCATGGGGAATTCATCTTGGCTGCAGAGATTCAGAAAGATCATCACCCAAGATACAGGAGCCTTCCATCTGCATCAGGGAGCTGTGGACTCACTGCCTTGAAATCATGAGTTCATGAGAAATCTTGATACCCACATACCCATGTTCACATTTATCCAGCATTGCCAGTGTGCTAGAAAGTATACTAACTGCTGAGGTTACAAAGACAAAAGTGAAAAAAAAATCCCACCCTTTCCCTGAAGGAGGTTACTTTCTAACAGAGAGATTCCATATATTCACAAGAAAAAAACAAAAAATATAATAATAGGAACAATAACTTTAATAATAAAATACTTATGTTAATAATAATAACATGCATTAAAAATTTGCAGATATTATCTGATGGAGGTAGAAGCTATTATCTTCCCCATTTTACAGATGAGGAAACAGACAGAAGTTAATTGACTCACCCCGGGTCATAGAGCTAGTCAGTGTGTGACCAGTTTTGACTATAGGTATTCCCAGGATGGGGGAGTCTGGATCTAGCACTCCATCTTCTGTATCACCTAGCTGCATTTAAAATCCAATTTAAAATGAGAGAGAGAGAGAGAGAGAGAGAGAGAGAGAGAGAGAGAGAGAGAGAGAGAGAGAGAGAGAGAGAGACAGAGAGAGAGAGAGAGAGACAGAGAGACAGAGAGAGAGACAGAGAGAGAGACAGAGAGAGAGGTGGCACTTGAACTGCTTCTCGGTTCTGACCTAATTCCTCAATTAGGAAGGATGTCAAACTACTCTAGAGCCAGAAATCCAGACCTTTGCAGAGAAAACAGATCTCCTTTAAAATGAAGGGACACTCAAAGGATGAGTAGTTCATGCTTTCACAAAGCTAACTCCCAGAAGCCCAGCATCAGAATGCAACTCAGCTCATCTAGAGCAGTCCCACCTGTTCCTGCCTGAAGTCCTGCTTTTACCTCAAGAGTTTAGGATTAAATCTTTGTTCTTCTATTTCCTTTTTATAAAGTTGACAATGAGAGACTTCTGCAAATGGTTTGTACAAAATGTTTTCAGGTCTGAGCAGGACAAGGATGGCTCCTGAGGTCCTTCCTCATTCTGAAATTTTGTGGTGCCATAAGTGAGGGGTTCAGGGCATCAAAGGAACCCCCTTGTACCTGAGTCGTCCTGTCTAGTTGATAAATCAACTGAAGAATTTATATAACAGACAGAAATAAAAATGTTTGTGGCTTTGCCTCCTATTTTCTTGGAGTCTTCTTGTCTATCCTGTCTTTTATACAGGTCTTTTATCAAAGACATGACTAGGGTGGTGCAACTAGGGCTTTGTCTTCGGGTGCAAAATTAAAAAAAACTGACAACACACATGGTATAGCTCAAAACGTTACCAAGACTTTTGTGACACTTTCAGCAGTGTAGAAACAAAGTCTTATCACCTAATTAGCAAAAATAATTAAACAGGAAACAGTACATGAGGGGGAAATCATCCTCAGACCAAAGGAATCACACCAGGATCTTAAGGTCTTGGTGTTGCTTTCCAGCTATGTTTGATCAGGCTTACACCATGTGCTCTATTTCTAATAGCTAAGCACGAATTTCAATCTCTGTAGGTTTCTTCTCTACCCTTCTGATAAATTCCTTGAAGATCATTACCTCAAAAGTCAGCTTAACCTACTTTGGAATGGTTATTAGAAAGATTTTCCATGCATCAAAGCCTCAGTCTGCTTCCGGGCAACTTCACCCTTTGATTCTCACTCTGCTTTCTGGTGCCAGACAAACATGTCTGATTACTCTTCCAGTTGGTAGCCCACCTCAAAGGATTTGTTGTTGTTGGGTCATTTTTCAGTTATATCCAACTGTCTATGACCCTAGTTGGGGCTTTCTTGGCAGAAATATTAGAGTAGTTTGCCATTTCCTTCTCCAGTTCATTTTTACAGGTGAGGAAACAGAGGCAAATTGGGTAGAGTGACTTAGCCAGGGTCACACAGCTAGGAAATGTCTGAGACCAGATTTGAACTCATGAAGATGAATCTTCTTGACCCCAGGTCTGGCACTCTATGCACTATGGTGCCACCTAGTTACCCAAAGGATTTAGCTCCCTCCAGTTGGGGAAACTTTCTATCTTCCCATCAGGAAAACCAATATTCTTCCAGAGCCCCTGGTCTTTGACCTAGATGCATTCCTTGACTTTTCCCTTTTCTTCATCCCTCGTATCACACTTTCAAATGTTACCATTTCCATTTCTATCACATTCCTTCCTTCTTTTCTTTCAGCAATCAGGGTTAAGTGACTTGCCCAGGGTCACATAGGTATTAAGTATCTGAGAACAAATTTGAACTCAAGGGTCCACCTAAATCCAGCACTGGTGTTCTATCCATTACTCCACCTAGCCACCTCCTCTACAATATTTTCAAATCTGACCCTTTTCCATCACTCACCAGCACTCTCTCAGCTTAGTCTCTCATTACTTCCCAATTGGACTATTGCAACAGACTTAAAATTAGTCTTCTTGTCCCAGGTTTCTCCCCATACCAATCCATCCTCTATGTATTTGCCAAAACTGATTTTCCTTAAACACAAGTGTGATCATGTCATTCCCCTGCTCAGTATGTATATTCCAGTGGTTCCCTTTCATAACCCGGCTCCAATCCAATTACATGAGTCTTCTTCCTATCTTCTTTGGTTTAGCTCAATTGGCCTTACAGCTTCTCACATACAAGGTTCCATCTCTTATCTACATACCTTTGAACTGACTGTCCTCTGTCCCTGGGATTTGCTCCCTCTTCATCTCTATCTCATAGAATCCCTTTCCTCTAAGACTTGGCTCTTCTTTGTCCCAAACATAAAATTAACCCTGACTCTTCCCTTCCCCTCACCTCATATCCAATTAGTGACCTGGGAGATTCTTCTGTATCATCTCTCACATTACTCCTGTCTTCTCTGTCCCTACTGATTCATTCTCCATTCTCAGCTATGTTATAATTCTTCTTCTGATTATCAAGTTCATTATAGACTTCATTGTTATTCTTGCTCTGATGAATCTTCCTACATATATTATAGCCCTGTTTAAGAGGGAAGAGATAAGGAATCTGGGAAAAAAAGGAAATGAGGGTTGGATAGGAGACTCTAAGGAGTACAGCAGTAACCCTCTACTTCATTTTTTCACCTCTAAAATGGGGATAATTAGCCTATCTTAGTGGCATTGTGGCAAGGATAGAAAATAATCAATCAACCACTGGGATTACAGATGAATTTATATGACCACAAATAACTGACTAGGAGACAGAAAGCTTGGTGGGATGAGTCAGTGGTTCAGAAATAAATGTAAATGGGGGAAACAAAATTACTAATTCTGGTATTCAGTGGTTCTGAACTCTCCTGGGGAGCAAGAAAGGATCCAAACAAAGCTGTGTGAATATCCTCTTATAGAACTTGAAGCACCTATCACTCAGATGTGGGGGCCACAAAAGTAACTACCTTATATTCAAGATAATCTTAAATTCACAAGTCATACCATGCTCATAGGCCCCCATCAGTGTGTCTACTTGTTCTTTAGTCAGCCAGAGAACATATTTCAAAGGATACTATTTAATGAGATAGCATAATAAAAATGGCAGTAAACCATACCTCTGTTAAGCCTTACTTTTTCACAAACACACCATCTGTAGTAAGGGTGAGCATTCATAGGTAATATATATGGGCAAAGCACATTTGTAGAATAGCGTTTACCTTGGGACCATGTATAGGAAAGATGCTTGTGGAGGAGTAATTCATAAGTCCAGTCCCAGGACCCTCTAAATTTGACCTCTTGTGATGTCATAACCCTTTTCTTGCAGAAACTGCACCATGCTTGGTGTGGCATTTCTATTGGGTGTCACATAGTCTCTATTTGGTATGGTTGCCCTGGTCTTAGTGTCTTGCTAAGTTTCATTTCACCAGGGATATCTGCAGGCCATCCCAGCTCTGGTCTTTGAGGATATAGTGGCTAAAAAGCCTCTTCCCTAGCAGAAAACTGGGAAACAAGTTTTTAACTAATATCTCTGATAAAGGTCTCATTTCTAAAATATATAGAAAACTGAGTCAAATTTATAAGAATACAAGTCATTCCCTAATGGATAAATGGTCAAAGGATATGAACAGTCAGTTTTCAAAGGAAGAAATTAAAGCTGTCTATAGTCATATGAAAAAATGCTCTAAATCACTATTGGTTAGAGAGATACAAATCAAAACAACTCTTAGTTACCATATCACATCTGTCAGAGTGTCTAACATGACAAAACAGGAAAATTATAAATGCTGGAGAAGGTGTGGGAAAATTGGAACACTAATGCATTGTTGGTAGAACTATGAACTGATCTAACCATTTTGGAGGGCAATTTGGAACTATGCCCAAAGGGCTATAAAGATATGCATGTCTTTTGACCCAGTAATACCACTTCTAGGACTGTATGCCAAAGAGATCATACAAATGGGAAAAGGACCCACGTGGACAAAAATATTTGTACCAGCTCTTTTTGTAGTGGCAAAGAATTGGAAATTGAGGGGGATGCCCATCATTGGGGGAATGGTTGAACAAAGTGTGGTATATGAATGTAATCAATATTATTGTGCTATAAGAAATTATGAGCAGGCAGACTTCAGAAAAACTTAGAAACACTTATGTTAACTGATGCGTAGTGAGGGGAGCAGAACCAGGAGAACATTGCACACAGATACAGCCACGTTGTGTGATTATTAACTTTGATAGACTTGGCTCTTCTTACATTGCTGAGAAGACAACTCCAACTTGTAAGACAACTCCAAAAGACTCATGATGGAAAATGCTATCCATATCCAGAGAAGGAGTTATGTAATCTGAATGCAGATAAAAGCATACTATTTTTTCCCCCTCTTATTTGTTTCATTTCTTCTTTCTCATATTTTATTCCATTGGATCTAATTCTTCTTTGCAACATGACTAATGTGAAAATATGTGTAATGTGAATGCATATGTAGAGTCTATACATATCTTTGTGATATAGAGCCTACATTGGATTGCATGCTCTCTTGGGAAGGGGTATAGAAATCGGAGGGGAGGCACGGGGAGAAAATTTGGAACTAAAAAGATTGTGGAATTGAATGTTGTTAACCAAAGATTAATTAATTAAAAACAAAACAAAACAAAACAAAACAAACCCCTTCCTGGATTAGGACAAGGTGACAATTCTTTACCCATACTCAATATCATCCATTCAGATAGTGTGCCACCAGGCTAAAGTTAAATAATTTATGTTCACCTCCTATGTTTGAGATAGAGATTGCAGTCTGCTATTCCAGACAACTATTTGAGTTAGATTTAGAAATCCCCTAAATCCTCTCTGGCTTAGTATCCAAATTAATTTGAACCAGAAGAGATGATAAGCAAAGGAGGCTCCTCCCTTTTCCCAGCCCAAATTCTAGCCTGTAGTATATATATACACACACACACATAATCAGCAAAACCTTTAGAGTTGTATTTTAACCACTGAAAAACCTTTCTGCCTCCATATGTAATCATTGACAGAATTGTAAAGGACCTTAGATATCTGCCTTGAAGGGAAGCTAGATGGTACAGTAGATAGACTTATGGGGACTGAAGTCAAGAAGTTCAAATCTGACCTTAGACTCTTGATAGGCATGTGACCCTGTGCAAGTCACTTCACTCTGTTTGCCTCAGTTTCCTCATCTGTAAAATGATCCAGAGAAGAAAATGGTAAGCCACTACATCTTTGCCAAAAGAACCCTTAATGAGGTCATGAAGAATCAGACATATATGAAACAACTGAACAACAACAGAAGACACCATGAATGTGTAATTTCAGACATGATCAAACACAGCTAAGGGAGGTTTTTGGCGGGGAGTCAGAGGTGCTTGTAATAGCCTCTTGACTCTTTCTGACTAGGCCAGTTATCCAGCAGGACCAATGTTTGGAGAACTAGGAGACTCGGCTTGGGGGCTCTGGGATTTCTCCTCTGCATGTCCTTTTTGTTAGAAGTTGGGGCCAGACTAGGGAAGAATGCATTTTAATTACTCAGGCTGTACACCAGCAATATTAAGTACCTTCTGTGTGCTAGGTACTGTGCTAAATGTTGAGAATTACAGAAAGGAAAACGAAACAGTCCCTGCCCTCTAGGATCATACATTCTAATGGGGAAAAAACATACACAAATGTTGTTCAGTTGTTTCTGACTCTTCATGAACCTATTTGGGGTTTTCTTGGCAGAGATACTGGAGTGGTTCACCATTTCCTTTCTTCAGCTCATTTGACAGATGAGGAAACTGAGGCAAACAGTGTTAGATGACGTGCCCAGGGTCACACAGCTAGGAAGTGTTTGAAGGTGGATTTAAACTTGGGTCTTCCTGATTCCAGGTCTAGTGCTCTATGCACTATGGTGTCCCTTAACTGCCCTGCATACACACATAAAACGAATAGAACAGAGGGGGCACTAAAAGCAGGGGATCAGGAAAGGCTCATGCAGAAGATAGTGCTTGAACTACCTGTTGAAAAGTGGAAGTTCCAGGAGGTGGATGGAGAGAGTGCATTCCTGGGATGGGGAGCATTCCACAGGAGGGATGCAGTTATACCAGGATAGATGGACCCTGAAGTTTGCAGGGGGAGAGTCATGTGTAATAAGTCTGGAAGGGTGGGAAGAGGCCAGGGGCTGAAGCATGCTCACTGCCACACTGAGGAGGGTCTGTCTGATCCTAGAGGTAATCAAGAAGGAAGGTCAAACATAACCTGTAAGTGAGTAGCAGCTCTCCTCCTTCCTTCTTCCTCCTCCCTCCTCCCTCCTCTTCCTTCTTCTCCATTGCACCGCCCAAAGCTGCCTTTTTTCCTCTGGATTTACTGGCTACATTTCTTGCTCAAAGATCAAGCCTCAAACCCAGTTCACTCTGGAGCTCATAGATGTGACAACAAGTTCCCCCTACCCACCTAGCATAGAGTGGATTTAAATACTACATAGTAATTGCTTCTCTTTTACCCAGGAACCCTGAGGGTCTTCTCTTCTCAGTTTGATTTATTATTATTTTTTTTGATTAAAGGGGCCATCCCTTGAGCAACTACTTAAAGAAATCTGTTCATTGAATGGGTGTATCTCACTCAAAGTGAGAATGCTATAAGACCTTAGCCTGAAAGGGCCAGGATCTCACATTGCATCCTGGATCATCTCCAGCCATCCTAATGAATATCAGGCCACTGAACCCAGATGACTCAGGAGAGGAAAGTGAGGCTGGTGACCTTGCACAGCCCTTCCTCACTCAAATCAGTCAACTGCAAGTCATGTTATCATCTTGATGTCATGATCCTCTTTGAGAATGAAGGACAAACACAACAAGAAGTAATAGGAAGCAGTCAGGTGGATGGGAGATGTGGTAGGCAAAACTTTAAGGAAATCCCTTTGGCAGCTGGCTGGAGGATGAATGGAGGTGGGGAGACCAATTGGGACACTGGCAGCTGTCTAGGTGAGAGCTCATAAATACCTGGACCAGGTTGGTGGCTCAGTGAGGGGATGTAAGTGAGGATGTCGTGAAGATGGAAATGACTGGATGAGCAGGGTGGGAGGAGAGTGAAGATGGCGACACCTGTAACATCCCTAATGAGAATGGGAGGGTGAAGATGACCAGGTGTGGGCCTTCTTGTCTGTAACTGCTTCAATTTCTTAGTGGTTTGGGAGAATGTAATAGAATTCCCTTGGGGCTTGGGGGAATGAAGAGATGTAACTCTGGGAAGAAGGGGCTGCCAGGGTGGAGGGCAGTCAGGAGATTGGAGCCAGAGAGGGCAGAGTGCAACTCTTGTGACCCTTTGATGGAGACAGGGAGCTGATGAAGTTGACTGGGGCACAATGGAGCAGGATGGTCTGTGGTCAGAGCATTATGATCACCAGTATGTATATAACACTTTGAGGTTTGCAAATTGATTTATAAATATTATCTATTTTTTATTCTCACAAAAACCCTGAGAGGGAGGAGGTGTTATTATCCCCATTTTATAGATGAGGAAACTGAGGCTGAAATTAAGTGTCTTACCCAGAATCACACACCTAGTATGAATCTGAGGCAAGATTTGAACTCAGGTCTTCCTGACTCCAAGTCACTCTATCCATTGGGTCAACTGACATGGATAGTAGGTAAGTGAAGGTAGTAAGTGAAAGATTTCATTCTGTCTCACAGTAGGAAGCATGAAATACTTTTATCTAGAGTGGGAGGAAGAAGCTTACATATTTGCTTACTTATTCAACCACTTCCGGGTTCTACAGTTCCAGGAAATAAAGAAGAATCCTACTGTTCTTTGAGGCTAAGTCATGAATGTTTGGAAGTTCCATGTTTAAGTTTTGCCTAAATCATTATGCCATTGTGTGTGTTTGTCCTTCCTTGCCGAAGAAGACCAAGCCATCAGAGAAATAATGACATGACTTGCACTTGACTTTGTTTTGAGTGAGGGAGGGCTGTGCAGGTCACCAGCCTCACTTCTCCTCCAGAGTCATCTGAATCCAGTGACCAGATATTCATCAGGATGATTGGAGATGACCCAGGATGAGGCAATTGGGGTTAAGTAACTTGCCCAAGGTCACACAGCTAGTGAGTGTCAAGTGTCTGAGATGAGATTTGAACTCAGGTCCTCCTGACTCCTACACTGGTGCTCTATCCACTGCACCACCTAGCTGCCCCCATTATGCCATTAACACCATGGTTAATTGTTAAGTTGTGCTTGGATGCAATGTAAAGGGAACATTAGGGAACTCATAAGGGAAGGAGATTGCAATTACTGATGATTGGGGGCTCCTGTTAAAGGAAGAGGAGGAGGGGAAGGTGGAGTCAAGATGTCAGAGAAAAGGAGCAAGGAGTGACTGAATCATCGTCATCATCAGCTACTGCTGCTGCTTCTTCTTCCAGAGGTCTCAGACCACAGACGGTAAGGGGGTCAAATAAATGGTCAGATAGAGATTCCAGGGTCTCTTTGCTGGAGCTGTGGTGAAGACTCTGTTGCTTTGCCCATACTTGGATCTGGATTGCTGTCCTGGGTGGAAGTTCCAGGGCAAGGAAGAACACTAACAAACCAGAGCTTGGTTGCTGCAGTGGAGTGAGAGGCCTCATTACGGCTCAAGGGTGGAAAAGAATTCTTTTGGTCACTCACAGACCAAAACACAGCCCTGGAGAGTGAGTGGTAAACACACCTCTCCTCAAGTCATACCATTTTGGAAAGAACTGAAAACTTACATTTCCCTAGAAGTATCTCTGAAAATATCTGCACAAAACCCCTGAAGCTTGGGATAGTATGCCCTCCACCCTGAAACAAAGTCCCACTTTAGCAAAGAGTTAAAAGTTGAGAAACAGGCTGGAAAAATGAGCAAACAACAGAAGGATTCTGACTATAGGAAATTATTATAGTGACAATAAAGATCAAAACACACACTCAGAAGACAGCAAAACCAAAATTTCCACGTTCAAAGCCCTCAAGAAAAATATGGATTGGTCTCAGGGCATGAAAGAGCTCAAAATGTATTTTAAAAATCAAGCAACAGTGAGAGAAGAAAAATTGGGAAGCAGAATGAGAATGACAAGAAAATAATGAAAAAAGAGTCAACAACTTGATAAAGGAGGCACAAAAAATAATGAAGAAAATAACACAAAAATAGAGTAGGCCAAATCATAAAAGAAGTACAAAAATCTAATGTGGAGAAGAATGCCTTGAAAAGTAGAATTGGCCAAATGGAAAAGGAAGTACAAAACTCGCTGAAGAAAATAATTCCTTAAAAATTAGAACTGAGCAAGTGGAAGCTAATGACTTATGAGACATCAAGAAACAATAAAACAAAAGCAAAAGAATGAAAAAATAGAAGACAATGTGAAATATTTCATTGGAGAAACAATTGACATGGAAAATAGATCCAGGAGAGAGAATTTAAAAATTGTTGGACTACCAGAAAACCATGATAAAAAATAGCCTAGACATTATCTTTCAAGAAATTATCCATGGAAACTGCCCTCATAGTTTAGAACCAGAGGGTAAAATAGAATTGGAAAGAATATATTGATCACCTCCTGAAAGAGATCCCAAAATGAAAACTCCCAGGAACAATACAGCCAAATTCCAGAGGTCCCAGGTCAGGGAGAAAGAAAATACAGCAAGCAACCAGAATGAAACAATTCAAATGTCATGGAGCCACAGTCAGGATAACACAAGATTTAGTAGCTTCTACATTAAAGGATTGGAGGGTTTGGAGTATGATATTTTGGAGAGCAAGAGCTAGAATTACAACCAAGAATCACGTATCTGCAAAACTGAGTATAATTCTTCAGGGGAAAAAATGGATATCTGATGAAATAGAAGTCTTTCAGGCATTCTTGATAAGAAGACCAGACTGAATAGAAAATTTGACTTTCAAATACAAGAGTCAAGAGAAGATTAAAAAAGTAAACTGTAAGGGGAAATCATAAGGGACTCAATAAGATCAAACTATTTATATTTCTACATGAGGAGATGATACTTGTAACTGATAAGAACTTCCTCATTATTAGGGTAGTTAGAAGGAGTATATATAGACAGAAAGCACAGGTGTCAGTTGAATATGTGATGGAATGATATCTAAAAAAACAAAATTAAGGGATAAGAAAGAAGAATGAACTTCAAGAAAGGTAAAGGGAGAGGTATAATGGAATAAATTATCTCACATAACAGAGGCAAGAAAGTGCATTTACAGAGGAGGGGAACATGAGGGAGGTGGCAGAGAATGCTTGAAACTTACTTTCGTTGGAATTGGCTCAGAGTGACTAACAAAAACACTCAGCTGGGTATAGAAATATATCTTACCTAAAGGAAAGTAGGAGCCAAGGGGATAAGAGAAGGGTGGGGTGCTGATAGAAATGAGGGTGGATTGGGGAAGGCAGTGGTCAGAAGCAAAACACTTTTGAGGAAGGAAAGGGTTAAGAGAGAAAGAGAATGGAATAAGTGGGGAAAACAGGATGGAGGGAAATACAGTTAGCAATCATAACTGTGAAAAAAATTTTTTAAGAAAGTTTCTCTGATAAAGGCCTTATTTCTCAAATAGAGAAATGAATCAAATTTATAAAAATAAATCATTTGATCATTTCATAAATGATCAAAAGATATGGAGTCAGTTTTCAGATGAAGTAATCAAAGCTATCTAAAGTCATATGAAAAAAATGCTCTAAATCATTATTGATTGGAGAAATGCAAATCAAAACAATTCTGAGGAACTACTTCACACTTATTAGATTGGCTAATAGGATAGGAAAGGAAAATGACAAATGTTGGAAGGGATGTGGGAAAATTGAGACACTAATGTACTATAGGAAGAGTTGTGAAATTTATGTAGAGCATTATGTAGAGCAATTTGGAATTATGCCTGAAAGTCTATAAAACCATGTATACTCTTTGACCCAGCAATACCACTACTAGGTCTTTATCCCAAAAGAGACGAAAAAAAGGACTTACATGTACAAAAATATTTATAGCTGCTCTTTATTTTGGTGGTAAAGAGCTGGAAATTGAGGAGATGCCCATCAATTGGAGAATCGCTGAACAAACTGTTACATGTTTGTGATAGAATAATACTATTGTTCCTATTGTGCTGTAAGAAATGATGAGCCAGATGCTCTCAGAAAAACCTGGAAAGACTCACATGAACTGATGCAAAGTGAAGTAAGTAGAACCAGAAGAACATAATATAATAGCAACAGCAATGTTGTAAGATGTTCAATTGTGAATGACTTAGCTATTACCAGCAATACAATGATACAAGACATCTGAGAAGGACTTACAATAAAAAAATACTATCCATTCTCAGCAAAAGAACTGATAAAATCTCAATACATATTGAAAGCATACTTTTTTACTTTATTTTTCTTGGGGTTGATTTTTCTGGTCTATATTTTCTTCTAAAACATGACTAATATGGAAATATGTTTTGCATGACTACACATGTATAATGTATATCAAATTGCTTGCCTTCTTCATGAGGGAGCAGAAAGGAAGGGAGGGAATTTGAAACTCAAAATTTTAAAAATGAATGTTAAGATTTGTTTTTACATGTAATTGGGGAAAAATAAGATACTAAGTGGAAAAAGATTAGAGAAAGAGAACTAATTAATTAAAAAAAAACCAAACAACTTTCTGGAGAAGAAAGAATGCACTCACCAAAATGGAATTAAAGCAAGTGTAGAATCACAGTGATGGACACAGAGAAGTCATGATAATCCCCTTCACTCTGCAGTGGGTTTGAAATGATTCCATATCCCTAGAAGAATGGGGTTGAGGGGGATGCTGGAGAGAAAGTTGCATCTGAAAGGAGGAATGAGACCAAGGAAACTCTGCCTACACAAAAGGATCAGAGAGGAAAGTGAGTGATGGTTCTGCCAGCCTGCTCACCTAACCCCCTACTGTTCAAATATTGAGGTTGCAAATCTTAGTGATTAGAAAGATATCTCCAAAGAGGTTTGGATGACAGATGCCTTTTGAGGGAAATATAATAATTTCTGTTTCAGACATATTGGATTTGAGATGAAGACAGCACATCCTATTCAAAATGTCCAGTGGGCAGTATGTAATGAAGGACTAGTGCTCAGGAGAGAAACCAGGATTAGAGATGTAGAGCTGGGCATTCCTTCCTTCCTTCCTTCCTTCCTTCCTTCCTTCCTTCCTTCCTTCCTTCCTTCCTTCCTTCCTTCCTTCCTTCCTTCCTTCTTTCCTTTCTCTTTCATTTTCTTATTTTCTTTGTTTCTTTTTCTTTCTTTCATTTTCTTTTCTTTCTTTCTCTTCATTTCTTTGTTTCTTCCTCCTTCCTTCCTTCTTTCCTTTCTTTTTTCTTTCTCTCTCTATATGTACACTTGCATATATATATATATATTATTTTTCCCAATTACATTTCACTGTTTTTAACCTTTAAAAAAGTTTTGAGTTCCAAATTCTATCCTTCCCTCCTTGCACCCCTTCTCTGAGGCAGTAAGCAATCAGATACAGGTTATACATACGTAATCATGTAAAACATTTCCATATTAGTAATTTTGTACAAGGTTACTTAAATAAAAAAGTGCAAGAAAGCAAGCAAGCAAAAAATAGCTTGTTTCAGTCTGTATTCAGACAGTATCAGTTCTTTCTCTGGAGGCAGATAGTATGTTTCATCATTAGTTCTTTGAGATTATCTTGGATCATTGCGTTGCTGACAATAGCTAAGTCATTTACTATTCTTCATTGTACAATATTGCTGTTACTGTCTACCATGTTCTCTTGGTTCTGTTCACTTCCCGTTGCATCAGTTCATATTAGTCTTTCCAAGTTTTTTCTGAAACCATCCTACTTGTCATTTCTTATAGCACAATAATATTCATCACCATCAGAATCATATACCACAGCTTGTTTGTTCATTCCCCAATTGATGGGTACCCCTTTGATTTCCAGTTCTTAGACACCACAAAAAGAGCTGCTATAAATATTTTTGTATAAATAGATCTTTTTCCCTTTTTTTTAATGGGCATCATTTTCATAAGTATAGTCATTGAACCCTTGGAAGCTAATGAGATCATTCAATGAGAGTGTAAAGAAGAAAGAGAAGAGGGCCCAGTATGGAGTTTTGGAAACAATCGTAGTTAGTAGGCACATTCATTTTTGTAGCATTTTCTAAAGGTGCCACCTAGCAATATGCCAAAATGTTCCACGGAGGCTAACCCCTAATAAAAGGAAAGCAAATTGGGGTGAGAGTTTTGAGGGTCCCTTTTTTCTAAGAGTTCATGAGAGGATAACAGTCCCAAGAAGGTGTTACAACAGGAACTAGTGTAGTTTTGTTTGTTCAAAAGTTTTTGAATTTTATATAATCAAAATTGCCCATTTTATCTCCCATGACCCTCTATATTTTTTGTTTAGTCAAGAAATGTTCCCTTATCCATAGTTGTTAAATATATCTCCTTTCATGATCCTCTAATTTGTTTATAATATGACCTCTTATATATAGGCCATGAATCCATTTGGAGCTTATTGTAGTATGAGATCCAGGTTGTTAAGTTGGAGCTTAATTCTTGCCAGACATCTTTCCAGCTTTCCTGGTAGTTTTTTTAATTGAATAGCAAGTCTTTCCCCAGTAATTGGTGTTTTGGGCTTAGTAAATATTATTTTACTATGCTAGGTGGTGCAGTGGATAGAGCACTGGGCCTGAAGTCAGGAAGACCCGAGTTCAAAAGCAATCTCAGAAACTAACTGGCTGTGTGACCCTAGGCAAGTCACTTAACCTTGTTTGCCTCAGTTTCCTCATATGTAAAATGAGCTGGAGGAGGAAATGGCAAACCATTCCAGTATCTCTGCCAAGAAAACCCCAAATGGGGGTCAGAAACAAATGAAATGAGTGAACAATAACACAATTGATGCCTTCTTAGTTTTGGGTATTTGATCTGTTTCACTGATCAAATTCATTCAGTTTTTCACCAGCTTTTTCTTTACTCCCAGTTTTGCTGTGCTGTGAGTGTTCCATTAGTCACAACAGTGGGAGTCCAGGTGGTGGGAATATATGGTGGGGGCCTAACTAGTAGGGACCTAGAGTCTTTGCACTCATCTCAGCTCAGCAAGGAGTCTGATCAGGAAAACCTTATTTATAAAATGAGGAGGATGGTCTAAGTGATCTCTAAGGTCTGTTCTAACTCAAAAAACTAGTGGGTCCCAAACCACAGCTATGCTGTCAGAGAGTCTAGGCTCTTCCGCCATTTGGGTGACCTCAGGCAAGTCAATGAATATCTGCGGGACCCTGTTTCGTCATCTGTGAAATGAAATTAAATGGCATCTGGTTCTAGATCCATGATCCTATTAGTCAACAAACATTTATTAAATGCTCTTCATGTGCCAGGCACTGTGCTAATCACTGAGTATACAGAGAAAGACAAATAAACATAAGATCTATGAGCTAGCTCTTTGAGGGCAAAGATCATACTGTCTAAAACAAAACCAAAACAAAATGTAGCTTAAATTTTTTTTCAGTTCCAAATTCTTCCACTTACTGAAAAAGCAAGAAAAACAAAATCCATTACATATACATATAGCCTAACAAAACAAATTTCCATATTAGCAGTTTTAAAAAATGAAAAAGAAATAGAAGGAAAATATGCTTCAATCTGTACTCCAAGTTTATTAGTTCTCTGTCTGGAGGTGGATTGCATTTTTCATTATGAATTCTTCGGAATTGGGGTAAGTCTTTATGTTGATCAGAGTTCATAAGGCTTTCAAAGTTGATTATCTTTACAATGTTGCTATAATTATATCTGTTTTGGCCAGGAGCCCTGATTGGTTTTTTTTTCGACTAGATAAAAGAGGTCATTCTTTTGCCTCATTTCTTACCTACCTTAGTCACTGAATGGGCATTGTCTCAGTCAAACTGAGACCTGGGAAAGACTGGAGCTTAAAAAGGCCAAGGTCACCCCACTGCCTTTGGGGCTATCTCTACTCATCCTGATCTATATCTGACCACTGGACCCAGATGGCTCCAGAGGAGAGAGTGAGACTGGTGACCTTGCACAACCCTCCCTCACTTAAATTCAAATCACTTGTAAGTCCTGATGTCATGGTCCTCCTTGAGAACGAAGGACAAACAACAAGAAACATACTGGTTATCTCCCTTAGTACCTAATATAGGGATCTGCGCACAGCAGATACTTAATTGATGTTTCTGTTGTTGTCATTGCTGAGAAAAGGGATCTAAAATCCATAATTCTAGATGCATTTTCATTCATCAGGAGAGATCAATTTCCTGGAGGAAATATGGCAGCTATATACCACATATAGCTATATACCCAACTATATGCCTTCTGTATTCTCCTTATCTAGGAAATAGGGAGGAATGGGACTCTTATCCAAGGGTATGGGAGCTGTAGTGACTAAGACAATATGGCTAAAAACAGGAAAACTTGGAAGGAAGCCATTTGGTTTGTCATGTCCTTGAGCCTCCAGATGTCACTAAAGTACACAGACAGAATTGAAAGGCAGTGAGTTGAGAAAGCTGGCAACACTTGTATGATCTGATGCAGACTCAGGAGAGTCATTTATACAGTAATAATGACATTGTAAAGACAACTTTGAAAGATTTAAGAACTGTGATCAACACAATGACTAGCCACAATGCAGAGGGCTCATGATGAAATGTAATCGTTTGTCCTTGGTTTTGAAGAGGTCCAATGACATTAGGGGATGTTGTCTTGACTCATGTGTGAATTGGATTTAAGTGAGGCAGAGGTGCACAAAGTCGTCTACCCTCCTACAAAGAGAGGATGGAATCAGAGTAAATTGAGATGTGTATATATAATATATATATATATTATACATACATACACATATACATATATACATATGTATACATGTATTTTTATATACTCTTTTTGGTAGGGGCATAGTCAATGCAGGAATTTATTTTGCTTGACTCTAAGTGTGTGTAAAAGGGGTTTTGTTTTTCTTGTTTTCTCTATGGGGGTGAAGGGGTATGAAGGAAGATTCATCATTTGAAAATAAAATAAAAATTTAATTTTGAAAAGGAAAATAAAAGAAAGACAATGAATCAGATTTTCCTTATGATGAAGAATGGAAGACATGAGAAGACTAGGCTGATCAATATTAAAGTCTCTTAGATGATGCCTCCTATTTCCTATTCTCCCTCTGTGGGTCCAATGGGAAAAATATCCTAGAATCCTGGATTAGAACTAGAAGAGACCTCAGAGACCACCTAATCCAATTCTTTCACTTAAAGAAACTGAGGCCCAGATAGGGAAAATGATTTACCTAAAATCACAGAGGTATTAAGTATCATAGACAGAGTTTGAATTCAGGACCTCTTACTCCAAGACTAGGGATTTTTCCCATTGTTACAAGCTGCTTTTTAATCAGAGAGAGGACAACAAACATAAGTGTTTTCTGGAGATTTCTTCTTTGTCCCCAGAATCCCTTAGGCCGAGATCCTGAGTTACAAGGTGGAGATGTCTCCCCTGGGGTGTCTGATCTTCCTAGCATCTCTGCTTTTGTCAGGATACAGGTGCCACGGAGACTGATTTCTTAGGAAACCATTTCTACAGAGGAGAGAAAACGTTATTCCTCCATGAAGTTGTGAATCCCAAGGAAGCATGCAGCACCAAGGTGGAGAAGGAGCAAAGTGACTAATTAGGAGGCCCTTAGATGGATTAACTCACCTAGAGCATAGAGTACTGGGCTTAGACTCCCAATGAAGACCTGAGTTCAAATTCAGCCTCAGGCATTGTATGATGGTGGACAAATCACGTAGACTTTCTCAGCTTCTGCTTTGTCATTTGCCAGATAGGGTTAATAACAGCACCAACCCCACAGGGTTCTCCCTGAGGATTAAATAAAATTGTAGATATAATTTTAAAATTTTTAGATGTTATTGTAAGATTTTAAAATTTTAAACAGGATAATGAGATGTTGTTTTCTCTAGGTCTCTGCTTTCCCTAGGGTATGTCTATGTTGTCTGGTGTGCCTCTCTTCTTCCCTGGGTTTTTGCTTCTTTCAGAATGGTGCTACTTTTCTCCACATCCTTGCTTTCCCCAGAGGGTCTTTTTTCTTCCTATGGAGACAATTTTGCTCCTAAGTTCTCTTTCATCAAGGAATCTGGAAATGATTTCTAGAACTAAGCAGCGTAGACCTACCTCTTCTTCCCATAATTAATCTAACTTGCTGTTCTCATAGGGCCATAAGAATTAGAGTTGGGAAAGACTAAGTGATGCTCATTGTAATTCAAGTTCCTTATTTATAGATGAGAAACTGAGGCACTGTGAATGTATACATTACATGACTGGTAAGTAGTATGATCAGAATTTGAACTCAGACCCTTGGAATACATATCCAAACAAGTGTCTCCCTCACCACCTAAACTCCTGATCTCTCATTGTAATGAACTGTACATATATCTGTTAAGGCAGAAGTTCTTTTTAAAAATTTTTATTAAATATTTTATTTTTCCCCAGTGGCATGTAAAAATAATTTTAACATTCACTTTTCAGACTTTGAGTTCTAAATTCTCTCTCTTCCTCTCTCCCTAACTCCCTCCTCCCCCAATTGAGAAGATAAGCAATTAGATATAGTTTATGCAAAATGCTTCCATAACAGTCATGTTGTGAAAGACTAACTATATTACCCTCCATCCTATCCCACTCTTATTTATTCTGTTCTCTCTCCTTTCATCCTGTCCCTTCTCAAAAGTGTTTGATTCTGACTATCCCTTCCCCCAATCTGCCCTCCCTTCTATCTCCCCCTTTTTCCTATCCCCTTCCCTCCATATTTTCCTGTAGGGTAAGGCAGGAATTCTTCACCCTGGGTCAGTGAAATTGTTTAAAAAGTACTTTGATAATTATATTCCAATATAATTTGTTTCTTTTGTAATTTTATGTGTATTATACATTTAAAAACATCATTCTGAGAAGGGCTGCCCAGCTTCATTAGACTGTCACCAAAGGGGCCCATGATGCAAAAAGAGGTTGAGAACCCCTGCTAGCTCAAACTCCACTTCCTCTGTGACCTTGATAACAGCACAGCAAAGGGACGTCTCCCTCCTCCGCTTAAGTTTGTCCTCAAGTCCTCATTCACCATGCACTGCCTGGTACTGCTACTTATCTTTTCATAGTGCTTGTGACTCATCTGACCAAACAGACCACGAGCTGCTTAACTCATGTATTACGTTCCATGTGTCCCCAGCACTAGATAGATATTTTCTTTTTGACTAATTGATGGAAAATTCTGGAGGGATTTTGTGATCCAACCAAAAACTATTACAGAAGAAAGACCATTAAACACTGGAGAAAGTCACCAAGGAAAGTTCTGGATTTTACTTACTACATGACTGAAAGGTTTTAGGCACAGCCTGCTTGGAGGCAGGGGACTAGATGAAATGACCTCTGGGCATTCTTTCCTACTCTATATTTCAAGGATTCTAAGGTTCTATGAGAATACAAATTCTTAGAGTGTAGGGAATGTGTCTTCCCTGTATGATGTAAAGGGCCATGAGGCCTTGGATCAGGTGGGGCCTCACAGCCTTCTCATACCTGATAACGTATTGGTGACTGTGAAAGAGCCTGGAGTGATGCTCTTGAAAGGCCTGTGGGAAAAGGACGTTTGGCATATCTGTTCCTTCTTTTAAAGTGTTGGTGCACTGGTAATAATGGTACTTGGTGATAAAAATAATGGTGATGGTGAGATGATGACTCATGATGACATGTTACCCAACAGATTCTTAGGAAGAGAAGGAACTCAGGAGACTGAGAAGTAGACAAATCTTACGTGGACTCACGACAGAGGAGACCTGAGAAAGGAATGTTCGAACTTGCTAGGCTTGACCAAAGCAGAAGATCTTAGGGTGAAGAAGAGGCAAAGATGAAACCAGTGCTATTAAAACGTAAGGGTATGTTCTCCAGACCAGTAGACATGGACGTAATCTGATCAGAGATTTTGTTTGAAGAGGGCTTGCCCTGAGGTTGTCCAACTTGAAAGACAAAGTATCCTTTTGTTGGAGGGATGGGGGATACTGATATGCCCTCTTCAATCTTACATTTCCCATTGGGAGGCCAACATTATATTCTCAAAGTAGGATCCCTCAGACCACCATGGGAAAGACTGCATGTTCACTCAGAGTCAAAACTGGAGGGACCTTAGAGATGATCTGGTCTAATTTCTTAATTTTATAGATAAGGATTGATCAGACTTGACCAGGGCCACACAGCTAACTTAGTGGTCAAGCTGGGTATAGAACCTAAGTCTCCTGCTCTCTGGTCCACTATACTCTGCTGCTTCCCATTTCTCCTTGCTCTTTGAAGTCTGTGGCTTGGCAGCCCAGGTTTCTCAGGAGCTCTAACTCCCCATTGAAGCAAGCCAGCTCGGCTTCACCTCTAACTCTAACTCAACTAACATCCCCAGGTCCTTCCTTCCTTCTATCCCTAAGACACATACAGAGGTAGAAAGAGGATGGTCTCATAGTCAATTAACCAATGGAACAGGTAGTCTGTAGATGTCTAGTGGCCAGCCAAGGTGGCAGGAGGAGGACATTAAGGAAATATCAGATGTCTGGGAGGATTTCAATTAGGAAAAAAAAGACCAAATATGGTAATAGTAATGTTAAGTCTACAGTGGAAGATTTAAACATGGGAGATTTTCTTTGACTCTTTATGCTTAAGAGGTCTTACTTCCTAGTGTTGCTATTGCTACATATAGAGACTAATAGATTTATAGAGTGGGAGAACTTTAGACAGCCCATCATTCAACCTCATTTGAGAAAACCACTCCAGAGTTGTGGACTAAGTAGAATAGGATGGTGGCTGCTTAGCTAAGCTTGTTTGTTTCCTTTGGAACACTGAGAACAGTAAGTACAGGGCATTATGACTGAGAAAACTGAACTCCAAAGGCCACCAAGTCCTTTGGGAATCTGGAGCCATTTCCAAACAAAGTCAGAGGGCAACAGCGAGAGAAGATTGTTGCATCTAACCTTCCCATGGGACTGGTGAAGCTGAGCTGACTTGCTTCAATGGGGGCTAACTCAAGCTATGCTTTACATCAAATGCTAAGATGGTGTATTCCCTACTGAAACTGATATACCCTAATTTTGCCCAACTCAATTACATGTTGTTGTTCACTCATTTCAGTTGTGTCCAACACTTCATGATCCCACTTAAAGTTTTTTTGGCAAAGGTGCTGCAGTAGTTTGCCATTTATTTCTCCAGTTCATTTTACAGATGAGGAAATTGAGATAAACAGAAGTTAAGTGACTTCCCAAGGGTCACACAGCTAGTAAATATCTGAGGCTGGATTTGAACTCAGGTCCTCCTGACTCCAGGCTTGGCGCTCTATCCACTATGGCACCACCTAGCTGCCTCAGCCATTAAAAAACCTTAATGTGTAGTTTTAGAGTAGAGATTCTCTAGTCTAATCCCTCATTTTATTGATGAGAGAATGGAAGACCAGAGGTTGTAGGCAAATATCAAAGTGGAACATTTCTAAGTATTCCAAGGAAAATATCTTCATATAGCACTAAGATTGGGCATATTTAGGTATGGTTGGGCAGACTTAGAACTGCCCAGTAGAGTTTGGGCAAATCATAGTTTGCCTTCTGAACATTATCTTCGGCATTTAAAATCATAATGAAAACCTTAATATAATGAGATAATAAATGGGGAAAAAAAACTTTAGCCAAGAATTATGTTGTTTGAACTGGAAATTTGTCAAACTGTTGTTGGCGCACATTAAAAAGAAAGGTAGAAGGTCAGAGGTAGGGCTTCTGTGTGTGTGTGTGGGGGCAAAATTCTTAATTTTTTTTTCAAAGCATGGAAAAATAAGATTTCAAACTTGGGAAAATATTTGGGATTGCCTAAAACTATGTATTTGGAGATCTGGCTAAACCAATGGGAACACCTTGAGTTTACTTAGAATATTTGGAAGTATCCTCATTTCTTAGAGTTGTCTAATAACCAAAATTGTTAAAGTAAAGGGGGAAATGATAAAGAGAGAAATAGAGGCAGAAAGATTATGGTAAAGTGGAAGGAATACTAGATTTGGAATAGACAACCTAGATTCAAATCCTGGTGTCACCACTTACTACTTAAATGAATTTGTACCTCAGTTTCCTCATCTTTAAAAAGAGACTAGATGAATTCTAAAGTTCCTCTTAGCTGTAGATCTATCATTGTAAAGTCAGAGTTCTTAATCTTGTTTGTGTCGTGGACCCCTATGGTGGTCTAGAGAAACTTACGAACTCTTTTGAAGGATCTTGTGCTTAAATGCATAACATGTTAAATGACTAAAATAAAACAAGAGGATTTTATTAAGATAAATAATAAATAAACAATAAAACAAAATATAGATATTTTATTAGAATAAATAATAAAATAAAATACAGAGGATTTTATTAAAATCAATTTATAAGAAAGGATTTTATTGAGATAATATAAAGTACAATAAAAGGATTTTTATTAAGATTAATAAATAAATTATAATAAAATAAAATGCAGATGATTTTATTAAAATAAATAGAAATAATAAAATGAAATACAGAGATTACATTAAAATCAATAATAAAATGAAATACAAAGGATTTTGCTAAAATAAATAATAAAATAGGATTGTATTAAAATGAATCATAAAATAAGATAGAGGATTTTTAAATTCATAAAATAAAGTGCAGAGTATTACAAAGAAAACCAATTCAATTGAAATGCAGTGATCAAAATATTAAAAATAAAACAAGTTTATTGACCACAAGTTAAGAATTCTTGTTCTAAAAAGAAAGAGAAAAAGATTCATACCATTGATACTAATATAAACGTAACCTGTTATTGTCTTTATGGGGTTTGTATGATTTCAACTACCCAGTGGTGATTATTTATTTTCAAATTCCTACAAACTTTCCCAAAAGTCACGATTTCATTCCTTGTGAATGAAATGCTTGTTCCATAACCCTTTATTCTCACCTCCTATGGAATTGCAAGAGGGAGTGAGACCATGTTCTACCTTTGTTTTTCTTTTCCAGAGTACAGAAACCTAAACTGGAATCAGGAGACCAACAGGTCCATCATTTGGTATGTGGATTTTCTTTTGTCCACATTCATAAGGGGTGTGTGTGTGTGTGTATGTGTGTGTGTATGTGTGTGTGTGTGTGTGTGTGTGTGTGTGTGAATGGGCACCTAAACAGGAGTTTAGGATATGAAGTCATAAAATTTAAAGCTTGAAAAGGTCTGAAAAGATCGTGTAGTTAATTAAATAGCTTCATTTTATATGAGGAAACTGAGGCCCAGAGAGATCCAGTCACATGCACATGCATAGGTAGTAACTAAGGAGGAGGACTGGCATTGGAATTCAGTTCCATTGAGTTTAACCCTAACACCTGTTTCTCTTTGGAAAATCAAACAACTTTTTCTCTAGCCAGGAGTTCTTAACCTGGGGTCTGTGATGGATAAAAAAAACAAACAAACCATTTTTTTGATGCCTGTATTTCAATATTATTGGTTTCCTTTGTAATCCTATGTATTTCATTTGTTTAAAAACTTTATTCTGAGGAGTTCATAGTTTTCATCAGACTGCCAAAGGGGTTCATGATACAAAATAGGTTAAGAATCCCTGCCCCAAATGGTCATGCTCATATACTGTATTCACGTCTGGATCTCACACACACACTTGCCCTCATACAGGCACATGCCTGCACATGGGCACCACACCTAACCTTTGAGCTCCTCTTTCACCCCCTGGATTCAGAAAGGGGTCCTACCGTGTCCCACTTGTGCAGTATGCTATGGCTTCCTTGGTGAGCCTCATAAAGCCTATTGTCTTAGCTTCCTCCATTCAGTATCCCTTGGCCTGTGAGAAACTTTACATGTTCTAAGGACTTCCTTTTCTTCTTATCTAGGAAAACGGAACCTCCATACTTGAAGTCAGACGTGAAATTCGTAGATTTTAAGGTGAGGGAGAAAAAGGAAAAGGGATTGAATTGTCTCAATGCTGATTCTGTCTTCCATCAGGGAATTTGGGGCCTTTAAGGAAAAAAAATGTCCAAACCATTTCTGTATTCCTTCAGTATCTCTCCACCAACTCCGTCCCTACTTCTTCTATTCTCATTTCTCCCCATCAGTTTTTATCGAGAATCACAGACTCTGAATTGGAAGGAGCCTCAGAGATGATCTAACCTAACCCAAGCCTGAAAAAGAATTCTTTTTTTCTATAAAGAGCTTTGCCCAATAAAACCAATTCTGAGAAAGAATGGATAAGCCATTCACCTATTAGGATCAATGACTGATAATAGCTAGGGCTTAGGGTTTTGCAGGGGAGGAAAGGTGTAAAACTTTCAGCTGAAGGAAGAGGAATGAATGGGTCCCCAAATCGCTTATTCAACCTTTATTCTGTGAGGGGTGTCACTAGACACTGAGAGGGAGACAGAAATGGGGGAGGTGCTACTGCCTTCAGTTAGTCAATTAACAAGCATGATAACCATCTAACAATTATGAGTCTCAGCCTTTGCTTCATTACCAAATGAATGCCCCAGGCTGTTCCATGGGAATTCCACAGGATCACAGATTTCATTGGAGCTGGAAAGAGGAACTTAGAGGTTAGCCAGCTCAACTCCTTCATTTTACAGATGAGGAAACTAAGGTGCAGAGAGGTTAAATGATTTATCCAAAGTTATATGCCTCATAAGGGTCATAGGTGGGATTTGAACTCAGAGCCAGGGAGTGTCATGCTGGCTCTGGAGAGGAGGAGAGATCTATCCACTCAGTTGTTGAATCTCGTCCATAATACTCCCACAACATTACTACATACATCCTCTTATCTTAGACACCCTTCCCTTCAGTGCAGACTCTCATTATGTTTTGCCTGAATTATTGCAGTAGCTTCTTAATTGGTCTTCCTGCCTTCTAAGTCTCCCCTCTCTAGTCTATCCTCCAAACAACAACTAAATTAATATTCTAAAACACAGAGCTGATCATGTTACTTCCTCCTTTCTGCCCTTCCTCCAAACATTCTATGACTCCCTAGCTTTTTTTTTTTTTTTTTAGCATCAAATACACATTTCTCAGTTTGGCATTTAAGACCTTCATCAGTCTGGCTCTCTTATACCTTTCTAGGTTGATGGCATAAGATTTCCATTTACACACTCCATTCTAGTCTAAATAACCTGCTAATTACTCCCCGTACAAGACAGTCCATCTTCTGTCTCCATTTGTACCAGTGGTCCACCATATCCGGAGTGTCTTTTCTTCCTCGCCACCTCCTGGAATCCTTAGCTTCTTTCAAAACACAACTCAGGCTCACTTTCCTACATGAGGCCTTTCCTGATTCAGTTATTAGTTACTATTTTGTGGTTAGCTTATTCTATTTCTTTGTATTTACTTATATGTGCATTGTATTTCCACAGTAAAATTTAAGCGACTGTAGGACTGTGATATTTTTCTTTTTCTTTCTCCAGCATCTGGCATGGTGACTTGTACACAGTAGGTGCTTAATAAATGTTTAGTTGAATTGAAGTTATTAATAAGTGACAAACATAAGTCTTTGGAGCTGATAGTTGTGTTCTTTCAATTACATTGAATCTTGAGGAATAAGTGGGACCTGAGTAGAAAAGGCATTCCAGGGAGGGGGAGGTTGTGTGTGACAGGCTCCAAGCACTTATCAAGTACCTCTTATATGCCAGGTATTATGTGACTTGCTGGGGAGACATCATTCTAACTAACTATGGGGACAAAAGATGCACCCTCCCATAAACACATATGTACATACGCAGGATATTCCAAATGAATCTTGTGTGCATGCAGATATGTACACATACATATATGTATATGCATGCACATACACATCACAAGACACTACACACATAATATACATACATATTTGCATATTATATGTGTATATAAAGTGTCTATGTACATATATGTAGAAATAAACAGGAGTGTGTATACACATACATGTATTTATGTATGTGTGTATAACAGATATAAGGTAACCATGGAAGGAAAGCATATGTGCTTTCATATAAAAATCAAGTTTAAACTGGTTGATGGCTATTAGAATAACCTTATCACATTATTTTTTAAAATGGTAAAACACTTGAGATGTTGAGAGGCAATTTTAAAAAAAAACAACCCTCATTTGTTAACAACTCTGGTGCTAATAGCTCTCCATGTTAAGAATCGATGATAGTTAAAAAGGAGTGGATAGACAACATGGAAATCATGATCCAGGAAAGCTGTCCTTTCTCTGAGAGATTTTTATACCACAAATTGCCTAAGTCTGTCATCATTATATCTGGCAGCAAAATTATCAGCAAGAATGAAATTGAAGACCTTGACAAACCTTACTTATAAAACAATATCCATCATTTGTGCTGTTGCTGATAGGAAATTTGTACACTGGGTTCATTTTCTTTTTGTACTAAACATTGATTTTTCTACTGATATTTAACTTTCAAAAGATTTTTTATGGGTATTTGAAGTCTTGGAACACTGGTATTTCAAGACTGCCAACCTGAAATATAATGCTGGGCATGAGGTGGAGGGTGGGGTGGGAAAGACCACCTGCAGAAAGTAGCATTGGAGCTGAGCCAGGGATTCTAAGAGGTGGAAGTGAGAAGGGAGTTTATGAGAAAGCATAGGATGGGTTTTGTTGGGACGGAGAGTAACCCAGTCTAACTGGAGACATTTCAGATTGGGAATATTGGAGATGAAGTTAGCTTGAAATATCAACTAGGGCTAACGTGTACCTGTCTTATCACGGGTTTGGTATATGTGGGTTCCAGTGCGACTCAGAACAGTATCCATCACTAGGGAGCCTATCTGTCTCTCCTGTGGTTGAGGTTAGTCTTATGGCCCATATTGGTTTGCTGTTCTAGCCAGCACTAGGATTCAAGTCCCACTTCTGATCCCATGTTCATATCTCTCTCTTTTCTTGGTTACACAGGATGCCTCAACCCATGATGATAGTTTTTGCCAAATGCCACCTTGTTGTCAGTGTTCCTCTCGATGGCTCAACTTTGGAGGCTACTTACCTGTGCCCAGGGATGAAGCAAACTTCCCTTACTGGGTCCCTCGGTCTCTGAGACCCCAGAAGCTGGTAAGTGACCAGGAAATGTGGTTGAAGTGATTGTGGGAATGAAAGGTGAGGCTATGAAAAGAATACAGGGTCTAGAGAATTTAGATTAAAAATTTCTGAATTTATAACCTATAACCTTGGGCAAATCATTTAACTTCCCTGGACCTTAGTTTCCTCATTTGGAGAGAGAGGGAGAGAGAGAGAGACAGAGAAAGAGAGAGAGAGAGAGAGAGAGAGAGAGAGAGAGACAGACAGACACAGAGAGAGAGAGAGAGAGAGACAGACAGACACAGAGAGAGAGACAGAGAGACAGAGAGAGACAGAGAGAGACGGAGACAGAGACAGAGACAGAGACAGAGAGAGACAGAGTTGGATCAGATGGCCTCAGAGGTTCTTTCTAGATCTAGAAATATGATTCTCAGTATGATTAATGTTCCTAAGCAGGAACACAGTATAGTGACGGCAACCAGGGTTGGTAGTCAGGGTTAGAGATGGGAAATTTTTATTGAACATCCATCTTTTTCACTAATGATTAGGTTCAGGTTTATAGAACATGTCACCTTGGGCTGCAAATTGAGCTCCTTTGCTCCAGAACACGTTGTTTTCTTCCCTCCTACTGTTTCTGGCGAGGGTAGAATAGTCTTGTGTTAAATTTCCTCCATTATTTCTGGATATACATACATACATATATATTTATACACACACATATGTGCTACATATACGTGTGCTATAATAGCACCCATGTGTGCATATACATATATGTGTATGACTGTTTATATGCGTACACACATATCATACATATATCTGAGTGCTATTGTAGCACAGACCAGTGCCATGCTATTATTCCAGACTGAACAAGTTTCTTCTTTTGGGTTTTCCACCTCTCTCTCTCACTCTCTCTTTCTCTCACTCTCTTTTTCTTTCTCTCTCTCTCTCTGTCTCTGTCTCTGTCTTTGTCTGTCTCTGTCTCTGTCTCTGTCTCTCTGAAGTTGTTGTATGCCTGTGGATTGGCTCTCACAGCCATGCTCCAAGAGCAGGGTAGGAGGTGGAGGTGGGGATGCTGAGTATGCCTTTAGGGGCTATAGGAATTAGCTTTTTCTGCCATTATTTCATTTAGGTAGTTTTTTAGGGGTGTCCTAGACCATAAGTTTGGCTGAAATTGCCTTATCTCTTGTGTGTAATTCTTATTTGGAGAAGTTTGAGAAGTCTGAAGGGATAGGAAGAAATGCCTAATTCTCCTTTTTGGTTAGGTGATCTGGAAGTCTGGATACTGAGCTTTTCTATGATAAAGGTTTGTTTCCAGTCTGAGGTTGTCTGGAATCTCCATAGCTGGGGCTAGGAGGAGAATGTGTGGAAAGTCCTGAGTGTCCCTTAGGGTCTATCCACGTACTGTGACTTTATATGTAGATCATGGACTTCAGCACATTGGTACAAGGCTTTAATGAAGTGCCTACTTACTCAAGGTGGGGAATTCATAAGGTCATAGCAGTTGTGGAGACAGCCTGGGATTCAGCAAGTTCTCCCTTTGACACTTTTACTAGCTTTGTAATCCTAAACAAATTGCTGAACCAGCACTGCCCCAAGCAAATCTCTAAGGCTATCTGCTGGAGTTATTGATCTGAATTGGCAATTCCCTTCATGGCTGAAGTGACAGGTGTGGGCTAAGCCAAAAATACATTTAAGGCCCTGTGCTAGGGTACCAGGGGGATGGTACCAAGATGAAAAATAGTGTCATGAGGATCCTGTCCCTCAAGGAGCCAGTTTACCTTCTGATAAGAGGGATGAAATATGCACATGTGTACGGATATCACAAGGCAGAATTTGATAGGGACAAAGAACGACTCCACTTGGAAGTCGTGAAGAAGAGGACACTTTCAACTGGAGGGATTAGGCTAGACTTCAAGGACAATGTGGCGCTTGAGCTGAGCCTTGAAGGGAAAGGATTTCAGTCAGGGGAGGTGAGAGGATGAGGGACTGCCTCCCTTTAAGAATATGCCAAGGTGAGGGACGGCGACAAGCTTAGGGAGCAGTTGACTGGTCCAGTTGGATTAGAATCACAGAACCAGTGAAAAGTAGTTCATCATTTTCTCTTACATTTGCAGAGAATTCTGTCATCTTCAAAAACTTCATATTCATGTTCTTATTCCAGACTTATAATTAAATGAAGGCGTATTCTAGATGTTTTATCAAGTCTGTTCCTATTCTAAATCTATGTTCTTGTTAATATCTTTGTCAGGCAGAGAAGTTTATCTTACAGATAAGGAAACAAAGAATTTTAGATGATATTAACACATGTAAAGTGATTTTGTCCAAGGTTTCATGGCTTCTAAAAGGGTGAGCTGGGACCTACTGACCACAAGTCCTGGGCTCTCCCTGTCATGCTATACACACTTCCTAATTTTAATTCCATTAGAAATTTCTTGAGAGATTAAGTTTTTCCTCAAGTAACAAATAGTTATTTTTTTTCTCTTTCTCTTACTCGTGTCCCTACTGGAAAAATAAAGAAAAACAAAATCGTTGTAACAAATACGCAGTCAAGTAAAAGACCCATGTTCAGTCCCTGGTGTTATTTCCCATCTGTGGGACTTTGAACAAATCATCCACAGAAAAATGGAAAGATTGGACTGGATGCTTGTCAGAGTTTTTTTTTCCCCTAGGACAGTCTATGTGTCTCTTCTGGCTTTCCTCTTCTTTTGTGTCGTAGATGATCCCTTTAAATGGTTTCTTTTTAACTCAAATAGATCCGGAGAACAGCCCGATTCTCTTTCCCAAGAAATTCCAGGTCCTGTGCCTGTTCCTGTCACAACTTTGGGGGTCAGCTTCCTGTCCCAAAAGAGCTTGCTGCATTCCCCTATTGGGTGCCTCGATCAATCAGGTTCCCTGGGCAGGTAAGAGACTTTGGTGTAACCTAATAGTTGCCTGGGGGAAAGGACAAATCAGAATGTTAAACCTGGAGCATGTATAGTAATGGAGAACACAGTGATCTGAGGAGAAAGTAGTTGCAGAATCTGGGAATTGGGCAGGCAGGGGAGGATAAAGCATCGAATTGGGCTTAATTCTCCGATAGATTGGACTAAGGGTTAGGAAATAGAACTTTGGAGGAGACAATCACCATGAAACATTTTTCATAGCTGATCTACTCATTGGAGAGCTTGGGGTAAACTTAATTGTTTCTCCCTTCTTTACCAAATAGTGTTTTCATATGAATGGAATGTCCTTAGAATAAAAATCAAGGCCAGTCCTAAAGAAGGAAAGACATAGCTAAAGGGGAGAGTCTGGAAAATGAGAAGGCTGGGGTGCTTTGGCTCTAACAATGCTTTATTTTATGCCCTAGGCAATTCAGGGGTAGGGAACCTGTGGCCTCAAGGCCACGTGGCCTTCTAGGTCCTTGGGTATAGCATCTAAATCCAAGTTTTATAAAATAAATCATTTTATGAAGGGGATTTTTGAAGACACTTTACTACCTGAGTGACCATGGGTACCTTTTCTCTGCCTCAGTTTCCTTATCTATTAAATGAAGAGGCTAGACTCGATGACTCTTAAGTTCCTTTCCATCTTTAAACCTATGATCCTATGTCTCATTGTGTGGTTGTGATAACAGTGTGATTCTCCTGCCCTCTTTAGCCCTCACCCCATACAAGAGCATGGGGCTCAGGGTCACCATCTCAGTTTGTGAGACTGTTTTTTATACTCCTAATTTTTCTTCTCTTTCAGCTTTAAGAGCTATCAGCCTTGTAACAGAGAGAGTCTGTAAGATAGAGTAATCTTCCAGAGGGAGTCCTCTCTCCCTGAACGTGTCTGGTTGGGTCAAAGTGCTTTTCTTTGTCAATGCCAGCTCATGGTTTCTCCTATGATGAGGAACAATAGGTTTCCTTCTACTTCAAAGATAAAAGCTAATTAAAATACAAAATCTCCCTCTTGCAGAAGTTGCTATTATATTCTCTTCTAATACCTCTTCACATTTCCTGAGGTTCTAAATTCCCAATGTGGAGGGATCATCCTTTCCTTCTGGATCTATTGCCTAATGTATGTACATTAAATCAAGTCTCAGTACAGTGAATAGAGCCCTGGATCTGGAGTCAGGAAGACCTGAGTTCAAATCCAGTCTTAGATACTTGACTAGCTGTGTGAGCCTGGACAAATCATTTAATAGCTGCCTCAGTTTCTTCAAATGTAAAATGGGCATCTACTTCCAGGACTGTTGGGAGCATCAAATTAGATTAAATTAAATAAGATAAAGTATTTAGCACAGTGTCTATGCACAGTAGGTACTATATAAATGATTTTCCTGTTCCTTTTCCTCTTTTAGGCAAATAACTCATCAGATTTCATGCGGACGGAAGGTAACTGGAACCTGCTTTCTTTCCTGCTCCCTCAACCGTTGACAGAAGCATGGAACTCAGCTTTCTGTGCATTTGCACAGGAATCCTCCCAGCTCCCTTATGTAATCATTATAATAGAAATAATAATCATCTTGATGATGATGAGTAGCAATGCTTTAAGCAATGCTTTAAAGTTTGCAAAGCACTTTGCAACTATTATTTCATTTGATCCTTACAACAGCCCTAGGAGGGAAGTGCTGTATCATCCCCAGTTTACAGGTGGGGACACTGAGGTAAACGGAGGTTAAGTGACTTGCCCAAGGTCACACATCTAGTAAGTGTCTAAGACCAGATTTGAACTCAGGACTTCCTGACTCTAGGTCTAATGTTCTATCCACTGCACCAATTAGAATGAACTCCCTCCTTATCTCTGCCTTTTGGAATCCTGAGCTCCTTTGGAGGCTTGGCTCAGTAGTCACCTACTATGGGAAGCTTTTCTAGATCCAACCATTTATTAATGGTTCCTCAGAATATGGTATATTTTCCTGTTTACCAATCTTTTTACATATTATATCTTTTTGTCAATGTAAGCTCCTTCAGGTGAGGGACAGTTTTTCATTTCTATGATAGTATTCCCAGGACTTAGCACTGTGCTCTGCACATAGCAGTTGTATGAGAAATACTTGAATTTAACTGAATGAGAAAGGGGTTGAGATTTTATTTCATTAATGTGAATCCTTTCCCTCATTCATCCATCCATTCATCCCTCCCTCCCTCCATCATTCCTTTATCCATCCATTCATTTATCCATCCATCCATCCATCCATCTACCCATCCATCCATTTGCCCATCCATTCAACAAACTTAGCGTTTGTTATATGTCTGACACTATGAATTTGGTGTTAAAGGGGATATAAAAGTCAATGATACTTGATCCCTGCTTTCAAGGAATTGGCAGTTTACTTCAGCTTAATGGGGAAAAATGTGGCCCCCAAATGGAGTCCTCTAGCTTGTTCTGCTCTTTTCTTATGCGCTACTTTTGGTTGCTTTAATTTTTCATAAATTTTGAACACACCCTTGGAGACCTTTCGGCAGTGGATATGTTTTCAATTTGGAAAGGATGGGGTGAAAACGAGTCCCAGCATGTGAAAATAGAGACAGATGGCACTTAGCTTCATTGTGGACGAATTATGCAAGTTGACCCAAGTTGACCGTATGCATGTAATCTGTGGTCAAGAATGGAGGCCCTTGAGGCTCACTCACACAGATGGGGTTCAATCTTGAAGCCTTTTCTAACAAATCTCTTTTAGTTCATGCCCCTTCTGCCTTTCCCCCCAGAGAACAACTCCTGACAGGGTCTCCACAGAAGAGAGAAAGTAAAGGGCCCTCAGCTTTCATGCTAACTCTTAGCACTCAGACTAATAAGACATTAAATACAGGGTATATTTTATTTAAGTTGACAGAGAAGGCATAGCATGGTACCTGAGCCTATAAATAGGCAAGAGAAATTGTCCTCTAGGGATTCCCAAGGGACCCCTACAGTTCACATGTACCAGCAAGGAGATATATCCATGTTGTTCCTCTTTAAGCCTTGGTGCCTTCTCTCCTGGAGGAGGGGAAGGAAGATTTGTAACATGAATATATAGATCTCTCTCCAAGGACCCAGCCTGTCCTGGCCCAATGCTCTATGGTTTATTGTTCCTCCCTTTCCTGTAGGTGGGTCTGATCTGCTGCTTTCTCTCTGGAGTGGTGTTTTTCCTTCCCTATTTCTCTGCTTCTGGTCTGTGTTTCTTTCCCCTGTTAAGTGTTCCTTCTTTTTCTGTGAGCCGTCTCTCTCCTTTTCTCCTTTTCAAGAACCAGCTCTAGGGCCACCTGTACTGGGGGAGCTTTCTTTGCAAGGTGGGGATAACACACTGTATCCTGGCTTCATCACAGGATTTTGTTTGTCCTTTGTTGCCGAAGAAAACCATGCCATCAGAGAAATGATGACATGACTTGTACTTGACTTTGTTCTGAGTGAGGGAGGGCTGTGCAGGTCACCAGCCTCACTTCTCCTCCAGAGCTGAATCCAGTGACCTGATATTCATCAAGATGATTGGAGATGACCCAGGATGCACTGGGAGACCTTGGGCCCTTTAGGCCAAGGTCTTTGCAAGTATTCACTTAGGATGAGGTAATGCTCATTCATTGAATAGGCCTGTTGAAGAAGTAGCCAGGGCATGGCCCCTTTAATGAGGTGAAGGAAGAAGAAAGACATCAAGCCGGGTGGGAAACAGCAACAGTTACAAAGAACTAATTTTGTCCAGGGAATTTCACACTTTGTTCAGGAGACGGTAGAGGTGAAAGGGCTTCCCTAACTCCTCTGGGTGTACTGTTCAGTCATTTGGCCCTGCCTGTCTCTTTGTGACCCCATGGACATACTAGCCATGGGGCTTGCTTGGCAAAGATACTGGAGTGTTTTCCCCTTTCATTCTCCAGTGGATGAAGGCACACAGAGGTGAAGTGACTTGCCCAGGGAAACATAGCTAATAATTGACTGAGACTGGTTTTGAACTCAGATCTTCCTGACTCCAGACTCAGTGCTCTATCCACTGAGCCACCTTGCTCAGTTAAACACAGCTTATAAGTAAGTGCAGAAATCTTGATAATTGAAGTCTTAAAGCATCTCGCTTGATGTAAGTATAGAACTTTAGACCACATCTTAAGCTGCTTCTAGGTAATAGAATTTTGTTTCTATTGTAACCTTTTTTAGCAGTGTTAAATGTGGAACCAGGGAGCCTGAGCTCAAGGCCCAGCTCGTTTGCTTACTAGTGGACTATTTTTGGCTTATCAATTTACCTCTTAGTTTCTTCATCTGTAAAATGGGTATAGTACCACCTGTATTACCTACTTAGAAGTGTTTTCCAAAGAAAAGCCCTTTGTAAACTAAAAAGCATTATAGAAATATGCTATTTTTCTCCCTCCCTCCCTTCCTTCCTTCCTTCTTTCCTTCCTTCCTTCCTTCTTTTCTTCCTTTTTATCTCTGTCTCTCTATTTATGTGTCTGTTTCTCCATCTACTATCTGTATTTCTCTGCTCATCTGTATCTATCTACCTTTCTGTCCTTCCATCTATCTCTCTCTGTCTATATTTGTCCATTTCTCTCTCTGTCTCTCTCTCTCTGTCTCTCTCTTCCCTCTCTCTTCTCCTTTCTGTCACTCTGTCTATCTCTGTCTTTCTCTTTGTCTCTTCTTCTGTGTCTCTCTGTTTCTGTCTCTCTGTCTCTCTGTCTCTCTCTCTCTCTGTCTTTCTGTCTGTCTGTCTCTCTCAGTCTCTGTCTTTCTGTCCCTCTGTCTCTGTCTGTCTGTCTTTGTCTGTCTCTCTCTGTCTCTCTCAGTCTCTTTCTGCCCCTCTGTCTCTGTCTGCCTGTCTCTTTCTCTGTGTCTCTCTCTCTGTCTGTCTTTTTCTCATCTCCCTGTGTTACCACAAACCTTGCTAGGCTTTAGCTTCTCTACGTGTAAAATTGTAAAAGGAAGGAACTGTATTATATAATCTCTAATAATAAGAAAATCTCCAAGATTCTTTTTAATTCATTTCAGTTCGGGAAGCAGACTGGCATTAGTGGGCACTTAACACATGTTTATTGATTGATTGGCTTATTAAATGTCTGTCATGTGTGCAGGCACTGCGTCCTAGGAGTCAGAGATATAAAGACAAGAAAGAAAGAAAGTAGGAAATAAGGAAAGGAAGGAAGAAAGGAAGGAAGGGAGGAAGAATGAAAGGAAGAAATATTACTAGTCTTCAAGAAGCTTCTTCCTCTCTAGGGGAGAGGGGAAGGGGATATGTAAGCCGATGATCCCTTCTATCCATTTATCATCTTGAGGATGGTAGCTGTGTCTTACTTACACTATAGGACCTTGTGCTTTAGGCCCTATGAAATTTTACAAAATAATTTCTATAGTGAAGTTGGGAGTATAAGGTTTATCAGTCTTATTTTAAAGATGGGGAAACTGAGGCCCAGAGGTTATTCAATTCAATTCAATCAATGAACATATTTGAAGTCCGTACTATGTTCAAGCCTTTATCCTGAGTGCTGGGGATACGGTGATGAAACTCTTTGCTGGGATCCAGGAAGAGGCAGTTGTTCCCTAGAGGCCAGAGTTGACCAGGAGTCAGGAAGGCCTGGGGTCACATGCCACTCACATATTTCCTAGCTGTGTGACCCTTGGCAAACTGATGAACTTCTCTGGAGGTAGGCTCCCTCATCATTAGAATGAAAGGGTTAAACTCAGTGGTCTTTTTGGTCCCATCCTTCTCTTAGCTTATGCTTCTTCAGGGAAGAGATAAAGCAATCAACATGAGCATGTCTTTAGACTTGGTTCAGGGGATGAGAGAAGCCAGTGTTTAGCCTGGTAGGGCTAATGACAGAGGGGTATGTATGTGAGCACCCACCTGGGCTGGGTGTGGGCTGGCCCAGTGAATCAGGCAGTGCCTGTCTCCTGCTGGGGAGCCCTTGAGCCCCTTCCTGGGGCTTTTGGGGAACGACTTCCCTTTGTCTGCACAATAGGAAGTCTCCCTAGTGGCCTCTGTTACTTCCACAACCAATGGCGAGTCTGCTGTGATGAGGAACAGCTCCAGAGGTGGCAGATGATTCAGGCCCAGCTACAAGTGACTGCTCCATGGAACCAAGAGGAGGAGGAGGAGGAGGAGGAGGAGGAAGAGGAAGAGGAAGAGGAGAAGAAGGAGAACAAAGGGCCAAGTTTTCTTTTCCCTGGGCTTTTCCTTGGCTCTTTCTATGGTCTCATGATGATTGTGGTCTCAGTTATCCGGTGAGTAGATGGGCTAGGGGAGGGGAGAGGAGTGTAGAGGGCAGCAAGGAGATCTCATGCATCTTATCTTGAACATTCTTCGAACTTTTCCCCCCTTTCTCCTCCCTCCCTTTCTTCCATCCCTTCTCCTTCCCTCTGACTGTTCAGTCATTATTGGAAAACTATGTGATTTAAAGTAATTCAATCAATCCATCAATAAACACTTAACAAGTGCTTACAATATTCCAGATACTATGCTAGGCTCAGTCCTTGTCACTAGGGAACTCACATTCTATTGGGGAGGACAGTGGTACACACACACACACACACACACACACACACACACACACACACACACACTGTAATGGGCCTATGTGGGATGGAGATACCAGCCACCTGGAGAAGAAAGGTCTCTTTTAGGAGGTGATGTCTGAAGGAAGTTTAGAAGTGGAAATGAGAAGGGAGGGCATTTCAAGTATGGGATACAGCTTGTGCAAAGGTGTGGAGATGGAAGATGGAATGTCCTATGTGAAGAACTGTAAGGGGGCCATTTTAGCTCGATCATAGGGAACTTTGAAAGGCTAATAAATTTGGAAAAGTAGCCTGGGCAGGTGGAAAGGGAAGGAAAGGGTTGTTTGCATTGTTTCCAGAGATGAAGCCTCTGTTTATTTTAAACTAAAGAAACCCCAATGGTGGACTTAGCATGGGGAGTAAGGGGTTCCCTGACTCTGAATGCATGCCCTGTAGACAGCCCCAGAAAAAGTAGGTTCTGCTGAAATCACCATCTGCCCATTTCTTGGCCTAGAAGACTTCCTTTATTCCTTCCTCTGCACATCCTTCCCAAACTCTCTGATCCAGCCAGATTGACCCCCAAACCACACCCTAACACTCCAACTCCCCTGACTTTATCCAGGGTTCCTGGAAGGCTCTTCCTCCTTTCCTCTACCTCTTAAAGGCCTCAGCTTTCTTGGTGGCTTCCATCTTCTATGGAAAGTATTTCTTCATCCTCCCAGTTATTCCTGCTTTCTCCTTCTTACAATTATTTGATACCAATTTATTCATGTTTAATAAGCTTCTCAAGGGAATAGTCATTAGCACTTTTGTCTCTATAGCCCCATGTATGCACAGTAGGGACTTAATAAATGTCTGTTAAATTAAGATGAGACTAATCACCATCACCTCATTCATTCACTCAACAAGTCTCTTGCCTCAGTTTTCTTATCCATAAAATGAAGGATTTGGATTGGATGCCCTCTAAGGTCCCTTCCACCTCTAAATCAATGATCTCCAATATGTATTAAGTTCTGCCTGTATTTAGGACACTGTGCTAAGGGAAGGGAGAGGGAGATACGGCTACTCAGATAAGACCCAGTTTCTGCCTTCAGGAAGTTTACAATTTAGTAGGGAGACACAATATTTGTAACATGCAGCATTCCATCCTAAGTGCATTTATTGTATTGGTACAGTGTTAGCACACCAGCAAAGGCTTTGGGAGATCCCACGGGAAGGTCTTCTCTGGGCAGGAGCTGAACCGTCAGTCAGAAGCCTTCCTGATTTCCTAGCTGGGGAGCCTTGGGGACTCATCAGATCAAACTCAGCAGTTCAGGCAGTCAGTCCTGCCCTGGTGATGTCCCTGAAGGCAGGTTCCCTGAGCCAGTGGGCCGAGGAAGGATTGTTTGGGCTTTACCAAGAGTGGGTCATAATTTTCTCCTTCTTCCCTAGCTTCGTCTTCAGATGCTGAGTCCAGATGCTGAGTCCAGATGTTGAGTCCTTCTCAGCAGCACCTAAGAATAATTTAGCATCAGTAATAATCAGGAATTTTACAAAAAGCAGGACAAGATCCCGAAGAGGCATGAAATGAACTATTTTTTAGAATAATTCTTCATTTGCAAATTCAATACAGATTACACTTTAGTCATCATTAGAGTGGTTATTTATTGCATATTGATTGTGGATATTCTGTTATTGCTGATGATAAATATTATTTGATGAGACTGTGATTCCTTGTTAAATTCACCTTTGATTTTCCTTCCTCAAGGAGGGGACTGCTGTTACCTGTTGCCCCTAGGCTGGCTGGTTCTCTACATGGTTCCTAGTCATGGGACATAGAAACAGAGTTAGAAGGGATTTTTAGGCCATGTAGTCCAGTCCCATCACTTTGCAGATCAGGAAACTGAGGCCTGAAGAACTTAAGTTCGTCTATACCAAGATGGTAGACAGGACTGTTGGTCACTGTCATTAAAAGAAATCTTATCTTACTCATTAGAGATGTTCCTCAAAAATCATGTGCAAATTGAATCATTTTTTGTCTTTTCATGGAGCAAATCATTGAAAAGAATTGCCTGGTAGTTATTTTGATAAAGTAAGGAACTGATCCTATGACCCCCCCTCAGAGATATCTAGATTTTTGTCTATCAGACTATCTCCAGAGGACATTGCTAATATGTATTGTATGAGGCAGCTAAGGAGCACAAGCAGTGCATTGAAAGAAGGACTTTGAGTCAGTAAGACCTGAATTCAAATTCACCAGACATTAACTTGCTCTGTGACCCTGGGCAGTCACTTCATTTCCATCTGCCTCAGTTTCTTCTACTGTAAAATGGGGATAATAATAGCATCTGCCTTCTGGGGTTGTTGTGAAGATCAAGTGAGATAATATTTATAAAAAACATATAGTAGGCACCTAATAAATGCTTATTTTCTTGCCTATTCCCTGGAGGAGACATGAAGTATAGATAGATGAGGCCTGGCACCTACTCTTCAGTTTTGACTGGTATGGCTCCAGCCTCCAGGATGCATGTATGCTGAGGCTTAGGGGATCTGTAGACCAGTGTTGCCCCATTCTCTAACTCCTTGCTTGCTGTGGCACAGTTAAGAATTCAGTTTTCTGGGTCTCTGAATTTTTCACTTTATTAGTCAATTCAGAGAATACCCTCCTTTCAGTGACTGACTTTGCTTTAGGGTTGGTGGGGTAGTTTCCTGTTAATATCTCATAGGCTCTTTAATTGAAAAATTTCTATTAAAGTTTGAGCCCTGAGTGGCTTGACTGGGGTAGGGAGGGGAATGTGGGAGGGGGATCAACGTGTATACCTTACTATAGGTCACAGCCTCCAGCCTGCCTGTGAAGCTAGGTACAGTGGCCACATTGTTTGCTATTGGCTGCCATCCCTGATGAGCATCATCCCCATGTTGGGAAAAGCTCCCTCACCTTTTACCCTGCAATTACATATTAGAGAGTTACCAAATGAAAGATAGTTAAGAGGTGTGTATGGGAAGGATGCTACCAAATGGGGGGACCTGAGGAGGCTTCTTGGAGGAGGGGACATTTGAGTTGGACTTTAAAGCATGGGGAGGAATTTCACATGGAAAGATATGGAGGGAAGGTAGGGATGTTAGGCCCAGATTACCATTATAGGCCGGTAGTCAAGGAAGCACAAGGTTTGTTTGGGCAGCCCCAGCTGCTCCAGTTTGCCTGGAATTATACTTTGGGGCCAATGACTAGGGCTCCAGTTCCATTTAACCATTTAACGCCAATTAACTTTCACTTAGAAGATAGAACAAGAACAAATATATGAGCATTTCTCCCCAATAACTCAGCTCCTGTGTAACACTCGCTAGTCCCTCTAAATTCAAATCCAGATGTGTCTAGACTTCCAGATAAATCCTCATCTCAGCTTCTACTGACCTGGGTCTAGAATATCTTGTGGTTTATGCTCTGTGCTTGGGCCCTGGAAGTGATTTTTCTCTTCCACTTCCTTATTCTTGGTACCAGTGTTCTGGTCTCAAAAGGAACCTGCTGGATCCTTAAGGTCTGAAGGGACAGGTTCTCAAATAAATGTGAGGCTGAAGTGAAGGGAACACCTTACATTTGTGGGTGGGACTCCAAGCCCAGTGCACTTTCTGCTCACTACATGACCACAGAAGGTTGTCCTGGGCCTGAAAAACCCAGAAAAACATCTGTCTTTCAGCGAAGCACAATTTCCTCTTACTAGTCACTGCCTCAGAGTTCATGGAAGCTTCTCCTTGGAATACCAAAGACATCCCAAGGGCATCACCTTAGGATGATAGTATTTAAAGCTGGGAGGGCTCTTCAAAATCATCCAGGTCATGGATGCCTTTAGAGTAATGGGGGGGGGGGGAGCTTATGGACCCATTCTCACAACAATAAACTTTGTTATTATTTTTAATTATAATGGAAAAAAGCTAAATTTCAGTTAAAAATTAATGAAAATAAAGATGTAACTTTTCCCAATCTAAGTTCACAGACCCTTTGAAATCTATCCAAAGATCTCTGGAATTTTGAAGAACCCAGGTGGAGAAGCCCTGAACTAAGCCAGTCACCTCATTTGGCCACTGAAGTCCAGAGAGAGGCAATGTTGCCCTGGATCACATGGGCTATGCCAGAGGTGGCTCCATCTTAGACCCTTTGACTCTAAGTTCACATCTCTTTCCAGGCCAGACCGTGGGGACTCACCTTTGTGGAAGTTAGAGCCCCTTCTTGAGGCAGAGGGATGGACCAGTTGACCTCCAGCTAGTCCTTTCTATGACTCAATTGATTCTATGACTCTGTGTTCTATGACTTTATGACTGTGGTGTCTTTCTCCTCATCTTAATGTGGGAGCCACAAGTCACTCTGTGAAAATCACACAAGGTTGCATCCCCCAAATGAGGTAAGGGGTCTTCTCTTTCTAATCCAGGAGGCATGTTCCATCCAAGTATAGATGGCGATCCCTTAACGTCAGTGTTAGCATACTTCCTCTCTAAAGCCCAGGAACGCTTTAATCCTCAGGTCTTTGAGTTTGTTCCCCTCCATCTTTAATTGTTCAAAGGATATCACTTAGAGCTAACTTCTAGGGACCTTAGTGAACATTTAAATTTTGTCCCTTCCCCCAAGTCTAGCATAGTGCTCTGCACATAAGTGGCTCTTCATAAATGCTTAGCAAATGAATGAATCTATCCAAATTCCTCATTTTATAGATGACGAAACTGACTATGGGAGGAAGGGAATTGATTGAAACAAAGTCATGTGGCTGGTTAGTGGCTTAGCCAGGCCTAGATCCCAGGGCTCATAGGACCATTGATGAATGACCTTAAAGGTCATCCAACTCACCTCCTTCATTTTATAGGAGAGCAAATGGCTAGGGGAGTTTGGCAATCAAAAACCATTTATTAAGCATGTATTATGTATCGGGCATTAAGTGCTGAGGATACAAAGAAGGGCAAAAACCATTACTTTCATGATTTTGCTCAGGGTTGGAAAGGTAATTATTGTCAGAAGAAGTATTTAAGATCACTAACCCTAAGCTAACACTCTTTTCATCATACCTCATAGGATCCATTAGATGGTGAGGTCTTTGAGGGCAGGGACTGTCTTTTGTCTCTTTTTGTATCCTCAGTGTTTGGCATAGTGCCTGGAACATGGTAGGTACTTAATAAATACTTATTGATTGACTGAATGACTTACTCTTAGATCCCCTGATTCTAGTCCAGGGTTTTTTCTACTCTTGGAGAATGACAGGCTTCCATGTAACTTGGATGTAATAGCCAGTGTCTTCCATTTTTCATGTTTTGAAAGCTCATAGAACAATCACTACAATCCCCTTTGTCATTATCATATAACTAGGACTGAATTCTAGTAACCCATAAGGTTCTTTATCATCTAATATTCTCCATTCAGTTTTCCTTCTCTGCCCTCTGGAGATACCTAACATCTTGTCTGAGAGTTCATCTCTCGTCTGGACTTCAGAGTTTTCTGAACTGTTAGTTACAAAGACCTCCTGGATAGTATTTAATCTGACTGACCCTGTAACTCATTAGGTCCCTCACAGAGAGGTTGAGCAGCAACAGCAGGCAGGAGCTAGAAGAAAGGCGAACCAGAGAGAGGGAGAAAAGGAAGGAGGAACGGATTCGAATAATGAGAATCCTTGCAACAGCAGCTGGAGACTGGAAGAGAGATGAGGAAGCCAAGACAGAGCAGCTGTTTCACATAGATGATGGTATGTGTCAAGCAAGTGACATGCCAGGGCAGTTATCTGGCCTCCAGAAGCAGGCGGTTAAATCATTCCCATGACTGATTTCTCAACACCAATAAATGAACTGTGCAATTCAGTCAGTTTAGTTGTGAAGACAGCCCAAATCCATGGATTGCTATTTTCCAGTTTGGTTATGTGTGACTCAAGACACATGCAGAGCTGGCCATGATTCTTATCTGGTCCTTGTGGGGGGAGGGGATGAGATCTCTCTCCCCCTTTTACAGACAAAGAAACAGCAGAAAAACTAGGAATATTCCTGGTTGGCATGAAGAAGGGCATTCAGGATAGGTAGAGTAGGTGACAGCAGAATCCATCTTTCTCCCTGAGACTGTTGTGTTTCTGAGGTTCAGATGACTGGAGCTTCTGTCTTAGCACATGATGAGCTTTTTTCTCTCTTTCAGAGTGTGAATACTGTGGCCCAGAGGAGATAAATGGGACTCTTACCAGGAGCAAGTAAGTGTTTCTTTTAGCTCAGGGTTTGCGGCAGGGACGGGTGGGACTGGGCAGTTCCCAACTGGTAAGGAGATAGTCTTGATAGCAATCTATCCCAATCCCTCATTCCTGAAAAATGCCCCTTAGTAGGTAGTTAGCTCTGCTGCCTTGAGGACCCCTGCATTCCCATGGGCTACCCTTCTCATGGTCCCTATGCCCCTGAGGCCTCAGGGATGACTAGGCTGGAGGTGGTCATTGGGCTGTCTGGGTACAGCTTCTGGGCATAAGGCAACTGGCCTGACCCATAATCATCTCCCCATATCTGAAGCTTTCTTTTTCTAACCTTTCCCCACAAATTTGTCTTGCTTATTGAATGTTCAAATTGAGGGTGGGTGAACTTTGGCACTTTCACGGATGCCAAATTCTTAGAGCAGTCAGACACTGACTGTATCTCATGAATGCACATATGTGGAAATAGACACGTATGTATATTAGTGTACATTGATGGACACACAAAGCTGTGCATACAGCACATAGTGTGTGCAGACACAGATGAAGACACATACACACATGCTTCTGAAATCACATAAATGCATGCATACATTCATGTGTCTTGTATATACAAAGTTGTTTGCGTGCTCTCTCCCTCATTAGGCTGTGAGTTCCCTGAGGGCAGGAACAATGCATTTGCCTTTCCTTGTACCCCCAATAATTAGCACAGTTCCTGAAGCATAGTTAACTCTTAATGTTTGTTGATTGATGTTATACAGTATACACAAACACCCTGGTCCACACTGAGTCCTTGAGCCTCCTATCCCCTCTTACTCTTTCATGATCTGAATGTCCTGGAAGGAGGCTGGGATGCTGGCCAGGCTCTCTGTCACCTGGGACCCTGTGGTGAGTCAGCCCCAGGCCTTGTTGCTATAGGCCTTGTCCTCAGTAGTCCATATTTAGAAGGACATCTTCCATTTTCTAAGGACTTCTTCTCCTTGTTTAGGAAGAAGTCATCTGGCATGGACAGTGGAAAGAAGGTCAGTAGCAACCTTTGGGGCAAGCTGGAGCCTTCCTGGTGTAGAAGGAAAAGGGGGCTGGAGCAAAAAGCTTGGGTTCAAATCCAGGCTCTACTTACTTAACCTCATTGGCTCTCAGTTTCTTCAACCAAAAAATGAAGGAGTTGGACTAGATTACCTCAAAGGTTTTTCTCTTTCTTTTCTTTCTTTCTTTCTTCCTTTCTTCCTTCCTTTCTTTCTTTCTTTCTTTCTTTCTTTCTTTCTTTCTTTCTTTCTTTCTTTCTTTCTTTCTTTCTTTCTTTCTTTCTTTCTTTCTTTCTTTTTCTTTCTTTCTTTTTTCTTTCCTTCCTTCCTTCCTTCCTTCCTTCCTTCCTTCCTTCCTTCCTTCCTTCCTTCCTTCCTTCCTTCCTTCCTTCCTTCCTTCCTTCCTTCCTTCTTTGTTTTTTAAAGAGGCAATTGGGGTTAAATGACCAGCCCAGGGTCATACAGCTGGTAATTGTCTGAGGTTGGATTTGAATTCAGGTCCTCCTGACTCTGGGTCCTCCTGACCCTAGGGCCAGTTGCAAAGATCATTCTTTTAATTTCTCAATCTATGATCCTGTGATAATTTTTCTTAAGTATGGGTCTTAGGGCCTTCACTTGCAGTTCTTCTGTGATATCTCAGTCATGGTGCCAAGTAAACCCTGGTTCCCCTCAAAATGCTTGCGAGCTGTGGTCCTACCAGTCGAGAAAGATCTAGGCCACAGATGATTGTCAAGTGTTGGTTGGGGTAAGGGGTTCTACACCCATCATCTGCAAACTAACCTACCTAAATGTCAAGGGGCCCACCACCAGAAGACTGGCTATCTCTAGGTCATGAATTTTTTTCTTTTTGCTTTTTTTTTGGACACAGCAACTCATGAACAACCAGCTGTTAAGACTTTAGGGACCTGCAACAGTGGAGGAAATATTCATACTGATGAATTTCCAGTTCTTTAGAGTGCTGAAGAAGTGAATTGTAGCAATTGAGGATGGTGGTAGGAAGGATGGAGGAGAGGCAGTACTGAACCTTGGGATCTCTCCATTCTTCAGAAGTTTGAGAACCATAGGACTTCTTTGTGTGCTGCCCCAGTAAAGGCAATTGGGGTCCCATTGGGATCCCTAATTTACTCTTTTACTCAATAAGCCTCAGAAGCTCCCTAGTGCTTCCAGGATCACTTTATTTGGTTTTTAAAGCCCTTCACAACCCAGCCTCAGTTGGCCTTTCCAAACTTATTATGACACTTGGCTGTGCTTTCTGCACTCTGTGACTTAGCAAGTTTGGCTGTTGCTCACCCATGACATCCTATCGTGCTTTTGTATTTGCTGTTCTCCATGCCTGGAATTCATTCCTGCCTCATCTCTACTTCTCAGAATTTCTTATTTTCTTTAAAACTCTCAGATGCTCCTTACTACATGAGATCCATGCTGATTCCTCCTCGCTTCAGGTGGTAGGACTTTCCCCCCCTCATTTACCTTGCATTTATTTATTTTCAATATATTTATTTATTTGTAGCATGTAGTCTTCCCCTATAGAATGTACGTTCCTTGAAGGCAGGGACTGATTCATTTGCTTCCTCAGAGCCTAGTACAGTGCTGGGCACACAATCAGCACCTAATAAGTGCTTATTGTTTGATTTAGACATCTTCCTCCAAAGTCACTCCATTTCAGAAAGTAGATGACCAGAAATTTGTGAGTTAACAAATATTTGCTAAACATCTCCTATGCACACTAACTCAGGAAATACAAAGAAGTAGAAGGCAAGGTCTCTCTCCTCCACGTGTACATAGTCCCCAGGGAAACTAGGTTGTGAAGTAGGAGGAAAGTAGTAGGAAAAAAGAAAGCCACCTACAGCACAGTGTGAGGCAGGATGTGGTGGTGCATAGTGAATGGGATAGATAGTTAATGTTGTAGGAGAAAAGGAATAGGATTGTCTGTCTGGGATAACTTCCTGGAGGGGGCAGGCTCTGAATAATTATTGTCATAATCATGATAATAATAAATTTCATTTTAATAACTCTTGCATTTTCTAAAGTGCTTTGAAATTCATCATTTCTTTTGTTTCTCACAACATCCTTTGAGGGAGGCAGGGTAAAGATCCTTTATAGGTGGTAAACTGAGGTTCAGAGAGAGTTGCTTGGGGTTCCTTCAGTGATGGTTTACTCCTTTCCACAAGTTTCGCCCTTTGAGAATCTGATGAATTTTTGTTTTTTACCTTTAGGAAAGTAGGAGACAGGAAGGTCTTGCCTCAGGGATCCAAGGTAAGTGACTGGGCAACGGGGAGTAAATTACCTCTTTGACTCAGAGACATCCTCTATATCCTGAGAAGACATTTGGTTTTCCTCTAATGCCTTTGGCAATGGTGGGTGGAGGGGATATACGTGCCCATGATTGGGGAGGGGCCAAAGCTGTTCTGGTGCATGGGGGTGGGATGGGTAATATCCCTTGGTACCATCCCTCCTTTCTTCTGTACTACTAGGAGTTCCATCTGAGTGCCTCCCCCACTTCCATGGCTGTTGGCGGGTCTGCTCCAAAGGGTCAAGGCTGGACATGCTGCTGAAGCTCCAGTCCCAATTCCGGGAAAAGGCCTCCAAGGGACCATACCTGATCTATGACCAGCCCGATATGGAGAGGACTCTTCCTGTGTTTGTCCTGGGCATCCTCCTGGGTTCCATTCGCATGGTGGCCTCAGCTGTGCGGTGCGTGACACCAGCTTCTCAGGGATCCTCTTGCAAGCTCCAGGAGGTGGCCAGCCAATATTGGCAACCATTTTTTTGTCTGGATTTGGAGAAGGGAAAGAGAGGCTGCTCAGCAAGAGGACTCGCCTTCCGAGCTCTGGGCCAGACTTGTCACCTGAGAGCAAAATAAGGAGCAGTGTGTGGGAATAGCAGATGAGATAGATAGATAGTAGATAGACAGGTAGGTAGATAGGTAGGTAGATGACAGGTAGGTAGGTAGATAGATAATAGATACATAGATAAGTAAGTAGATAGATAGGTAGCTAGCTAATTAGCTGGGTAGGTAGGCAGATAGATAGGTAGGTTGATAGGAAATAGGTAGATAGGTAGGTGGATAGTTAGATAAGTAGGTAGATAGGTATATAGATTAGTTGGTAGACAGGTAGATAAGTAGGTAGACAAAGACAGACAGATAAACATAGACACATACATAGACAAACAGAAAGATAGATAGATAAGTGTTTACTGTGTGCCAGGCATTCTGCTAAGTGGTAGAGATACAAAATGCAAACAAATAGGACAGTGTTTGCTCACATTGTAACAGGAGCAGTCCAAGGTAAAGGGATGTAAAGGGATGAGGATGAAGAGTGCCTTAGAGTGGGGGCTATGTAGGAGGAGAAGGGAAGGAAGACTATGAAGAGAAACCAGGTGATAATATGTGAAACATAGTTGGGGCCCTTCCTATAGTGGTTATCCCTGGAGAGGGAGAGGTAGGTTTTGGTTAAATATATGGGGAAAAAAAGCTAATCTTAAGTTGCATTGAGAGAAGCAAGGTACCTGGAATAAGAGAGGGGTAGTTTGTCTGGGTTCTATTCTGGTCAAAACTCATCTGAACTAGTGTTCAGTCTTAGGAACTATATTTTAGGCATAACACTGACAAGCTACAGGAAGTCTTCTAGACTGTGTGGGAGAGGTGGGGTGTCATGGAGAAAAACTGCTGAATGGGGGTGAATGCTAGAAGTTCTGGGTTCAAATTTCATCCCTGCTAGTTACTACTAATAGGATGAAGTATTTCACCAGTGGATGAGTTTCTTAACCTCTTTGGGCCTTAGTTTCTGTACTTGTAAAAAGGGGAGTTTGAATTAGATGACCTATGAGGTCTTTCCCAACTCTATATCTAGGATGCCACAATTGTCTGGGGAATATCATTCAAGGACTGGTTGAAGAAAATAGTGATGTTTATTTAACCAGGAGAAGAGAAAATTTAGGTTGGACAAGAAAGTTGGTTTCATGTTTACTAATGGACATATAGCTAAGGGATTCAATTTGTTCTGCTTGGTCCTAGAGGGAAAACTAGATCAGTGGATGGAATTTATAGAGAAGCAACTTTTAATTTGATTTGAGGAAAAACTTCCTAACACCTATCTCAAAAAAGACAGGGTTATTTTGGGAAGTAATAAGTTCTGCACCACTTGAGATCATTGATCAACCTGTGATTGACCATTCATTAGATATGTTGTACAGGAGAGCTTTCTCTGGTCCGTGAGTAGGACTAGATGCCCTCTGAGGTTCCTTCCCTACCTAAGATTCTATGAATCTATGCTCAGAATGTATACACTACTCTTGGTTCTTGGCCCCTCATCTGTCCTGCTGCTTTGTTGTTGCTCAGTATTGTCTGACTCTCCATGACCCCTTTGAAGGTTTTCTTGGAAAAGATGCTATGGTAGTTTGCCATTTCTTTCTCCAGCTCATTTGACAAACAAGGAAACTGAGACAAACAAGGTTAAGTGACTTGCTCAGGGTCACACAGCTAGTAAGTGTCTGAAGCTGGATTTGAACTAAGGTCCTCCTGTTTCCTAGTCTGGCACTCTATCCACTGCACCATCTAGCTGTCCCCAGTTGGTGTTCCATTTATATGTAAATTAGTTGTTTGGAACTCAGAACACATTTTTCCATAAGGCCATGTGCATTTCATAGTGTAGGGAGTTGAGTCTGTAACTTTTTAGATAAAGTCTCCTAGAATTGTCTGAGGGTCTGAGAATGACTTATCCGTTGTCATATTGCTAGTAAGAATCAGAGGAAAACCGTCTTTCACATCTTCCTCATTCAAAGGCTAACTCATAGCAATTGATTTCATTCAAAATGGAGCCCAGAGGCAGTGTGGACAGGGAACCAATTTTGGAGTCTGGACCAGCTCCATTTAAATTCTTCTTCTACATGACCCTGAGAAGTTACCTAACCATTTCCACATCCTCTTGTACCCCTCTAAGACTGCTGATCTGCTTTAGGAATGGAAGTTTCTCCACAAGGAACTTCCTACTAAGATGCAGTTGCAGGTCAAGATCCCCCCACCACCATGGAGCTAAAAGGAAGAATGTTAGACTTGGTGTCTAAAAGCCTAGATTCTAGATCAGAGTCTGCCCCTTAATAGCCCAAGTGACCTTGGGCAAGTCATTTACTCTCTGCCCTTCATTTGTAAAGCAAGAAGACTGAATTGATGAACTCTAAGGTGCCCTCCTACTCTCATATTCTGTGATCTTGTCAAATTATATAGAGTGAAATACAGTGTCTCAGCTTTTCAGGCAATGTTATGACATGATCTTTGGATGCATGTCTCTTTGTGGATCTTTCCACTTCTAGATTGTTTTGTGATGTTCATTTTGTGTGGGATGGCTCAGGTCCCTACATAAATCAATTACTCAGAGGCCTCTCAAAGTGATGACAGAAAAGTGATTTATTCGATTCTCAAGAAGCGGGGCTAACCTGTAGGAGTAGGAAAGCCAAAGACAAAGAAAAGGGTAGTGATTTATATAGACCCTAATGCAAGTCCCTCCTCCCCCCACTGACCATTATCCTCATTAGCTGAGAATATGATCTTACATTCTAGACACGAAATCTAACCAATCCTTTTTGAAATGAAGACATCGAGGAATTATGTGAGTTTTGTCCAACCACTGAGACCCTAATACACTACACAGTTTTATATCCTTATATGGAACTATTCTATTCTAAAAGTATTGTAACCTTGAGCCTTTAGGCCTTACCTCACCCCAGGGAGAAGAATTACAATCTGAGAAGTCTTCACTAAACCTATCCCACTCAATTTCAACTTAATATCATTGTGTAAAAACGTGGTTGGAGAGACAGAGGTCTACAGGGTGATTGACCTCTTCCTGAATACCCCCTAGGGAAGGTCCTATAAAACAAGGAATTTCTTCCCACTCCCACAGCCCATCCCCCATCCTGTACCCTCACCCCCATTTCCCACTCCCACCCTTGTTCTGCAGTTTACGTTTGGAAGATGCCTCTTTTCCAGTCTGTTTTTGGTTTAGTTTTTTTAAGCTTTTCTCTCCTATTTCCCAGTCTTTTCTAGTTTCTGAAAAGAGCTTTTCTATTCCCATCAAAACTGAGGCCCAGAGAAATTAAGTGACATATTCTAAGTCTGCAGTGCTCAGCTTTCTTTATAATTCAGCTCTCACCATCATTCATTGCCAGTGTTAAGAAACAGAGCCAGGATTCCAGAACCTTGAGAACCAGGTCCTCTGGCATCCACTCCAGTGCTCTTTCTCCTAGAGTGTGTTGACTCACCACCATCAGGTGCATCAAATCAAGCTACATGTATATGAGAGGAAGGGCTGGTAGACTCAGGGGTCTTTGGGAAAACCGCTGGGAGTCAGTTGTTCAATAAGCATTTATGAAGCACTTTCTATGTGCCAGGCATAAAGCTAAGTGCGTAGGGATACAAAGAAGGGCAAAAGCATTTCCCTTCAATCAAAGAGCTTAGAGTCTAATTGGGGAGACACCATGCAAGTAGGTATGTATAAACAAGATACAGACAGGGCAAATGGAAGATGATTAAGACAGGGAAGGTCCTAGCATTATGGGGGGATCAGGAAAGGATTCCTGTAGGATGTGGGGTTTTAGTTGGGAATTGAATTTTATTTTTATTTAGGCACCTAGATGGTACAGTGGAGAGAGCAGTGGGTCTGGAGCCAGGTAGACACGAATTCAAATCCAGGGGGAGACACTCACTAACTGGGTGACCCTGGGCAAGTCACTTTACCTCTGTCTCCCTCAGTTTCCTCAATACTAGAATGAGAATAATAGAAGCACTTACCTCCCAGGGTGGTTGTGAGGATCAAGTGGGATAATAATTGTCAAGTACTTTAGTGCACTGCCTGGCACATAGTAGGTACAATATAAATGCTAGTGGTAATGAAGATTAAGGAAGCCTCTTGATAAAGGTGAAAGAGGAGAGTGGAAAAGCTGGCTTGAAGCTTAATGTAACAATAAGTAAGTTCTTGGCAACTGGTCCCCTCGCTTCCTGGCAAACAGAGGGAGAAGGATTGGAAACAGTATCCGATTTCATATTCTTGGGCTCCAAGATCACTGCAGATGGTGATTACAGCCATGAAATTAAAAGATGCTTGCTCCTTGGAAGGAAAGCTATGGCAAATCTGGACAGCATTCTGAAAAGCAGAGACATCACCTTGCTGACAAAGGTCTATATAGTCAAAGCTATGGCTATGGTTTTTTCCAGTGGCAATGAGAGCTGAATTATAAAGAAAGATGAGTGCTACAGAATCAACACTTTTGAATTATGATGCTAGAGAGTCCCTTGAACAGCAAGGAGATCGAATCAGTCAATATTTAAAGATCTTAATTCAGGGTATTCACTAGAAGCTAAAGCATAAATGCTTTGGCCACATAATGAGAAGATGGGACTCATTGGAAAAGACCCTGATGTTGGGAAAGATTGAAGATTTAAAGGAAAAGGGGATAGCAGAGGATGAGATGGGTAGATGGTGTCATAGAAGCAACTAATATGAGCTTGGATAGACTTTGAGAAATAGTGGAGGATAGAAGAGCCTGATGTGCTGAGGTCCATGGGGTCATGATGAGTTGCACATGACTGAACTATTGAACATGAAGAAGAAGATGATGATGATTGGTGATGACAGTGATAGACTTGAGTCTATAGAATGTAGGATGATGTAGCATCACATGTCTTCAGAAACTCTACTGTACCTGGCTTGAATAGCAGAGAATAGTTTGGTGAAGTCAGTGCTGGTATATAGACATTAAGGGGGCCGATCCTGGATGATGTTCACATAGCAATGTGTAGGAGAAATAATGAGTGCACAGCCATGTGAGACTACAAGGTGTGGTGGCTTGGCTTTAATGGTCCAGGGTCCCCTGACATCCCCTCTGTGTCTCTTCCAGGGGTGGGGAACCTTCCACCTCAAGGCCATATGTGGCCCTCTAGATCCTCAAATGTGGTCCTTTGGCTGAATCCAAATTTCACAGAACAAATCCCCATAATAAAAGGATTTGTTCTGTATAACTTGGACTCAGTCAAAAGGCTGAACTCAAGGACCTAGAAGGCCACAGGTTTCTGATCTCTGGACTATTCTATATGGTCTGACTTCCAACCCTTTGAGAGAAGCATTTGGGAGTCCTGTAATGCTGAAGTATTCCCTGGCTATTGAATGAATGAATGTCTACATCTGGGTCTACTGAGTCCTGTGCTACTCTGGGGCCATAACACCAAACATGTCAAAGCAAGAGAAGAATCTGAGTGATACCAACTTGTTTTGGGTGCATTTTAACGATTTGTGCCTGACAGTTTATGACTGAGTTTAATTCCCCTATCCCTAGAGAAAAAGAGTCATAGCTCTGGGCCATGAAGTTTATGAAACCTTGAACTTGTATCCTGCTGCCAAAAATGTCCAAATCACCCTTTGTCAACATCTTGCAATGACTGCATCTTATCTTCATAACAATAATGATAAGAGAACTTTGGTGGGATTAATCAGAGGGATTTCAGGGTGCTGATTCCACATATTAAGATGTCCTAGTTTTTTTTTGTTTTTTTTTTTAAGTTCAGGACCTTGGGTGCAGTCTTCTAACTGAGTCTAAGTTTTACAGAACAAATCCTTTTATTAAGGGGATTTGTTCTGTGAAGTTTGGATTCAGTCAAAGGGCTGCACTGAGGACCTAGAGGGCTACATGTGGCCTTGAGGCCGAAGGTTCCCCACCCCTGGACTAGACAAAGGGTTAACTATGGTTTTGGAAAGAAAAGGGGCTTGGTTGCCATTTCTTCCTGAGAGAATTCAGTAGAAAGTACTGAAATGTAGCTGAACAAAATATCAGGGATGTGCAAAGTGCAATGTAAAAGGCACATGATTTGACATTTTTCCTTTCTTTCTAGTCATTTCTGGGGATCCTGAACCCAAAGGCTGTTTTTCAGTTGACCAAGCAGCTTCCCGGCTTAATGTAAGGAGGAAAAAAACCACACACACCCTCCACAGAGGCACTGATGAACGAATGAGGCAGGATTCTTCTGAGATCCAACTTGAGAGCCAAACCTATGTCCAGTTAATTTGAATGTTTGCTATCATTATAAAGATTATTTATTAACTAAATTTTCATTTAAAATTATTTCCTATACTACATCTAGAATGACTCAGAGCCCATACTAATTTGTTTCATTCAATACTGAGGCTAATGGTATTCGCAGAAAATGCCATTCATGGTAAATACTGTACCTGGTATTTTTGTCCATTTCATGGATTTCCTTGGCCAAGTTAAAATTCATCACCTTATGGCCAACTTTCAGGGAGAAGTTTAAACAACTTGGCATGTTAGAGAAGCCACTGGGAATGGAGTTGGAAAGACCTGACTTTAAACCTGGCCTCAGACATTTAGTAGCTGTGGGACCCTGGGTGAGTCATAACTGCTCTGGATCTCAATTTTCTCTTCTGTAAAGGGAGGGGGTGGACTTGATGACAAGATCCCTTTAATCCCTTAATTTCTCTCCATATGTGGTTCAAGTGGTCTGTAAACAGAAGATATTGTCAGCTTAAATCCAAAGCCTTTCTCATTTTGCAGGACAAACTAGAATTAAGAGTCACGGGTTCATTGGTCATTTAGTCTAATCTCCTGTTATAGAGGAGAAAACTGAGGCTTAATAATATTAGCATTTATATAGCATTTTAAAATTTGATGACTACTGTGCAAATATTATGTTATACCTACAACATTTCTAGTGCTATTAATTTTTTTTAACAGATGAGGAAATTGAGCCTGACATAGGTAAAGTGACATACCCAGTGTTACACAGCAAGTGTCTGAGGGTAGATTTGAACTCGGGTCTTCCTGACTCCCAGCCCAGTGCTCTAACCATCGTACCACTTATCTACTTTGACTTACCTAAGGTCACACAGGTAGTAAGTAACTGAACTGGGTTTGACTTGACAACTTTCCATTTCAAATACAGTATTTCCCCCCTGTGCTATAACACAATTGCCGTGGATATAGCCTGTAGGCTGGGCTGCATTTGGGAAAGTGCCTGGTACTTGCTACTGATCCCAAACTGCTAGATGTCACAATAGCCCATTTCTTGAACTCCAACCTTCTCTAGGTGATGCTCTGTGGCTGGAAATAATGGAAGACCAGGAGATTCAAAGGATCCAAATGACCAATGATGCAAAGGGCAATAGAACTGTGAGAAGTCAAGGCAACAAGAATTTATTAAGTGCCCACTATGTGCTAGATACTACTAAGCTCTGGGGAGAGGGAAGATAGTCCCTGCCCTCAAGGAGCTTACATACTAATAGGTGAAGACAGCACACAAAAGGGAGTTAGAAGAGGTGAAAGAGAAAAGAAAAAAGGCACATGATACTGGGGCATTGTAGAGAAAGTCCAGGAAAGCTAGGAGTGCCTTCTGGAGAGGAGTGAAGACACAGTCAGTCTAGTGGATGTCGTTAAAGATATTGACATCATTGGGGTCATGTATGACCATAAATGGAGGGGGTGCTATTCATATAAGTGGGCATAATGGACCTCACCTGGATGCCCTAGAGAAGCATTGGTTGATTTAGAGGGTAAAAGATCTAGAGGAAGACTTCCAGCACATTGGATAAATCCTCTACCATTGGTCTCTGCCTCCCAGCTCTTTCCCTCTATAGTCCATTCTCCACTCAGCCCCCAAAGTGATTTTCCTAAAGTGTGGGTATCACCATGGCATCCTCCCACACAAGCAGTGATGGCTCGCTATTGCCTTGACAATAAGTCTTTTACACCCTGGCTCCAACTGAGTTTTTCAGCCTTAATGCTTTATTCTCCTTCCTGTACTCTACAGTCCAGCCAAACTGGTCACCTTGTTGCCCCTTGAGATGCTTTTTTTCCCCACCCCCATGCCTTTGTGCTTGCTGTCCTCCTTGCCTGAAGTGCATTTCCTCACCTTTGCCTCTTAGAACCCTATTTCCTTAAAAAAAAAAAAAACGACATGATACACCTACATGAAGCTTTTCCTGATCCCTAACCTGCTACTACCTTTCCCAAATTTACCTTTATTTAATTTGATTTTAAAATTACAAACAGTCCCATTTACAAAGAATAATTGAAAAAAGGAAGCTTGTATGCGAAACTGTCAGTGTATTTCATGCAGCTTGCTTTAAAAACATCACAAATTCAGCACAGGGATACCATTGCTGCCCTGCTTGCCTGCATCTCTTTCAAAACTTCCTTCTGTTCGCTACTGTGTATTTTAAAAGTGTTTCTTCTTTCCTTCTGAATCCTCATAAGTCTCCCCTGTTTTCTACAAATGCAAGTTCTCCTTTCTAAGAAAATAATATTTAGAAATTAGTCAGTAAATAGGAATAATCAAGGCCAGCCATGCATTGACCTGGTCTGGACATGTGTGTCTCATTCTGTGCCTCCAGTTCGTGGGAAGCAGGTAGGAAGCAGGCAGCTCCAGGCTTCAGGAGCTATGACTGGCCACCGACTCACTGTTTAACGTAGTGTGAAGCGATTGTAGCCACTCTTCTTCAGGTCCTGAGCCTTCTATTTTCCATGTATTTTATGCTTGCTTATGCACGTGTTTTCCTTGATGGAATAACAGCTTCTTGGGGGCAAGAAATGTTTCATTGTGTGGTCTTTGTATTCATAGTGCCTGGCACCCAGCCTGGCATATAGTAGTCACTTAATAAATGCTAGCTGATTGATTGACAAGAATATCACAGGATGAGATGTCATGGAGGGGTTGGGATCTGCACCTGTGGAGGGACAAAGAAAAGAGCTATCTTTCCATTGATGCCCATGAAGACATGGTCTCCGGAACGTTGGATCTAAGATCAAATTACTTTTTTTTCAGGCAAAGAGACATTGTATTATAGGACTATATATTTAAAGATGATAGGAAGCTCAGAAGTCATAGGATCATAGCACTAAAGCTGAAAGTGACCTCCACGGCCATTTGACAGATGAAGAGTATTGATATAGCACTTTAAGGTTTACAAAGTGCTTTACAAATCTCTCATTTTATCTCCACAACAACTCTGGGAGATAGGTGTTACTATACCCATTTTACAGATGAGGAAACTGATATGAACAGGGTTAAGTAACTTGCCAAGGGTTACACAGCTAGTATGTATCTGAGGCCAGATTTAAACTGAGAAGATGAGTCTATCTTCCTCATTCCAAGCCCTGGCAGCCTATCTGTCTAATGTGCTACTTAGTTGACTAAGGTTAAGTGACTTGCCTAAAGGACACAATGGCAGAATCAGGACTTGTACCTAGGTCCTTCGGCTCCAGGCCAGTGCTCATTGGACTATAAACACCATGCTATTCTCATTCAAGTTGTGCCCCAAAATTTTAAATGATTTGCCAAAGGCCCCATGAATGCTAAATATTCGAACCAGGATTCAGATTCAGGTCCTCAGACTTCATATCCACTCCTTATCCCACTTTACCATATGCTGCTCCTCCTGCAGATGGACAGAATCAGAGGAAGTTAGAGTTGGAAGTTTTCATTTGAAGCTCAGGGAAAAGATGGAGGTGATACAATGGGCCAATGGCAGAACTAGGTCTCCTTTTTCTGGCCATCCCTTCAAGATCTTGTGACTCAGAGTGAAAGAATGACTTTCCTTTTTTTCCCACTGGATGGTCCAGTCACAGATGATCATTTAAGGCTCTAGCATTCTGGCATTATCTGAACGTTAAAGACACTTGTTCTGTCTGGCTCCTGCCATGTCAATGCATTTATGTGGAAGATGGCACCAGTGACCACAAGAGGGTGCTGTTTGAATAGACTTCCACTAGAGAATGAAGTAACTTGGATTAAACATACATTTAATTTATTATTATTTTTTTTGTACTTTCATCAACGGATCCAGCTTTTTCATAGTGAGCAGGAAAGGAACGAATTCCTTCTTCCATGCTGCAATCAGCTGTGTGGTGCCTTCCTTGATTATGATGTGTGCAGAAACCATGGAACTGAGGGGTAAAATCAATCAATCGACAGATATTAAGTATTTACTACGTACTTTGTTAAGCAATAGAGATAAAAAGAAAGAAAACAGTCCCTGCTCCCAAGAAGCTTACTTTTCAACTTGGGCGCTAACATGTATTTACAAAGGCTCATGAAAGATATATGCAGAGTAGATGGAGGGTAACCTTAGAAGGGAAGCTTGTAGCAGCTGAGGGGCAGGCAGGAAGGAAAGACCTCAGGCCACAGCTGGTTATTGAGCTGAGTCTGAAAGGAAGCCAGAGATTCCAAGAGTTGGGAGTGAGGAGAGAGCACATCTGAGGCCTAGGGGAGAGTAATGCAAATTCAGGATATGCTGTCTGTGTGTGTGTGTGTGTGTGTGTGTGTGTGTGAGAGAGAGAGAGAGAGAGAGAGAGAGAGAGAGAGAGAGAGAGAGAGAGAGAGAGAGAGAGAGAGAGAGAGAGAGAGAGAGAGAGAGAAACTGACCGGACAACAAGTACAGCTGGATCATGGAGTATATGAAGAAGAAAGTAGAAGACTGGAAGGATAGGAAGGAGCCAGCCGTGAAGAACTTTCACTACCAAACAGAGGGCTTCATATTGGATCTGTGAGGTACTAGGGGCAACATGGTCAGATGGGCACTTTAGAAAAATCATTTTGGTGGCTGAGTGGAGGACCGATCCGTGTGGGGAGAGAGTTGAGGCAGGGTCACCAGTTAGAAGGTTATTTCAATAGTCCAGATTAAAAGTGGTGAGAACCTGAACTAGGGAGGTGGCTGTGTAAATGGAGACAAAAGAATGTATATGAGAGATGCGGTGGAGTAAGAAATGATAAGATTAGGTACATAGGATGCAAGAGAGTGAGGAGTCAAGGATGACTCCAAGGTTGTGAGCCTGTGTAATGAGGAGGATGGTGATGTCTCTATAGTAATACGGAAGCTTGAAATGGGGTTGGGTTTTGAGAGAAAGTTAATGAGTTCAGTTTTAGAAAAAAGTCTCAAAAGCTTTTGGTGGTAGGGAATGGGAATGGAGGGGAGAGACCAGGGTTGGATTCATAGATCTGGGAGTGATCTGCATGGTGATGCTTACTGAGCCTATAGGCACTGGTGAGATACCAAGTAAGATAGAGAGAAAAGGCCCAGGATGGAGCCTTGGTAGACACCCATAGTGGGCATGACCTGGATGAAAATCTGGCAAAGAAGACTGAGAAGGAGCAGTCAGGTAGGAGGAGAACCAAGCTAGAAAAAGGTTATGGAAGCTTAGAGAAGGTAAAGTGCAGCATATATATCAACAAAGATGAAGCTGATAAAAGACTACTAGATATGGCAGTTAAAAAATGGTTGGTAACTTTGGATAGAGTTGTTTCAGTTGAATGATGAAGTCAGAAGCCATAATGGAGAACGTTTAGAAGAGAATGAGGGGAAAATGGAGACACTTGGTATAGATGGCTTTTTTTAAAAAGAAGTTTTTGTTGATCTTTTGGTTTTTATACCACAAGTTTTCTGAAAGTCTGAAATAGCTGCTGCAGTGAGTGGGATAGAGAATTGATGAGGGAGAAACGAAAGGATTGCCTTGCTGCAGTGAAGGCCAAGACGAGATTTGATAACAAGTTTGTAGCTGACTCCATCGGCATGACTTCACAATTTTTTCTGGCTCTTATCAGAAAATAAATAGATAGTAGGAGTAATTCAGAGTTGGGATTTCTCAACGCTTGATAAATGAGAGGAAAATATTGTAGATTGGAATTGGCTCACCAAGGAGTCAAGAAGGAGAAGGAATAAGATATCAGTCAGTCCATGAGTCATAGCCTGGGAAAATACTCAGAGGAAGAGAAATATAGGGTCATCGTGAGGATGAAGAGCAGTGTTGGGAGGTTATAAGGAAGAAGGAAAGATGTAATGATAAAGGTGATGACCAGAAGGAGGAATTTTGGGATTCATAGAAATGGAAGTAAAACACTTGCTGGTAATGTCAAAATCATCCCTGGGTGCCATTGAGGTAGAGTGGAGGAATACAGCATGAGAGAGACAAGAAGACAGAGGGACTGGTCAGTTAGAGGAACTGAGGGAGCATCATATGAGCGTTGAAGTCCCCTTGTATGAGAGCAGCAGTGAGGAGGAGAAGAGGGGAGAACAATTGTGAACTAGATAGTAAACTGATTAAAGAGAGAAGGTCTTGAGGGTTAGTAGTTAAGGGCCTCCAGGCTCTGGATTGGGCTATCAGTTTGGATAGTGTGCTTCTTAATGGAGGAGAGGTTGCCAAGTGTTGATGATAGAAGTTTGGAAGCAGGAAGGAGGCAACAGGTTAGAATGAATTCAGTTGCTCGGTGAACACAGGGTCCCAGGAAAACAGTGATCCTGTGGGGCAGTGGAGAGTGCTGGACTCACTCAGCATCAAGAAAGCTGGGTTCTAGCTTTGGATTTCCCACTAGTTGGCCTTATCCTTTCATCTATTTCCTAATCAAAAACAGGAGAATAACAATGCTTTTGCTAACTCCCTTAAAGACTTGAGGCGAGGATGAAAGGAGATGATGTATGGTCACGTGCTTTGAAAGAGGAAATTATTATTGAGGTACAAGCTTTCATACACCAAGGCAGACAGTTTGAGAATTATAGATGGTCTTGCATTGATTGGCATTTGTCCACAGATAAGATGCTACTAATATCAGCTAGAATTTAGGTAGCACTTTTCACACTATTATCCCATTTGACTCTCAATGGAATACTGTGAGGTAGATAGGATTGTTATTTCCAGAAGTGACTTGCATAGGATCACACATCTTCTATCCTGTGGCAGGATTTGAGCTCAGACCTTCCTGGCATAAAGTCCAATGCTCTCTCCATTAGGCTGCCAAATGTTAAGGCTGGGCCTAGAAGAACTCATGCTGTTGTAAGTAAGGAGCTAGAAAGCAGGAATCATGTTAGGAAGGTAGAATAAAAATAATAGCTCACATTTAAATAGTGTTTTAAGGTTTGCAAAACATTTCCTACATGTGATCTCATTTAAGCTGCCTAACTATCCTGGAAGGTAGGCGCTATTATTATCCCTGTCTTACATATGAGGAAATTGAGGCAGACAGAGGGGAAATGACTTGCCCAGGGTCACCCAGCTAGTAAGTGTCTGAGGCAAGATATGAACTCATGTCTCCTTGACTCCCATATTAGTGCTCCATCCACCACACTCCACATAATCATGGAAACTGTACATCTGGTACTTTACTCCTTTCACATCAGTTCTCTCATTTGCTCTACACTATGACCCCCTGGGAGAATAATTGGAGAAATTATTGTTCCAGTTTTGCAGATGAGGAAAATGAGACCTCAAGAAGTTAATTGTCTTGTTCCAAGGAGAACACAGCTGGTGTGTTGGACTAGAACCTGACTCTCCTGGCTCTGGGTCCCTAATTATTTCCACAAGGACATATTGTTTTTCTCCTGTTACTTACAAATTTGGAAAGACCTCTCTGGATCTGAAGTCAGAAGACCTGACTTTGAATCATAAAACACTAGATCCAAATCTGGAGGAACTGAGTTTAAATCCAGCCTCAGACACTAGCTGTGTGACCCTCGGTAAGTCACTTACCCTCTATCTGCCTCAGTTTCCTCAACACCCACCTTTCAGGGTTGCTGTGAGGATCAATGAGATAATATTTTTAAAGTGCTTAGGTCAGTGCCTGATGCATAAATAGGCACTTAATAAGTCTTTCCTTCCTCAGTATATAAGAGCAATGATGATGACAGCTTTGCTCCTTGTTGTATAGTCATTTTTTCAGTCACGTTCAACTCTTCCTGACCTCATTTGGGGTTTTCTTGGCAAAGATACTGGAGTGACTTGTCATTTCCCTCTGCTGCTCATTTGACAGATGAGGAAACTGAGGCAAACAGGGTCAAATGATTTGCCCAGGGTCACACAGCTAGTAAGTGTCTGAGGCTGGATTTGAACTCAGGAAGATGAATCTTTCTGACTCCAGGCCTGGCCATCTAGCCACAGTACCACCTAGCTGCAAGTCACTTTGGACTCAGTTTCTTCAACTGTAAAATGAAAGGGGTAGACTAAGTGACTTCCAAAATCTCTTTCAGCACTGGGCCCTGTGACATATATAGGAAGTGCCCCTTCCACGGCAGGTTCCCCACCGCGGTTTTCCTTGACATCGCACCAGACTCTTGCTGCAGCCAGGGCTCACTGACTTGCCAAAACAGATTGTTAACTTTTCATTGTGAGCATTTGCGCCTCAGAAATTGGCAGTCTGTGCAAACCAGGGTTTGATGTGTTGTTTTGTTGATTGCCTGGACTTAAGAAAGTGTTAACAAAGCAGATTACAAGTGTGCATGCATGTTGTTTTCCTTTGCTTTTGCTAGAGAGCTTGGTTGTTAAACATATACCAGCACACCCTTGCATTGCTTTATATAAACACTGATCCCAGTGGGAATGCAGTAGAAGGTTCAGGGGACAGATTCTTCACCAGAATGGCAGCTGGGGACTGGAGCTTGTTACAGCAGCAACAGTAACGGTAATGGTAACGGTAACGGTAACGGTAACGGTAACGGTAATGGTAACGGTAACAGTAACAGTAACAGTAACAGACGTTTCTGTAGCGCTTACTGTTTGCAAAGTGCTTTACATGCATTATCTCAGTGGACCCTCATAGCCTCCCTGGGCATCCCACTTAACTACAACCCTGCCCTTTGCTTCCTTGTGACTGGTGCTGTCCACATGGCCCCTTCACACTGGGCAAAGTTGCCGGAGCCTGGTGAAAATGTGTGCTTTCACCAGGCAGATCCATATTTTCTCTTTCCTAAGCTTATTGCTGCTGTTATTGTAAGGTTTGCAGGCTCCCACCACATGTTTATAAATTGGCAAAGTCCATGATGTTTGCCCAGCTCTGTTAGATTAGCCACATGATTGCATTTCAGATGCTGCAACTCCTCTTTCTCTCTGTTCCCCTATGGCCCACCCCCCTGCCCTCTGTACCTAGCCCTGCCTCAGTTTTTTTTTTGGGGGGGAGGATGTAAGCTTTGAGGCAAGGCAGGGCCTGGGGAAGGGAGCAAAACCAAATTCTCCTTTGGGCACCCATCACCTAGTCCTGACATATCAGGCCTGTGTTAGTAGCTCTTGGGTCTTTATGTATCCTAGGCTTAGTTTCCAGGGAAACTGTGGTTCTTTTTCAGGAAGGAGGCTACTGTTTGTGTGTCTAAGAGTTGGGGGGGGACCACTCACCTCCAGAAACAGAGGCTTGTGAATAAATAAAACACACATGTTTGAAGAAGCAAGGGTGGCCTAACTGGATAAACTGTTGGAAGGGAAGGAAGTGGTAATAGTAATGAGAGCTAGCATTTTTATAGTATTGTACATATAATAGAGCAGCTAGGTGGCACAGTGGATAGAGTGCTGGGACTCATCCTCCTGAGTTCAAATCTACCCTCAGATACTTTTTAGCTGCGTGAACCTGGTCAAGTCATTTAACTCTGCCTCAGTTTCCTCATTTGTAAAATGAACTGGAGAAGGAAATGGCAAACCATTCCAGTATCTTTGCCAAGAAAAGCCCAATTAGGGTCACTGAAAAAACAATAGAAGGATGGCCACATAAGGAATTCTAAGATGGAGCTGTCACCTTCTCCTCAAGGTTTCTATCACTTCCTCTTCAACAGCTAGTTCATTCTTGCCAGTGAGAATCAGGTCCAGAAGAGATTTCTCCACCTTTCAAAGGGTGGTACAGTAAATAGATAGCTAGACCTAGGGTCAAAATCTGAGTTCAGATCTGACCCCAGACATTACTAGTTGTGTAACCTTGGGCAGGTCACTTAACCCTTTTCTGCCTCAGTTTCCTCATCTGTAAAATAGGGATAGTAATAGCATCTACTTCCCAGGGTTATTGTGAGGATGAACTAAGTTAATATTTGTAAAGCACTTTGTAAATTTCAAGGTACTCTGTAAATGCTAGCTGTTATGATGGGAAGCTAAGAAATTATCAACAATTCTGTTTTTGGCAGAAGAAGAATTCTAGTAGATGCCTGGATAATTGAAATCTTCTATCATTAAATACTTACTACTACTACTACTACTACTGTTACTACTGTTACTACCACCACTACTACTAAGTTAAACCTTCTAAGAGCTTACGTTCTAATAAAGGAGATACTACATATGAGAATCAGGGAAGGGAGTAATGATCTGGAGATGGGATTCATCACAGGCATAGTGGATGGAGCCAGACAGAGGGAAGGAAGGAAAAAAAGGGCAGAAGGAAGGAAGAAAAGAAAGAAATATTAAACCCCTACTATATGCCAGGCACTGTGCTAAGCACTTTATCAATATTATCTTATTTCATCTTCACAACAACCCTGGTAGGTAGGTGTCATTATAATCTTCATATTTTTAGTTAAAGAAATTCAAGTAGAGGTTAAGTGACTTGCCCAGGGTCACACAGCTAGTAAATATCTGTAGTTGTACTGAGGCAGTTTATAGTTATGTTCTTTCTAGTAAGAGCAGCAGTATTGATTTGATCGCCATTTCCAGGGTTTAAAAAGGGGAAGGGCTAGGTGGGTCATGGTGAGGTGGGGCAGAAGATAGTTGTCTACACTGGGTATGACCTGGTTTCCTGGTGAGTGACTGGAGCCGCCTAGATCCTGATGAGGTGAATTTTCACTCATCCCCAAACCAGGACAGCTCAGTGCCAGGGCAGAATTCAAAACTGAATGGATTGCCTGCTCCAGGGAAGGGATAGAACATGGCCTCTGGACTTCTAGTCTGAAGGTTCTAGGATGGAAGAAGGAGCATCAGTAATAATCTCCATGGCAAATTCCTGGTTTCCTGATGGATGACTGAAAGTGAAATGTTATTTCCCTTGGCAAATGAAGTAAAATCTCTCCTGGCATTATTGTGTCCACAGCATACAAGCATAATTTATTTTATGTCACTAGTCAGTTGGGTTCAATTTGATAAAATGTAAAGCTTTATACTCCATGCCACATTCTTGAGATAAAAATGACCCTAAAAAAATAGGTCACGTCTTCAAAGAACTTGCATTCTAGTAGAGGGGGAAATTGGTTCTGGTGGGAAAAATAAAAACCCTAAAGGGAAATGTTGTTTTGGGAAGCTGTAAGCCACAGACAGCTGTAAACTGCAGACATATGCATCATTATTCATTCCATCAGAACCATGAATGAATTTGAATATAGTTGAAATGTTATAGGGAGGCCTTGCAACTTTCAGGCAGTGTGTAATTTTAATGTTTTAATAATATTATTAGAAAATGATCTTGTTCTTGGCAATCTTTAGGTGGGGTATTGGTAAATGTGTAACAATGAACTCTGAAAAAAGTATGAAAGACATTTAAAAATATATTTTAAAATTTTATTTTGTTAATATTTCCTAATATTATTAAACATTTTTAACATTTATTTTAAAAATAGGTTAGTTCCAAATTATCTCTAGAGACACACTTTTAAGTAATTGGTATCATTAAGCTTTTCTTCATCACTTAAGTCTAGACAATCAATAAATCAAGCCCCGATTTGTAGTTTACCAATTACTGAGATATGAATGCTCATATTGAAAATTTAACCATCTGCTTCCCTGAATCCATAAAAACCTGAATGGGAGCTAGGGTTATAGAACTTAGAACTGAAAGAGACCTTAGAAATCATCTCGTCTAGCCCTGTCCTTTTACAGATATGGTAATGTGAAGGTGAATTCAAATCCTAGCTCTTACATTTACCAACCATGTGACTATGGGCATACAGTGAGAGCAGGAAGGGTTCCCTTTTTTGTTCCCTTAACATGGGTGCCCTGTACTTCACAACTGATCATAGATCACAGATTTAGATATAGAGATTATCTAGTCTAGCCCCCTCATTTAATACATTATATGTATATACATTACATACATCATATGCATATACATTATATGCATCATTTGTATACATTATATGTGTATACATATACACATTATTTACATGTATGCCAAGACCCAAGGGGTAAAGTGATTGTTTGAAGTGGCTTACTCAAAATCATATAGCTGCTAAGTGACAAATTTAAACGTAGATACTTTCATGTCTGATCTAGTGTTCCTTCTTCACTAGCATGTCATTTGTCTATTTCCTCTCCCCTTCTCCTCATCTATCCCTGCTCTAGGAGAGGTCAGATTCTTCATGGAAGGAGGAAAAGGAGTAACACTCAGTCACCCTGTAGCCAAGGAGATTTAGCTAGCATCTTGTTGCTTTGAAAGGACACTGGAGACCTCTGCTGGACAAACACACATTTTCAGCTTGGCATTTGAATTTTCCTTTTTGAAAAATTCTATTTTGATAGCTTACAGCGCATGAGTGGATGGTGAATAAATCCTTGATGGATTTTTTGGGGCCAGTTGCAACAGGCTCATCAACCTCTGAATGTTAAATTTGGAACATGAATATTTGAAACTGTGATGATTTGAAAGATCGAGAGATAGTTTCTGTGTAATTATTTTATTAATAAGGCCAGAGATAGTTTCTGGGTAATTATTTTATTAATAAGGCCATTAATAAGGATGGTTTCTCTCAGAGCAAAGACCCCTAATGTAGTGGGGTCACAGTTCATATGCCCTTCGAAGACGAGGTGGAAATGAGCGCTGGAAATCAACTTGGATTGATTAACACAATGGGAGGTGTAAGCTGTATTAAAAGGAAGGTCTTGGGGTCTTAGGTCTTAGGTCACTCAAATCTTGGTTAAAGAGACATCAATTTCCATATCACCTGTCTTGATAATAGGGAGACTCAACCTCTCCCCAGACCTGTCTGAGCAAACACCATGAGCAAGGATACATCCATTGGCCCAAACTTAGAATTTCTGATTAGATCTTGGTCTGCGTAAATCTTTAAGAGAGATTTCCCACACTGGTTAGTTTCTGGATGAAGATCTAGAAAAGGGGAAAACCTTAGTTCTGATTCAATTATGAGTTATTAAATATAAGAGAAATATCCATTTCTCACACACCTCAGATGAGGGCTTGATTTTTGTTTTGTTGATTACTCCAAATTTAATAATGGAATAGAGAAAATAATAAGACATATTGGACTTAGCCACCTAAATGACTCCTAAAATGCTTTGGAAATGCCTGCTTCTGCACGATGTATCACTAGCTCTTTGTATAGGAACAGGGAAAGATCATAGGATCCAGAACCACAGAGGCAACACAATGCAATAGATAGAACCCTGGACTTCCAAACAGGTTGACCTGGGTTCAAATCGTGCCTCTGTCACTTAGTAGCTGTGGGACTTTGGGCAGATTACTTATCATTACTGGGCTTTAGGAGGGATTGAGTCTAGGCCTTTAAGGTTCCTCCAGCCCTGAGTCTATAATCATATTGGTTGTCTTTGAAAATGAAGGATGAACAACAACATTCCTTTGTGATTTACTCAGTAGTGCTACATGTGGAATAAGGAAGAAATGTGTTTAAATCTCACCTCTGACACTTACTAACTCTTGCCACGGTCAGGTCACTTAACATCTCTGAGACTCAAGCAACTCTCTATAACTTAGGGTTAGGTGCCAGGCATGGTAGCCCATACCTGCAACGCCTCCTGCTGGGGAGGCTGAGATTGGTGGATTGCTTGTGTTTGGGAGTTCTGAGCTGCAGTAGGACTAAACTCATTAAGTCTGGTACCAATATGGCAAGCCCTCTCAGAGGGTCATCATGCTACCTAGTGAAGGGGGAAGTAGCCAAATACAAAAAAATAGTCAAAGCTTCGATTGATCAGCAACAGATGAGGATCACTTGAGTGATCATTGTACTTTCAGCCTGAGCAAGATAGGAAGACACAGTCTCAAAAAAAAAAAGTTAGGATTAGGGGCTGGAGAGTGAGTTCCCACTTGGGCATGTAAAAACTAATCATGTATTCCTACAACTTTGTTTTCCAAATTTACAAAGTACATTCCTAAGAAGAGCAAGGCAGTAGTAATTGTATTTTACTATTATTTTCCACATGAGGAAACTGAGGCCTAGATAAGTGACTTGACCAAGCCCCACGTGTATGTTTATCTTTGAAATTCACTGCTTTTAAAAATCAAGTTATCTTTCAATGCAGGATGTTGCTAACTCTGTTAATAGACACAATTGGGGCTCTCCCTAGGCTCCCCTGCCCTGGATATCTCCTTTTTCTACCTAAAATTTCTCCTCTTAGGGCGTTATTCTTTTGAGGTCTGCAGCACCATAAAAGGAACTTGTGATTATCATTCAAATTTCACATTATGATTTCTGGGTTTCTGAATTTCAGACCTCTGGCTTGAATTTGCCAGCCTCCCTTCCCTATGTCATTCGACCTCAAGGCTTTGATGGCAGACTTGCTTCCCCCATATGCATTCTTCCTGCAACTGCCTAACTGAGGAGAAATAAGGGGATGTGGTAATTAGCAAACCCCTGAACCTTTCAGTTGATGGGCTGCTATGGGTTAGTTCCACTGAAGAGTTGATTATTAACCAGCAACATCTGCCAATGTAAGACTTGTAAAATCAAGCATCATAGATATAGAACCAGAAGGAACATTGGAGGCTTTTGAATCCTGGTGCCTTGTTTACTAGCTGCAGAAACTGAGATTGAGTGGGAGGGTAACTCACCAAAGGTCATACAACTGGTAAGTGTCTGAGGTAGGATTTAACCCTAACCCTAACCCCAACCCTAACCCTAACTGTCTTTCTGACTCCTAGTCCTGTGCCCTAGCCACCAAGCCACTACAGCAACCGAAAAATGCCCACCTTCACCTCTTCAAATATGCTCTGTGGGCTAAAAAAACCTTAACAATATTCAGATCTGAGAAAGGGCTCTTAGACCCGATGGGGCCTCTAAAAGTGATGAAAAGTAGATTGTGCCTGAGCCCATCCATGGAAGGAATCCAGTCTGCTCTCTCTGGCTCTGCTCAAAGCTTCCAGCTGTGAACTCTACACATTGAATTGTTTTCCCTCTCCCCTCTCCCTTTGGCTCTGTGTGGACTGTGACTCATAAAAGCCCCTATGATGAACCCAGTGGATGCTGGGAAGACTTTAAAGGCCACCCAGTCCAAATCCTGGGGGATTTTTTCTTCCTCTTTGTCCCTATTTCAGCTCCTTTTTGAGTCCCACCGTAATTGCTAGTGTGGACCTGAATTTTCAAATCTCTTCCAGCTTTACCCTCTCCATCTCCATTTTATAGTGTTTGAGGTCCTGTTTAATCCAGTCATTAATGGATCTCACTTAATAGTCCAGATGACCAATAATGAAATGTGCTACCTTTCTCCAGGCAGAAGGTGGTAGACTCAGAGTACAGAATGAGACAGAGATTTTTTAGAGGTGGAAGAATTTTTTTGATTATGCATATTTGTTACAGGTTTTTTTTTTAATGTAAGGGAGAGAAAACATGTTATTGTAAATTAAAAAATGAAGTTAAACTAAAAATAAACCAGTCCATCTTAGTCAACTACCCTTTATAATTAAAAAAACTTAACTGACCAATTCTCAGTTCAAGGGATACCATGGATAAAAACAACTGTTTGCTTTCAGCTTTTCAGACATCAGTGTTACCATTAACTCATAAAATTTCTTACTTTGTGATAGGAATGTGTAGCCCAGTTTATTTTATTTTTCCTTCTTTTATGTGTTGTGAGTACTGCAGTCATCTCTGTGGGTTGTCTTTCTGTTGTGAGGTCCCAGCCCTAATCTGAGAGAAACAACATGGGCTCCCTTTATTTTCAAACAGATAAGATGTGTGCCAGTGATAGATCACCCACCCAATGTCTGCCCTGGGAATTGAAGGTAAGCTACAGTTTTATATAAAACTTGTCAACATTTATGACTGAGTCGGGCATCAGTCCCCTGGGAGCCTCAGAGAGCTGTGGTGTGACGGGTGTGTGATAAAGAGAGAGTCAGAGACTCAAACAGCCATGACTTCATTCTGAATTTATATGTTGTTAGCTGGTTATACAATTAAACACACACACACACACACACACACACACACACACACACACACATGCAATCACTGCCTGTGTTGACTCTGGGAAACAGAGATGGAGTCATTCTTAGTTGTGACATGTCACTCCCTATTCACTATTCTTCCTTCCTTCCTTCTTTCCTTCCTCCCTCCCTTCCTTCCTTCCTTCCTTCCTTCCTTCCTTCCTTCCTTCCTTCCTTCCTTCCTTCCTTCCTTCCTTCCTTCCTTCCTTCCTTCCTTCCTTCCTTCTTTCCTTCCTTCCTTCCTTTCTCCCTACTCTCTCTCTCTCTCTCATAAAACAAGTGATCTCTGACTTTCATGTTACGAATTGTCACATGTATAGATGTTTTTAGTCCTTCCTCATTTGGTGTCCTTTGCTCTCTGGCTTTGCCTTACTCAGAATCTCAGTAAACTCTAAACTCTAGTCAAACTAAGCCACTCTCTTTCCTCTGAATTTGCCGTCTTTTCTTCTGCCCTTATGCATTTTCTCAGGTTGTTTCCTAGGCTCTGGCTGTCTTTTACTGACTGAATTTCAACCCATCCTTTAAAAATATTGATTTAATTTTCTTCTTTTTTATTATGAACTTGACAATCATTAACTGCATCATTCCACCCTGTGTCTCTGGCTGTAGTCTCTGGCCATCTACATCCTTTAGACAGTAAGTTCGTTGGGCACAGGAACTGTCTTTTGCTTTTCTTTTTGTATCCCTGGTACTTAGCACAGTGCCTGGCACATAGTAGGTGTTTCATAAATTTTCATTGAATACATGAATTTATAGCTCCCCATGGCTTGCCTTACCTGTGCCATTCCTTTGCTAAGCATCTTCTCTGACCCCCTAAAACTCCACACAGATTACTTACCTCTGCCTGGGTACCCCCCTTCCCTCTTCTCTTTCCTTCCCCCCTCCAGCTTTCCAGTCACACACAGAGCTTTCCTGACTCCCTGGGACAGCTCCACCTTAGACTGAACCCCTGTGGACAATGATAACCTACCTGAATGCATTCCTCAAGCAATAACATTTCCATCCCACCATACCCCAACCCATTCCAGAGATTCTGAATCCCTGGTTGCCTTTATTTAAATTCCATCCCCTACTGATTTCTCCCTTATTCCCATCTTCCCCAACCCAACGTCTCGCACTAAAGCTGCCCAACTCTTCTGGGGTGCCTGCTCTGTAGGTAATAAATTATATTTCATCTTAAACCTTTTCTTATTCCATTTTCTTGCCCTCATTGAGGCTTGGCTCTCTCCTAATGATACAGCTTTCTTGATGATTCTTTCTAATGTTTTCATTCATATCCCCTTCCAACTCCCCCACTTCCCCATTCATTGATCAAGGTAGGGGAATGGATTATTCCTGGCTCCTCATTGCCATTTCAAGATTCTGCTCTACTGTCATTGCTCAGCAAACTCTCCTCCTTTGAGGCTCATTCAATCCATATTTGTCACTCAAGATCAAGATTGTAGTAGCTGGTGTCTACTGACCTGCAGGACACTCTCTTTCCTTCCTCAATGAACTTAGAGCTTGACTTACAGTCTTTCTCTTCCCATATCCTGCCCTCATACTAGGGGACTTCAACATACATCTTAGTACTTCCGTATATACCATAACCTCTCAGTTCCTCAGTGACTTATTTCCCATGACCTATTTCTCCATCCTACCACATCTATTCAAAGAGATGGTCATGCCTTTGCTACCAATCACAAGGGTTCCATATTCTTGTTCATATGAAATTCTTTTATCTGATGATTATTGCCATTCTACCTCATCCTCTGCAGTTCCAAACACTGTGTTTCACTCTCAGCTTCTAACCTCTCCACCCTTCCGTCCTTCCCAGGACATCACTCTTGTCTTCCCTTCTTTATCTTGACCTTTTGGGGAATCAGTTCAGTTTTATACTGTCTTCTTCTCTTGAGGCTCTTGCCACCTTATCCTATGGATGATCTTGTCCTTCCAGACTCCACTTTAGGATCAATTGCATCATTTACTGCTTTTGCTTCTACTCATATGCTACTGAACGAACTTAGGGAAAATCATGAAACCTAGATCTGACTTACGTAATCTCAATTGTGTCCTCACTGCATTAAGGCCATCCTTTTATGCCTACCTAATTAGTTCACGATACCACTCATCACAGAGGATTTACCAAACTTTTTCATTCCTCTTTGAACCTCTCACTACTTCCCCTTCATCCCTTTCTCAGCTGAGAACCTTCCTTCATGTTTAACTGAAAAACAACTTGATGTCACTCACTGAGAATTCCCTCTTCTCTTCTCATTTCATAGCACTCAGATGTCTTATTCTGCATTCTCCTCCTTCACCCCATCTCACATAAAAAGGTGCCTTGATAAGTTAAACCCTTCTACATGCACAAATGATCCCATTTCTTCCTATATTCTCTAGAAGATTTCCTCCTCCACCATTCCTTGTTTACCCATTTCAGTCATGTATGACTCTTCATGACCTCATTTAGGTTTGTCTTGGCAGATACTGCAGTGATTTGCTGTTTCCTTCTCCAGCTCATTTTACAGATGAGGAAACTGAGGCAAACAGGGTTGAGTGACTTGCCCAGGGTCACACATGCTCATAAATGTCTGAGACTGGATTTGAACTCAGGAAAATGAGTCTTCCTGACTTCAGGCCCAGCATTCTTCCCACAGTGCCAGCTAGCTGTCTCTCTACCATTCCTACTCTCGCATTAATTTTCAGTCTCTCTTTATCTATTCGTTGCTTCTCTACTGCCTACAAACATGCCCATATTCCTCCAGTCCTCAAAAACTCTCTCTTGGTCTGTCCATCCCTGTTAGTGTCTAATATCTCTCTCCTCTCTTATGTGGCGAAATTCCTTGAGGTCACGTATAATGGGTGACTCCACTTCCTCTCCTCTCACTCTCTTCTAAACTCTAAAGTTTAGCTTTAACCTCATCATTCAACCCAAACTGCTCTCTCTGAAATTACCCCCAATCTCTTAATTATTCAATACAAAGGTCTTTTCTCAATCCTCATTCTCCTTGCCTTCTGCAGCTTTGCCCCTGTGGGTTACCAACTTGTCCTTGATGCTCTCTTCTCTCTAGACTTTACTGACACTTTTCCGTCCTGGTTCTCTTCCCACTTGTCCAATGACTCCTCTGTTTCCTTTGCTGGATCTTCATCCAGGTCACACCTGCTAACTATCCTGGCCCCTCTTCTCTTCTCCCACTATTCCATTTCACTTGGTGATCTCATCATCTCCCATGCTTGAATTTTCATCTCTGTGGATGATTCTCAGATCTACTTGTCCAGCCCTAACCTACTCCCCCACCTCCTGTCTTGAACATCCAGCTGTCTATTGAACATCTCTAACTGGATGTCCTATAGACATCTTAAACTCAGCCCTTTTAAAAACCAAACTTACCATCTTTCCTTGTAAACCTTAATTTTTTCCTAACCTTCCCATTACTATTGAGGAAACCACCAACCTCCTAGTCCACCCAGACTCTAAACCTTTAGGTCATCCTGGACACATCACTCTTTCTCACCCCACCCCCAATCAACTGCTAATACCTGTTGTTTCTATTTCTTTCCATCCCTTGCATAGGCTCCCTTCTGTCCTCTGACACTGATAGTACCCTGCTGCAGGCTCTCCTCACCTCACACCTGGATTATTGCCATAACTGCTGGTGGGTCTGCTTGCCTCAATTCTCTACTCATTCCAGTCTGTTTTTCACTCAGCTGATAGTGATCTTCCTAAAGCAAAGAACTGACTATGTCATCTCCCCCCTTCAGTAAAATCCAGTGTCTTCCTATCACTTCTGGGATCAAATATGACTTTCTGTGGTTGACTTTTAAAGTCTCGTAACTTGGCCCCTTCCTACCTTTCCAGTCTTCTTACACCTTACATCCCCTCACATACCCTGTGATCCAGGGACATGGACCTCCTTGCTCTTTCTCAAACACAACAGCTCATCTCCTCCCACTTTATGTATGTTATCACATTGAATCCTTGCAATGACTCTCTGGATAATAATAATATTAGTAATCAGTATTTATGTAATGCCTTCTATATATCAGGCACTGGGCTAAGCATTTCCCAAATATTATCTCATTTGATCCTTCCAACAACCCTGGGAAGAAGATGCTATTATTATCTCCTTTTTACAGATAAGGAAACTGAGGCAGACAGCAGGCCCAGTACTCTTGTGATCCATTGACATGTCCTTTGAGAACTCCAGGTCCTTTCCATGTCATGGAGAGGCATCAGGAGACAATTTTTGTGGCGAGTATTAATGCTTTTGCAATGATGATGATGGAATGGGAATGGGATACAAGTCCCTAAAAATACACAATTGTGACAGTCCTATTGTCCACAGACATATGGTACCTTGCATTCCCCGAGCTCCAGACCTTCCATGCTTCTCTGCACCCTCTGTTTCTGTGCGGAGCCTGCAGGAACTGCAGGAGTTAGCCCTTTAGATGGGCTGTGTCACACAGAATGAATCAGACTCCTCATTCTAGATCACCAATCCTGGTATCAGAGCCCAGAGTTGGGTATGTGAATCCAGAACTCAGACCCGTTTTCTACCATCTGGCCCATCTCCTACAACTTCAAACTTCAGTCTTGTCCCAGACCCTCTGGGACAATTAGAGTTCCAAGCTCCTGACATCCCATCCCTCAGAGATTTTTTAAGGAAGATACTTTGCTTCTATCAGATACACTCTGTTTCTCTCAAACATTAACTCAATATCTTGAAGAAATCTGCCAAGTCTCCAAGTTCCTGACACTCACACAGAATGATTCTTCAGCTTCTATCAAACAGATTCTAATTCTTTGCCTTGTGTCACAGTGTTAAAACTCTCTTTGCAACAACCCACATGTGAAATCTTTCACACATCGAGAAAAATTTCTCCTCCAATATTTAACACTAATATAGCAGCTGGTTACCACTCAAAGAGTGAGTCGTTCAGACTAGACCATCCCAGATGTCGGTATTCACTCAAAACTACAGTTCAGCTATGGTAACTAGGTGGTACAGTGGCTAGATAGCTAGACCTGGAGTTCAAATCTGGCCTCGGACATTTACTAACTGTGTGACCCTGGGCAAGTCACAGCCTCTTTGCCTCAGTTCCTCATCTGTAAAATGAGCTAGAGAAGGAAATGGCAAACTACTCCAAGATCTCTGCCAAGAAAACCTCATAAAGAGTTTGACACAATTGACCAGCAACAAATAACCAGAGTTCATGAGCCTCTATCAATGAGCTCATATTTTCTAGTCAACCCAGGGGTACAATTTAAAGCAAAGACATTTAATGAAGTAGCATAATAAAAATGCTTTGGGCATCTTCCTACAAATTTCTACTGTTACTGGGAAGAATGTAAACAGGTAGGGAACATAACAAGAAAAGGTACACACTTGGCCAGGCATACTCACAGAAGGGAAACTTATGTCTCTGATGCTGTAGGGTGCTAACATCTTCTGGTGAGACCATTGTGTAACTTCTGCCAGACTTCCTACTGTTTGGCTCTGCTGGTCCTCCTGGCTATGACTTTGTCTTGCTACATTCATCATAGCTTTGCTGCTGGGTGCACCCCAGCTGGGCACATGTTTGTGAAACTCCCCTCTGTCTCTAACTTCTTGCTTAAGCTGAACTCCTTTTCTGGGGTGCCCTCTCTTCTTCAGGGGAGGTGTGAGCTCTACCCTACCTCTTTTGTTTTAAAGCCCTTGAAGCATTCTTACTATAGTTCTTTTGATGTAGCAGAAATGGAAATTCAACCAGCCATGATAATACCCATTCCTGGCTTTTTTCAAAGAGCAATGACTTGTCTGTTTCTTAGAACCTTGAATAGGAAGGGATTTCTTCTTCAGAAGGAGAGTATTTACTCTAGGTACCAGCTCTTTGGAATATAGAGAAGAGTCACTTTCAGCTCACTGGTGCCCTTAGATTGAATTCTATTTTAAAAAATCTATTCGATTTTAAATTCTACTTAAAATTCTAATTTAAAATTTAAAATCCTATTTTAAAAATCAAATGAGGTTGGTGATTCTGTCCGAGTTCTCCCTGATTTAGGGTCAGGAAGTTGAAAAATATCAGTTGGTGATTCTCTAGACTCATTTCAGGGGAAACTGTGACAAAGAGAACCTACAGAGGACCATAATCCCTTGATATAGCTATTATTTATGTATCATATAAATATATTTATATTATATTATGCACAATATAGAATGCAATATAGTATTATACAAATATTATGTTGCATAATCATGTTTATATTTGTTACATATAATAGATTATATATGTCATAATATAAATATATTTTTATAGCATGTTAATGTACAATGTATTATTTATATATTAAGATCACTCTAGATAGTTTGAAGGATACAATGTCAGAGATAGCTTGAATCTTCTTAGTCAAAGCATAAAAGAGGAAGTTCTATATTCACAACTGTCATAGAGGAGACTGAAAATTTCCAAAAGGAAAGGGAATTCCCTAAACGAGGATGGTGAAGTCTTATGGATTCTCCTTTTTGTAGATAATTTTAACATTAACATATTTATCTGATACTCTGTGTTTTGTAAAGCAATTTTCCCAATAATCCTGTGAGGAGATAGTGTGATAATTATCCCCATTTCACAGAAAGGGAAACTGTGACTCAGAGATTAAATGACTTGTCAGAAGTCTCACAACTAGTAGCGAGAACCAGGATTTGAACAAGGCCCAGTGTTCTTCGCACTGTAACACAAGAGGGACTGCCTGATTGCATCAAACCTCAGAATATTACAGGGCTGCCTTAGCATGGAGTCAAAAGATAGTTTGGTGGTACAGTGGATATAGCAGTTGGAACTGCAATCAGTAAGACCTCAGTTCAAATACAGCTCGCACACTTAACTAGCTGTGTGTGATCCTGAACAGGTCACATAACCTCTGTCTGCCTCAATTTCCTCATCTGTAAAATGTGGATAATAATAGTAGCACCTACCTCCCAGGGTTGTTTTGAGGATCAAATCAGAGCCTATTTATAAAATACTTTGCAAACCCTGAAGTGCTATGTAAGTATTAGCTACGATGATGATGTCCCATCTTAGACACCTACAAACAGTCTGATGCTGGGTAAGTCACAATTTCATTGAGCCTTAGTTTTCTCACCTGTAAAATGGGGATAATAATATACCTACCTCACAGGATTGTTGTGAGGGTCAAATGAGTTCAATGTAAAGCACTTTACAAACTCAAAGGTGTCTTATAAATGTGAACTATGAACACATTATGGTTGATAGCAGTGTGTACTAGGTCTGTAGATCACCATTCTAAGAAGTTTTTGCTCTTGGAGTTTACAGAGAGTATGGCACAAGTCTATATTTTGCCAGTATGAAGGAACTCTGTAGCCCAAAACTTTTAATGGAGAGGAAAAAAAAATTCTCAAAGGCTGGCTTTCATGCGCTTTGACAGCACATGACTAACAGTCTTGATTTCCTTCTTGGTGCAGTAAGTCCAGTTTGATTCCTGCTAGGAGAAAGAGGTGACAATTCCAAGGCTTTCCACAGTAGGCATTAATTATACATTTCTTTGTTGCTCATAGGCAAGAGTTGCCAAATTGGCATTCAGCCTTGATGCCAGAAGTGTGAGAATTTCATTCACATCTGGTTTCTCTCAGAGGTATGGTTATGGTGCAGAGAGATTAGGTCATTATTTAGTCATGGAGCCACCTACATTGCGTTGGAAGGAGTGCTGGATCTGGAGCCATGGGTTCAAATCTCAGCTTGGTGTCTTATCTGGAGAATACTCTAGATTCCAGCTACATGAAATAGGTTTTCAAAGACAGAATTCATGGTTTCTTAAAAAACATTCAACAAATGTTTCCCATGAGCTTTTGTATCATCAATTGGAAATTTCAAACTGGATGTCCTGGAGACAGCTTTAACATGCACCATCTTCTACATGAAGTCCTTCCTGATTCTCCCAACTACTCATCCCCTCCCTTCGAAAGTCTTTGGATATATTTGTATCTATTCACTTTCTTTTTATGCTACGTACATGTACATATATACTTATCTTTCCCATGAGAATGTTAACTACTTGTGAGTAGGGGTTATTTTATTTTTTGAGGTTAAATCCCTAGAGATCAACTCAGTAGGTACTAAAGAAATGCTTATAGTATGCTTGTTTTTTGGTTGATTGAATTTAAGTATTATTATCCTAATTTTACAGATGAAGAAACTGAGGCACTGACAAGTTAGATGACTTGTTCAGAATTGCCAGACCTGGAAACCAGGTCTTCTGATGCCAAATGCACTGTATTTTTTATTATATCATTCTGCCTCCTAAGTCCCCAACTCTGTAGGCTTCATTTTATTTATTAGCAAAATGAGATTAGATTTCAGTTTGATCTAGCTCTAAGAGCCAAGAGTATTACGACAGCGTTTCAATCTCTAAGAAAGGTAAATCTGTTTCATGATGCCATGTTAAAAGCAAATCTCATAATTGATAGGAAGTGTGGAAAGTGATGAGAACACCAACAAGTCTGGCATTCATAGAATGGGGAATTTTGTTCCAGAACCAACCAATCAAGAGTATCCTTTCCAGACATGCCATATTTGGTGAAGAGGAAATTCCAGGAATCACAAAACACACAGACACACAGATACACAGACATACAGATAGACACACACACTCCCTGCAAACCGGGAATATGGGTTTGTATAGGCAGCAAAGTACCCACAGCATCCAGAATGTGAAGCATCTCCTATTTTCCAGGCTAACTTAGTTGTTCATGATACTTAACAGAGCTGGCCCGATGCAATTGCGTTGTGTATTTTGGGTTGACAGATGCCTTTTAAGAGCTATACAGAAAACTGATCTCTCTCATTAGTTGTTCCCACAAGGTCAGGCAAGAGATAGGGTCCCAGCAAGGAGAGTGAGTGAGATAGTCTTCCCTCTCTACCTGTCTGCAGTTTGTAAAAGCAGAGATAGCACATATTTCTGAGTGAGCGTTTCCTAAACTGATCCCTGGACCACAGTATGGACTACAGCTGGACTGTAGCATTTACGGGAGGGACTTCACGACACTTTCAGGTGATCTGGCAAGGCAGTCCAGCTCTTGAAAGTTTGGTGACCAAAATGACTCTCCCCCTGCATGGCTATGTGTTTGTACCCCCTTTCTATGCGTGTGTCCCTGGGTTTATGTATTGGTTTCTGCTACAAGCTGCCAAGCTGCCTGAGGTTTTAGACATTATACACACCAAAAGACTGAACAGTGATGACTCATTGTTACAAGGTCAACACTAGCTGTGTCCTTGACAACACTTCCCAAGCCCTTCCCAGAGGTTATAGATCACCAATAAGGAAGGAAGGAAACAAACCCTCTATGTTCCAGGCACTGTGCTAAGCACTTTACACATATTTTCTCATTCAATAGTCACAGCAATCCTGAAAGATCAGTGCTCTTATTATCCCCATTTTACAGTTAAAGAAACTGAGATAAGCAGACGCCCTCAGAGTTACACATCTAGTAAGTGTTTAAGTCTGGATTTGAACTCAGGTTTCCATGGACTCCAGAATCAGTGCTCTATTCGCTGAGCCACCTAGTCAGCCATCATGACAGCACACATCAACTGTGTGACCTTGGGCAAGTCACTTAGCCTCTGTTTGCCTCCTCAGTTTCCTCTACTGCAAAATGAGGATAATAACATTACCTACCTCTCTTGATTGTTACAAGAATCAAATGTATTTGTAAAGTGCTAAGGACAGTGCCTGGCACATGGTAGACACTACATCAATATTATTTTTGTCATCCTCATCCTCATCATCATGGGTTTCTTACATCAATGCCTTAGGTGTTTTTGTAAACTATCTTTGTAATCGCATGCAGAGTTTGTATACAAGCATTCTGCTGAGGATAGGATGGCTAGAGAATGGTCTATAAAAAGATGGAGAAGAACCATGTTATACTCTCTGTCTTGATGGCCTAATCCCCACATTCCTTTGTTCCTCTTTGTCAACTCTTCCCTCTTTCTCATGTCTCAAATCTTCACTTTTCTATAGTAGATATCATTCTAAGGGTATCAATGTCTTTGAAGATATTTGAGGAAAGAAATAACTGGATATATGAAGACAACGGTACATCCAAACTCGGTTCCTGGAAGGCTAGTAATCAGTTTCAGATGGCCTTATGAATGCAATTGGGAACATCAGTCCAAAGCAATCGAGTTGTGTTAATTCTATCCCATCATTGCCTATTTCTACGTATGGACAGCAAATACTGGCTTGGACATTCAGAAGGGGCCATTTATCAATTGCTCTCATCTCCTTGACAGATGGAAACAAGCCTCTTAATGACAGTAGGGTTACAGTGAATGATGGAGCAATGGTTTTCCAAGGATGGACAATGTGATGGGTTGGCCTTGGAACAAGGGTATGTAAAGCAGACCAGAAAAAGACAGATGGTTTATATCAGTTGTCTCAAGCTTGTCAAAGACTCTTCAGCCTAATTAAGACCCACTGGCCTTTGTCTCCTTTCAAAATAAGACTTATTTAGGGCTGTACTCTTTACAAGAGAAAATTAATAGGCTGTGAAAAAGGGAGTAGGCTCCTGGGGCCTGGTTCCATCCATTTGGTAATAATACCCCAAAGGCTGGGAATGTGCTAGAGACTCCCACGTCCAGACTCTTCTCTTGGAGGGCCTGATGCTGGGAGGGCTTGTATAGAGAGGGTCACTTCTATTACTTTAATGAAGTCTCACATTTGAGTTGAAATAACTGGAAACAGCTCTCAACCCACCCCCCCCTCCACCCCCAACTCCTCCTGCCAACTCAGGTCTTGGAAGCTCCCATTCTTTCATTCTCCTTTTGCAGATGACCATACTTAATCCCATATATAAGATACTTATCTGTTAATAGTTTTCACCTGGATGTGGGAACTGCCCAAGTCTGTCGCAGTTTAGTCAGTGAGACAACAAGCATTTATTAACTACCTACTATGTGTTAGGTACTGTACCTAGGGGATACAAAGAAAACCAAAAGACAGCCACTGCTCTTAAGGAGCTCACAATCTATACAGGGAGATGATATACAAATAGCTCTACATGAGCAACATTTATAAGGAGTCCCCAAAGTCTTAGTGTGGCCTAAAGGCTTTTGGGGGCATCCTGAATGTAGGGTTAATAGAAAGTAACTGCAGAGGGAAACTGAGTTTCACCCATGAATGTAAAAACACCTATGGTGTTTTCTTTAATTTGAAAGAAAATTTTGGCCAGGAAGGCATGGCAATGAAAGTCACCCTCATAATTTGACTGGGGTCCAGGAGAGGCAGTGGTTGTTGGGCTACGTGAAAGCAAAATGTGCCATCCAATTTGTCATGGTGAGGTTGCTGGGGACACTAAAGGTGAGCAGATTCAGGAGGTCAGCCTGCCTACCAAGAAGAAAAGTATGTGGGCTCTCTGTGGAATTTCTGGGGGAGTGGGGCTGCCTTTGTATGCATATGCACACCCGTGAATTTGCTTGTGAATTTACCAAGTGGTTTCAGAATGCTTATTTTCTTATGTTGTTTAAGCAAACAACCCAGGCATGACGGCCAGGCTGGGAGTTGAATTGAGCTCATGCGTGAGGCTGACAGCTCTGGCCCTGGGGTTCATGTGAAACAGTGGTGGTTTCTAGGGCTTCTTCCCTTCAAAGAGGTGTTGATGGAACAAATGATAATAGAAAATAAGAAATCCAGGATAATGGAAGAAGACTGGTCAAGGACAGGAGTACTCTGGGAAAGGCAGAAGGCTGAAATTCCCTTTCAGGGATCATTCTAGAGGGCCTTCCTTGGACCTGGGAAGGGAGTGAGATCAAATTCCTTCTTAAGTCCTCACTAAAATGGTCCTGTCAACTAAGGGTGGTCAGACAAGGCTTCTTAAATGCAAGGGCTCTGCAGAGTTAGTGGAAATGTACCCCAAAAGCCTTTGTAGAGCATGAGATGGCTTTTCCATTTTAGGGTGTGATGTGATGTGAGTCTGATGTCATTGACATGGGCAGGGTATGAGGCCAACATTAAAAACCAACATCATAGAAAACATCACACCTTGTAACTGGCAGGGAAGGGGAGGAGGGGCTCATTCATCACCTTTTATTAGCTGGGAATGGAATGGCCAGAGTCCTATGTTTGTACTACAGAATTTCACTACTTAAAAAAATGGGGCCCAAACATAAGATTTCTCAAGAAATATGAAGTTTGTCCGTAAGAGAATGTTCAGCCATCCTGAATACTGTTCTAAAGAGAGGAATAAGAAGGCACTGCTTTGTGGTACACTGTTCTACTAAAGACTCTTACTCATTGGGGGATGATGGAGAATTCTGGTTAATATCTTTGTCCTGTGCCCTCTGCTCTTCTCTCTCATTAGTGTCTTTCTCAATGATTCTGTTAGCTTTCAGCAATTTGGTTGTCATGTGTATAGATTGAAGACTCCCAAATCTGTATATCCAGCCTTTCTCTTTCTCTTGGGCTCCAGGACCAAATAATTAACTTCCTGTGGATATTCCCTACTGAATATCCATCCCACAGGCATTGCAGACTCAACATGTCCAAAATAAAATTCATTATCTTTGCCTTAAACACACTCCTCCTCTTAACTTCCTTATTTCTATGGAGAACATTGCCATCTTTCCATTCATGAGGCTCAAGGTCTTAGCATCATCCTTGACTTTTGCTCTCATTGATTCCCCACACTTAGTTACCTTATTTCTAATACCCTCTGGGCACTTATACCACAGCCACCCTAGATTACACCCTTATTACGCGTATTGCAATGGCTTCCAATAATTCTCTGTGCAGCCAGTCAATTACTTTCCTATCCATCCTCCATGGAGCTTTCTATTTTCCATTGATATCTCTAAATCATGGGTCTAACCATGTCACTCCACTGCTTGAGAACTTCCAGTGGCTTTCTGTGGATGCGAGGGTCAGATACAAACTCCTTTATTTGTCATTTAAAGCCTTTCACAGTCTGACTCCAAACTATATTATTCCCCTTCATGAATGTTAAGCCCCACTAAGTTGACCTACTCACTGTCACTCACTCATTAACATTTCATCCTCTATCTCTGTGCCTTTGCCTCCTCACCTTTGCCTGGCAGAGTTCTTAACCTTCTTTAAAACTCAGCTTATGTTACTTCCTACATATGAGTTTTCCTGATCCCTTTGCTTAATGATTACTATAAGAAGTTGGCATGTTTTATGATTACTTATAGATGTACACATTGTTTCTGCCCCCTCCTCCAAATGTAAGGTCCTTGAAGGTAAGAACTAGTTTGTTTTTTTCCTGTGTGTCTAACACAGAGTAAACACTAAATACTTATGGGTTGACTGATTAAACAGTGCTGTGGAAAGGTAGGACCAGGTTCTGAGGGGCTTTAGAGATCAAAGAGAGGATTTTATATTTGATCCTGGAGGTGACAGAGTTACTGGAGCTTATTGAATGGGGTGGAGGTGACATAGTCAGACCTGCTTTTTAGGACAATCAATGTGAAGCTGAGTAGAGGCTGGACTCTGGTGGTGAGAGACTTGTGGCCAGCAGACAACCATCAGGTTGTTGCGATGGTCCTGGTTTGAGTTGGTGAGGACCTTTACCAGCGTGGTGGCAAGGTTAGAGGAGAGGAGGAAGTGTTTAGGAGAGATGTTTTGAATGTACAATCAACAGGATTTGGAAACACATTGGTTTTTGTGGCAGGGGAGAGAGTGAAGAGTTGAATGTGACACATAGGTTGTGAACCCAGGTGACTGGAAGGATGGTGATGCCCTTGACAGTAAAGGGAAGTCAGGAAGAAGGGAAGGTTTTGTAGAAAAAGAAAATGAGTTTAATTTTGGAGATGTTGAGTTTAAGATGTCTTTGGCACATTCAGTTAAAGACTGTTGTCGTTTGACCTTTGCTCTCTAAGAAGATCATGACATCGGGAAGGTAATGCCATGACTTGCAAGTGAATTGGATTTCAGTGAGGCAGGGCTGTGCAAAGTCACCCACTTCACTATTTCCTCTGCAGAAATCTGGGACCAGTGGCCAGATATAGATCAGAACAACTGGAGATGACTCCCTCAGTTAAAGATATCCTTCTGGAGAAGGAAGTTAGAGATGCAAGACTGAAGGTCAGGAGATGATTTATAGCTAGATAGCCCCAAGCTACAGAATGACACCTACATTTCTGGACATAGCCAACAGAAGACTTTATTTTACATATTTCTTATAAGAGCTGATTTTTCCCTTTTAATTTTCAATTAGGGGTGGGATAGGAAGAAAAGGAAAAAAATACTTGTTAATTGGAAAAAAATGATGAAAACAAAACTCTCTGGAATACCAGATATTTACACATTCACCACATGCTTGACAATTTACATCAACAATTACTTCATGTTTCCTGAAGCTCTCTGATCAAGTCTTTGGTCCTAACTGTGACACTGCACTGACTTCTCACAAATTGCTTCTATCGTCACAATCTTTTTTTTATTAAAAGAGAGGATAGTAATCCTCCTGTCCTAGAGATAACCAGAAACTAGTAGCTATGAGATTAGCACACCAAAAGAACTTAGAAAATTGCAAAAAAAGGACAGTAGGTTCACTTCAGAAACAAATATGGTGGCATTTCTCGTTAGGACCACAAACTCTTGATCCTGTGACCTTATTAGTGGAATTTTATTATCGGTATTGAAATTTTCTCCATTTGTAGGCATATCTAGAACTCCTGTGAATACAATGACTAAACTGTAGGCTATGTTTCTTCTTTTCCTTTTCTTTTTAGAATCATAAACTTACATTTTGAAGCCTGATAACTACAGGTTGGTGATTATTGCCGATGACTGCTGGGTACTTGGTTTTACATCTCACTGGTAGAATTCTGTATATTCTGTATAATTCTGTATATTCTGTAGAATTCTGTTAGAGCAACAGTGGCAAGTGAGATGAACCCTGGGAAAAGACTCTTCTGCTTTGCGTAAGTACCAGCCCCTTTTTCATTGGAAGTGCAGGCTCTTATACCTTGGACAAAAAACACAAGGACCCTTGATTGGCTTAGATTTAGCCCTCTTTATTGGCTTCAATTTAGTGGTTGTTATCGCTAAAATTCTCATGATCCTGGAGAAGGAGGATTTAGTCTTTCAGGATTTGTTCTAATGTCTCATTGCCATGTGAAATGTTTTGTGCTGTTTATGAGAAGAATCAAGGTGTTCTTTTTTCTCAGAAAGGAAAGTGCCACTTCACAGCCAAGTCTGCTTTTGCTGTGGAAAACTTTGTAAATGCTACCAAGAGAAAATTCATTAAAATTCTCAGTGTCTACCAACACTACTCCCAAGTGGATAAGTGGATTATTTTTTTCCATGAGTGTAATTTGCACAAAGGATTCACAGGCAGGTTCATAGATTAGATGTGTCATCCATCAAGTCATTCACTTATCATTCTTTCTTTTCTAAACATCAGACATGTGTCGAGCTCTGAAGAACAATGTGGAAGGGCAGACAACAGGAAGGAAAGAAGGCACAGTTCCTGCCTTCAGGGAGCTTACCCTTTAACTGGGGAGATAAGGCAAGGATATGCAAAAAATATGCAATCATTGCCATATGATTGGTTGCTACAGAAGGAGCATGGTATTATAGATAGAATGGTAGACTTGGAGTCTGGAGGACCTGGGTTCAAATTCTGCCTCTGATACTTATTAACTGTGTAATTCAGGACAAGCCATCAGACCTGTAATTAGCAATTTCCACACCTAGAATGAGGGGAAAGGGGAGGATAGTGTGTGTAGGGTTATAGAGGAGACATTGAAGTTTTGACCCTAGTTGATGAGAAGGATGATGTTGTCTTTGATAGACAGAGGAATGGGTCAAAGAGAATAAATCTAACCCCTCTGCCCCATGAGAACCCTTCAAATACTTAAAGCTCCCATTAGGCATTAACATTTTGCGGTTCTAAGGAAAGTAGCTTGACAAACTTGATATCTATAGTCTACACATAGTGCCTTCGATCTATAAAAGTTGAAGGCTGATGGAAATAGATTGATTCAGTTGCATCTTGGTGATTGCACTAAATTCATGTTTTTTTTAAAGTGTGCGTGTGCAAATTATGCAAGTTGATAAAATCTTATTGATTTCTTCAGTTAGATAATATTTTGCATATGATTGACCAGATCTTGGAGAATACATCTTCTGCCCCTTTATTCTCCACTACAATTCTTGTTCATCATTTTCCTTTGTGACCTTTGCTGACCCCTGACATCTGCCTACATCTGGCCATTCTAATTTTCATCTTCAAAACCTGGCACTCGACTTCTGAAAGGCATGCCCTTGACCACGGTTCTGTGGAAAAAGGACTGGATAGAGAGTCCAATGAGACCTGGGTTCTAATCCTGGCCCTACCATTAACAAGCTATGTCACTTTGAACAAGTTGCTTTCTTTCCCTAGGCCTCAGTTTATTTCTCTGTAAAATGAAGGGACTGGACTAGATGTTACCTAAGACTCCTTCTGTCTCCAAAATGGCAGGATCCTAAATAGTAAAAAGAACAAAGATTCAAACAAATGGTAGCAGTTAAGGAACTGTAAATTTTTTGGCTGAATATTTTTTCCTAGTTAACAGTCAGTAAACATTTATTAAGCACCCACTGTATGGAAGGAACTGTATGAAGTGGGAAAAATTTTATCATCTTGTAGTCATCATGGGGATGAGCCTCCATGACAAAGACTAAGTTGATTTCAGATTACAGAGATCACTAGATCTGTGCTCAAAGACTTTCCAGCTTCCCAGGACCTGTTAGAACTTGGGCTTCATTGATAAAGACTTAGAGAACCCTAGGGCTATTTCCTTTATGTCAGGGCAGGTCACCAGAAAAGGAACTTCAGTGAAAGTTGGAAAATGCATGTTATCTTTGATCTTCTCAGGGCTCTTCTATAGGGTAGATGGATTTTATATCTCCACTTACTGATGTAGAAACTATCTCTCTCTTTCTCTCTCTCTCTCTCTCTCTCTCCCTGCCTATTTATCTATAGGTGAGCCTATATCAGTATAGGCTGATATCAAAATATCAGTAACTACTGGACAGAAATAGGACAATATAAACTGGTTTTCTTTTCCCTAACCCAATCATTCCTCCATTATACCATACTGGATTTCTTACTTACACTCATCTCCAAGTAGCAATTGAAATCCCTAAAATTATGACTATTTAGATCTACCCACATATAGAGTTTTTTTTAATGCACTGACCTGTTCAGTGACTAATAGCACAAGACACACAGTAGGTGACTTTTGGATATTTGGCCAAAACTAATAAAAACCCATTTAAACTAAAAGTGACTCATGGATAGGCTGAGCCAATATGATTAAAATCATAATTCTACCTAAGTTAATTTATTTATTCAGTGCAATACCGAACAAATTACCAAAGGATTACTTTATAGAGCTAGAAAAAATGATAACCAAATTTGTCTGGAGGAAGAAAAAGAAAAAAAATAATATCAAAGCAATCAATGAAAAACAAATGGGAAGGAAGGAAGCCTACTAGTACCTGATTGTGAACCATGCTAAAGAAGTCATAATTATCAAAACAGTTTGGTACTAAGCTAAACAGCACAATGCTTGTCCCTAATTCTGGATTTAATCACTAAGTAAGAGTCATACAAATAGATTAAAGTCCAGGCCCTTCCTCCAAATTTCAGAAAGTGTTCTCTTTATATTAGGTGCCTACTATGTGCCAGCTACTGTTCTAAACACTGGAGATACAAAGAAAGGTAAAACAAATATCCCCTCAAAAACTCTAATCCCTACTCTCCAACTGGGGAGAAAACATGCAAACAATTATGCATGAATAAGATAATATATGCAGGACAAATGTGTAATAATCAACATAGGGACAACCCTACCAATTAAAAGAGATTGGGAAGACTTCTTGAATATGGTGGAATTTTTGATTGTACTTGAAGGAATCCAAGGAAGTCAAGAGTTGGAGTTTAAGAGGTAGAGAATTCTATGCTTGGGAAAGGGTCAGGAGAGGGAATTTTTTTTTCTTGAACAACAAGACCATTGTCAATGAGTTGCAGAATATGTGGGAGGAAGTAAGGTTTGAGAAGTCTGGCAAAGTAGGAAAGGGTCAGATTATGAAGGGCTTTAAATGCCAGGGGAAGGATTTTATATGAGATCTTGGAGGTAACATGGAATTGCTGGAATTTACCAAATGGTTGGTGGGGACAGGGGAACAGACATAGACATGGACATTAAGGTTAATTTGAGAGCTGAGTGGAGAGTGGACTGTAGTGGGGGAAAGACTTAAGGCTTGGAAATCAACCAGAAGGTTCTTGAAATTATTCAGGCATGAAGTGATGAAGGCCTATATCAAGGTAGTGTGGGTTTCAGAGGAGAGAAGGGGGAAGTTAGGAGAGATATTTCAAAGATAGAATTAACAGGAGTTTGCAATAAATGGGATATGGGTGATGGTGCTGGTAAAAAAGAATGAAGAGTCAAAGGTGATATTCAAGTTGAATGAACCTAGGAAACTGGAAGGATAGTAATAGGAAGCTTAAGAAGAGCTTGAGGAGGAAAGGTAATGAATTCCATTTTGGACATTCTGAGTTTAAGCTGCCTACATGGCATCTAGTTGTCATGACGATTACATGACACCTACCTACATGACATCTAGGTGTCCAATAGACAGGTGGAGATGAGAGATTAGCAGAGATCTGAGAATCATCAGCATAGACATGGTAATTGAAATTATTGGAACTAATAAGTTCACTAATGAAATATTGTAGAGAGAGATGAGAAGAGGGCCCACTATAGAACCTTGGGAGACACACAGGGTTTAGTGGAAGTGAACTGCATGAAGATTAAACAAAGAAGACTAGGAAGGAGCAGCTAAATAGGTAGGAGGTGAACCAGGAAAAAGGATAGTGTCATGAAAGAAGAGGGTATCTAAGAGAAGAAGGTGGTTGACATTGTCAAAGGCTGCAGAAAGGTCAAGAAACATGAAGACTGAGGAAAGGTCATTGGATTTGGCCATTAAGAGATCACTTGTAACCTTGTAGACAGCAGTTTCAATTGAATGATGAGGTGACAAGCAAGAGTGAAGAGAATTAAGAAGAGAGTGAGAGGAAAGGAAATGAGAGTTCTGAGTGTAGATGGCTCTCTCATGAAATTTAACCATGAAAGGGAAGAGAGATGATAGCTAGCAGGGATGAATGGATCAAGTGAGGATTTTTTTGAGGTGGAGGAAACACCTTGTAGGCAACAAGGAAGCAGCTAGTAGTCAGAGAGAGACAACATTAATGAGAGAATCAGGATGATAGAGAAGGCAACCTGTAGAAAAGAGAATGGAATGGGATCACTTGTGCAGGTAGAGGGGTTTGTCTTGGTAAGGAGAATTGTCCCCTCTTCATGTGAGATTGGGGTGAAGGGGAGATAGTGGCAGAAAATGTCTGATGTGACATGAAGAGAAAAGGAGAGAAACCATTCTTTTTGAATGCCTTCAATTTTTTTTTTTCAGGAAAGCCATGGAAAGTTTGAGTGGGGATGAAAAGGTATGGAAAATCTTTTGTGGTGAATAGGATAGTGAATCAATTAGAGAGTGGTAAAATAATTGTCTTGTTGCAGTGAGGACCCAACTGAGGCCGTGTAATAAATTCATAGCGGATCTCTTCAGCAGATAACATTTGTTGCCTGTGAAATGAACAGATCCCCGATATGAAGGGAGGGAAGATGTTTTTCTTTATTTTTAAAAAATAAGTTTTTAATTGATGTTTTAAGTTTTCATCATAGTTATCCTCAATATTCCTCTTCCCTTCCCAGAGAGCTATCTCATAAAGGAAATATTATTTTCTAAAGACAAAAAAGAAGAGGAAAAAAATCAGCACAACTGATAAGTACCTTGAAAAAGTCTGAAAATGTGAGGAATCTGCAACACCTGTGGACCTCCCACATTCATACATGGATGGACTGGGGTTGTCCTTTCATAGCTCTTAATTTAATTTCTATTTCTATTATCCTATTATTTTATTTATTATATATTTTGTGCATATTATATATTATATTCCTATTATATTATCCTATTTATAACTTTGTTACATTTACTTGTAATTTTTGGTATGTCATTGTTCTTTTTTATTTATATTGTTGTTATTGCTAATATTGTTTTCTTGACTTTGATTCCTTTGCTCTGCATCAATTCATGTAGATCTTTCCAGGCATCTCTGTATTAATCACATATATCATCTCTTATAGCAGAGTAATATTCCATTACATTCATGTATTACACTGTTTAGTCATTCCCCTAACTGAGGAACATTCACTAGCTTACAATTCTTTGTTATCACACAAAGTGCTGCTATAAATATTTTGGTGTATATAGAGGATTTATTCTTATCAATGGCTTCCTTGAGATATAAATATAGTGATGGAGTTTCTAGTTCAAAGGGTATGGGAATTTTAATTACTTTATTTACATAATTCCAAATTGCTTTCCAAAACCAATTCACAGCTCTACTAAGGAGGAGAATTTTTTTCAAAGGGTCTTTACAATATTTAGGCTACTTGGGTGATATTTATACACCAAAACCATCACTGTCGCCATCAGTTGCAATCACCACCATCCTCATCACCATTGTCATCATCATCACCTTAGTCATCATCACCACCACTATCATCACCTCCATCACCATCACTATCATCATCCCCACTATCTTCATCATCATTACTTTCATCATCATCATCGTCATAATTACCATCATCATCACTGTCATCATCATCATCATCACCACCACCACCACCATCACCATTACTATCATCGTCATCATCGTCACCATCATCATCATTATAACTAGCATTTATTAAACACCTATCATGGGCCAGGCACTGTGCTAAACACTTTACAAATATTATCTCATTTTATCCTTACAACAACAGGTTCTAATATTTTCTCCATTTTACAGATGAGGAAACTGAGGCCAATAGAGTTAAGTGCCTTGACTTAAATCACACAGCTAGAATGTGTCTGAGGCTAGATTTGAACTCAGCTCTTCCTGACTCCATTCTCAGAGCTCTATCCATTGGCTGTGATGGGGGATTTGGGGGTTTGTGGTGAAGTCAGTTGAAGGTGGGGGTTAGGGAGTTGCTAGTAGTATTATTCTTAATACAAAATTTATAGCTGTTGAGGGACCCTTTCTCCCACTCATAATCCTACGCCCCTCCATCTTTGGCTCTGGATCTACTTTTCTTTCTATTACCTTTAGAGCTTCTCCCATAGAGATTGGAACCATTAATCATCACTGCTTCCTGTAGTTATTGTAATTAAATTAAGTATTTTTTGAGCACATCAGGTGAGGGGTTTAGGGTGTGGTAGGTGTGGGGGGGATGAGATGGAGATCTCTGAAACTCTTTTATGTTGTAATAGTCTTTTGCTTGACCTTGACATTGTATTGTAGTGATTCTGATTTTGGAGTCAGAGGACCTGAGTTTCACATCTTGGCTTTGCTACTTATATGGTACTTCTATCACTTTGGGGATTTCATTCGACTTCTTTTGGCCTCAGTTTCCTCTTATATTAAAAGAGGAGGTTGGGTTGGAGGATCTCTTGTAGCGATAATAACTCTTTGGCCAGTCTCCTGGGGCCCAAGCCTTCTTTTAAGTTCCTAGGTTTACCAGAATTCTGCTGGAATGGTAGCAGGGGATTAAAAGAAAAAAATTATCCCACAATTTTTACCATTGGAAAAAATGAAAAAAAAAACCCAACATGAAAGTTTATCTCTACTTTTTTTCCCTTTAAAACTTTTATGGAGATTTTCTGTCTTTCCACCCTCTGTCCCCTTCTCTGTATAAATTTAGTTTGGGGTTTCAACGTTTCTTTCATTCTTTTAAAAATTTTTTTTAAATGTAAGAGAAGACTTGATTATGGCCAGGACTGAGGCTCTAAAGATTTCCAGTCTGGTCCGAAAAGGCTGACTGTTTATGCAATCCAAAATTCTTCCTTTTTGAATAAAATTTACAACCCTCTGAAACAGCTTGCAAGGCCGACCTCCCAGGCTTTGATTCCTTGTCGAGTTTTTGAAATGCATATTAGCCCAGAGACTGCTAACAGACTGAAATAATTACACTCCAAGGTAGGTGTTAATGCCTTTGACATTTGCCGGCCAGTTGTCTTCATGCTTGTGAGAAATTTATGTGCCAACTGCTTCGGTGACTGCCAAACTGTATTCTTTCCATCCCTCTTAAGAGTTACCAAGCATGCTGTCAATGTATGACAGCCATCGTTAACATGCAAGACTAACAAATGAAGAATGTATGTTTGGAGATCCAGCTGTACATGCCCTTACATACATGTTACTGTGCAAATGTTTGGTCTGTGAATTTTAATTGTGGGAACCATAAAGTTTAATTGTGGGAACCATAAATGGACTATTAGAGCCAGGAAGGTCCTTAGAGATTGTCTGGTCCATCTCTCTCATTTTGGAGATGAGGCCCAGAAATGTTACCCAATTTGCTCTTCCAAGGACACAGTTTTAGCCTGTAGCAGCAATGTTGGGTTTGTTATAAAAGGGTAGACAAGGGGTTCTTAACCTTTTTTTGGGTTATAAATGCCTTGGGCAGGCTGGAAAGGTCTATAGGCCCCTTCTCAGAATAAAGTTTTTAAAGATATAATGTAAAATGCATAGAATCAAAAAGGAAACCAAAGATGTATTTTTTTCCCTGTCCAAATATACAAATCTCTCCTCCATCCTGAAATCTATCTTCAAATCCCTTGAGTATTCATGGACTTGAGGTGAATAATTCCTTAGTTAGAGAAATGTTATAAAATTATTGTAAACTTTGTCAATTCATAGAGTGTTAGAGCTGGAAGAAACCTTAAAGATCTCCTGGGTCAATCCCTCATTTTACAGGTGAGGAAGGTAGAATCTGGGGTAATGCAATAACTTGCCCAAGATCACACAACTTTTTAGCACCATAGCTGAGGACCAGAACCAGGATTTCTCTTGCACCAGATGACTTGCCTCTTCAGAGCAGGGGTAAAAAAATGAGATTAATTTCTTATTCATCATAGACTAGAGAGCTAGTGAGATGACATTTAGTAAGAAGTCCATGAGGATGCTTTAGAAAGATTGAACCAAAGACCTTTCTTGAGGGTGGTGTTAGTAAATACAATATTATCACAGAATCAGAGACAGATAGGAGGAAGGGACCTCAAAGGACACCTGGTTCAAAGTCTTCATTGTACTGATGAGAAAACTGAGTTCCCTTGGATTTTTTCAGGTTGGCTTTAACATAGTGTACAGAATGACAATGTTCTTTGAAATAAGTGAATAAAGAATAAACCAGACGATCTGGAAATTTGCTTGATCAGAAAAGGCAGCAGGTGAACTTCTTGGGCCAATATTCTCCCAGAATGCTTTGATGGTTTGATATTTAACCCACCCTCTATTTTCCCTTGTCTCTTTTTACAGTTGATTGAAAGAACATAGTCATGCAATGATTTAGGGCTAGAGGAGACCCTGGATACCATCTTGTCTTAACTCCTTCATTTTACAGAAAACTGACACCCAGAGAAGGGAAAGGACTTGCCCAAAGTCATCCTCTTAGTCGTGTAGTTGAAATTGAAACTCAGATCCTTTGATGGTTTAGGTGATATGACCAGTTTTGTCTCATTTCCATATTAATCATCATAATAGCTGATATTGGCATAGAATTTTAAAGTTGGCAAAACCCTTTATACAGGTTTATATGTGTATTTATGTGCATATTTACATAAGTAAATATATACTGTACACACATATAAAGTATGCACATATATACATATTCATATACATACATATTCCCTCGTTTGATCCTCAAAACAACCCTGAGGTATTATTAAATCCATTTTGCAAATAAGGAAACTGAGATTCAGAAATATTCAATGATTTGCCTATGGTTATTCAGATAGTCCATGCCAAAGGTAGGATTTGAACTCAGATCTCTTTTGGTTTCAAAGGGCATTATCATTACTACTAAATCACACCACCTCTCTGAAAGGCAATAATAGTTGACATTTATATAGCTCTTCAAGAATTTTCTCCACACATTATCTTATTTGGTTCTTGTAACAACCCTGTGAAGTAAATACAGGGCAGTCAGAACCACAGGGCCTAAGAGCTGGAATGGACCATTTTCTCCATCCCTTCATTTTATAGAGGAAGGAAGTTGAACCCCAGAGGGTGCAAGGGATTTGTCACACACCATTGGTCAGCGGCAGGACCAGGACTAGGAACCGGGGCTTTTGACTCATCCAGTGCTAAGCTGTTTTCACTATACCAAATTACCCAGTGTCTTAAGGTAATGTAATTATTTCCTTCAGCTTTTGTGTCTGGATATGGATATTTTATTTGGCAGAGCCATTGTATCCCCTCTATTTTAATAAAGGGAGTAGACTTTACCATTCTTTCCAGCTCAAAATCTCTGATCCTATCACCTTGTCTGTGGTCACCTAGATACCACATCAAATCCATTTCTTAAAAATGGCCCTCTGATGAATTTATGCTGGATGATTATTTTATCTGTGAGGCTCAGTTCTATACGTATGAATCTACATGCATAATCTTTGTCTATACACTCCTAGGGCCATAGATCTAGGGTAGGAAGACACTCATCAAATTTGCCAATGACACCACACTGAAAGGGATAGCTAGCATACTCTATGATGGAGTCAGGATCCAAAAAGAATACTAAGAGGGTAGAGCATAGGGTTGAAACTAATAAGGTGAAATTCTATAAGGATAAATGTAACATCTTATACTTGGGTCCAAAAAAATAAACTTTGCCAGTATCAGATGGGGGCTGAGAAGGCATAGATAATTGTTTTAAATAAGATCTGGGGGTTTGAGTATACTATAAGCAATGTGATGTGGCATCCAAAAAAAAATCTAATGTGTTAAGACGGGTATAGTTTCCAGGCATAGAGAGGTGATAGTCTGAATTTATTCTGCCCACTCCTCTGTCTGGAGTATTCTGGGTACCATAATGTTAGAAGGACATTGATGATCTGGAGAATGTTCAAAGGGCATCAACAAGTATGGTGAATGGCTTTGAGTCCATGACTTATGAGGATTGGTTGATTACTGGGAATCTGGAGAAAAGAAAACTTGGTGGGGGGGGGGGGGTGGGGAGACATGAAAGCTGAGTTCAAGTATTTGAAGGGCCATCATGTAGAAGATTAGACTAACTCTGTTTGGTCCCAGAGGTTAGACTAGGAGCAATAGGGGGAAGCTACAAAGAGGAAGATTTAGGGTTGTTAAGGAAAAATATCTTTACTATTAGAGTTATCCAATAGTGAAATGGACTGTGTCCAGAAGTGGTGGATTTTCCCTTCTTGGAGGTCTTCAATCATAGATTGGACAAATACTTGTCTGGTATTTTATAGTGGGAATTCATTTCATATTTAGATTGGACAAGATGCCCTCCCTCCCCTCAAGGTCTCTTCTAACTCTCAAATTCTGTGGCCTCAGACTATCTAGTCCAATCCTTCTTTTACAGAGGAGGAAACTGAGTCCTAGAATACTTACATTACTTATCCAAGGCCACAAAGGTAGTAAGTATCAAGGTTGGAATTCAAGCCCAGGCCTCCTGAATACAAATCCCATAATCTTCCTACAAGACCGTGCTGCCTTTCCGACATCTAGGGATATTGCCTTCTAAATTTCTCCTACTCCCTCAGACATGCCAGCACCATCTGCATTCTGATAGTTGCATTGGTTAGCCCATTGAATACCTCTGGCTAATACAGATCAGAAACAAAATATGAGCTTCAGTTTTTCCCCATGATATATGAGGGTTTACTGCTTCTCAAAAACTCAAGAACACCATAAAACAGCTATTCCTCATTAACATTAATGCTTTTGGGCAGAGTCATAGCAGCCAAGAATATTGAGGAGAACACAGGAGAACTACTTTTCCCAGGTGGCGTTTGCCAGTGATTCTCTGAGCCCACTGGCATTAAAGACTTTCCATGTCATGGGTCCTGGACCTCCATTGGTGAGCTGTACAAATGCAGCCATCAGTTCTAAGGCCTAGTGTTCCAAATGCAGGCTTGGCTTGCTCTATTTCTAGTCATGGGCAAAACCAGTGGCTGGCAAACTGTGAATGCTTTGGTCCAATGGAACCAAGGAGGCTGCCAATGGACAGGAGAACAGCTTAAGCGTAACTCAGTGGAAACACCAGAGCTGGGCCAAGAGAAGTGAACAGCATTCTGTCTCTCTGAGATGCTAAAATGAGCATCAGAAAATGCCTTTCTTGGGATCCTCTGATCTGGTGTTTGAGGGCTGGAAAGAGGTGGCTTCCATCCTTAAATTAGGTGGTGTTATAAAGGGAGTGAGCTGCTGGTCCTGCCAGTCAGAGATGAAGCCTTTATTTCAAGTGTCAAGATGGTTGGCGTGGATTGAAATACTTTCTAAAAATTCAGCGTTTTCTATCAATCACCAAGCATTTATTAAACACCTACTATGTTCTAGGTACTGGGAATAAAAAATACAAGCATATTCACTTGGCATATGGAGTCTTTATTTGGATGAGGGAAAGAGGGAGGGAAACAAGTGTTTCTTAAGTATCTACCAGATGCCAGTTTCGTTACAAACATTATTTCATTTGATCCTTACAACAACCCTGGGAAGTAGTGGCTGTTATTGTCCCCATTTTGCAGATGAGGAAACTGAAGTAGATGGAAGGTAACTGACTTGCTCATGGTCACACAGCTATTAAGTGTCTGAGGCTGGATTTGGACCCAGGTCTTTATGACTCCAGGTCTAGCACTCTATCCACTGTACCACCTAGCTACCTGGAGTATGCGTGTGTGTGTGTGTGTGTGTGTGTGTGTGTGTGTGTGTGTGGTAGTAGTAGCAGTAGCAGTAGTAGTGTATAAATCCATAACATAATACCACCTGGCATTCTTGAATTCTAAATAAAGGAATTTCACTTTTTGAATATTTGCTATTACTTTTTAGCATCAATAGACAGATATTTTGGGTCATGGCCCCAAAGTTGATCTAGTCATCATTTCATTTACTTCTTCATACAGACCTCTCACCTGGTATTTAAACTGTCCAGTTACAGGTCTCTTCTTTGTTCTCTCATTCATTTCCCCTAAGAATGGGAATAAGGATTAGCCAATGGTCATGCTTTCTGCATAATCGAGGCAGATTGGCTTGTGATGACTCATGCCTAGCCTTGGCTTGTGCAAAACTGTAGAGTTTATTCTGATCCACTATGAGCTCTCTGGCTTTCTCTCTTTATCACCACTGTCTTTTCTCCTCCACCCTTGGGGTTCAAGGCCTAGTTCCTTTCATCAAGCCCTTGTGTCAATTTTGCTCTTTTTACCTGGAAGTAAGACCCACAAATCTGACTGAAGACATCATGGAAAATATCCTGAGCTATCCAGGAATTGCAAAGGAAGTCAGTGGTGAATGAGGAATTGTGATCTGGGGCCTGTCCTTGTATTTCTTTGAATCTCAATTTCCTTATCTCCTAAATGAGGAGAATGACTTAGATGAGAGACAGGGGATGAAGTGGTGAGCATGTCAAGTCTGGAATCAGAAAGACTTGAGTTCAAATCCAGCCTCAGGCACTGATTTGCTGTGTGACCCTGGGTAAGTCACTTAATCTCAGTTTCCTTATCTATAAAATGGGGATCATAATAGCATCTACCTCCCAGAATTATGGTGAGGATCAAATGAGATAATATTTGTAAAGTGCTCAGCACAGTGCCTGGCACATAGTAGGTACTATATAAATGTATCAGTGATGATGATGAGGTTGTCTATGGGGTCCCTCTAGCTCCAGTGGTTTATGAGATTGATTCTATAATAGAAACTAAGAGTGAGAGGGACAGAAGCTTGGAAAATTAATTCTTGAGAAGAATATGGTATTGAAATCAGTAAATTTAGAAATGATCTGTCTCTTCCTTTGTCTGCTTTATTCTTAACTCTTACCAGTAGGTAGAGAAGGAAAACAAAATCTTGTTGACTTGTAAACCCCAAAGAGTAGAAGAAATGGTTCTCATTCTCTTTATCTGCAAAATGAGGATATTGCAAAAAGTTATCAAAATACACATGCTCTTTGATCCTGCAAAACCAGTGGTAAGTAAACCTATGCCCCAAAGAAATAAAAGAAAGAGGAAAATGATCCATGTGTATAAAAGTATCTATAGAGTTCTTTTTGTAATGGTCCTAAGATGGAAACTAAGAGACTGTCCTTCTGTTGGGGAATTGCTAGACACAGTGCAGTATATGAATGTAATGGTGTGTTCTTGTGTCCTAAGAAATTATGAAATAGACAATTTCTGAGGAAACTGTCCAGATCTTTATGAATCAAAATGGAGTGAAGTAAGCAGAATAATTTATGTAATGGTAACATTATAGAGAAGAACAGTTTCTGATCCATGCAGTGATAATCCCCAAATCCAAAAGAAGATGAAACATATCACAGCTCCTGACAAAGATGTGATGAACTGAATGCAGAGACATACATTTTCAGACATGGCTTATGTAGGAATTTGTTGAGCCAGACTAAGCAGCTGTTTGTTTAAGGTTTTATTTTTATTTTTTTTTAGGGTTGTTCTTTTCATTGGCTTCACTGTGGTAGTGAGGACAGTTTAATTTAAAATGTTTGTTAACTGAAAAAAAAAAGTAAAAAGAGTTAATTCCAGTCCCTCCCTCTGTCTGTTATGGAGCAAATAAAAAGTATACCCCTAAACAAAACAAGAGCATTAGACTACACCTAGGGCTCTTAACCTGGTACACAGATAAATTTCAGGGGGTCTTTGAATATGAAAAATATTACATCACGTTTTACCAGCCTCTCACTGAAACTTAGCATTTTCTTCAATTCCTTAAAAACATTATTTTGAGAAGGGGTTCATAGGTTTCACCACATTATCCAAAGGGGTCTATGACACAAAAAATTAAGAATCTCTGGTCTAGATGATCTCCAGGGTTCCTTCTGGTTCTAACATTTTACATTCTAATGGTCTCAATGTGTCTGAAATTCTATGTCCTAAGGTTCCTTCCATCTCTCACATCCTGTGTTTCTTTGACATTTATATAGTTCATTCATGTTTGTAAAGCAGTCTACATAGTTTCTTGATTCCTCTCTTTCAGCCCACACATCCAAGCAGTGGCCTGATCTGGAGGTTTCTACGTCCACAATATGTCACCTATCTGCCCCCTTCCTTCTCTCTCTCCTGTGTTCAAGCTGTCATCCCCTCCTGTCTATATTGCTGCAATATCCTTTTGGTCTCCCTGCTTCAAGTCTTCCTCTTTAATTTATTCTCTGCACAATGGCCAAAGAGATTTTTCTAAACTGCAGGTCTCACCATGGCACACCCATACTCAATAAACTCTAATGGCTCCCTGTTGTTATAGGTTCAAATAAAGTCCTTGTGTTTAGCTTTTAAAGCCCTCTCCAACCTTCTTATATGTGAACTCTATATGTGACCTTTCATGCTGTCTTGGGGTGAGTGGAGGGGAGAGATGAGGAGAAAACTTGGAACTCAAAATCTTGTGGAAATGAATGTGGAAAACTAAAAATAAATTAATTAATTAAAAAAGAAAAGAAAATTAATTATTTGTATGCAGGTTGACTACCCCCTCAACCATCTCTCTATGTGCACCATGAAGTGCGGTTAGTTGATACTATTCTAGGACTTAGGAAAAAAGCTATTGCCATTCAAAGTCATAGTTTAAATATTAGGAACTTGCAATCAAGGGTAGGTCATGGAATGTTTATTTGCTAGCCTTCCATGTAGTTTACATGTATTTTTTTATGTCCACCTTAAAGCCAAGCATATTTCTTGAGAATTTTCACAAGGTCATGCACAGAAGTGTAGAATCTTGTAAAATTATAAATGTGCTTTGCAGATGTTGAGGAGTTATAAAAAAATCCTTCTTCAACATAAATTGTTTGTGGATATCTTTGGTCCTTCTTGCTGAATATTTATTTTTCTTGACTGCCATTAGTAACAGACATCTAACTTGACTCATGAGTGATGAGTTGTGGGGTCTCTAGGAGGCAGGATTGATTATAGATTATTCTACCAACAAGGTTAGGAAAGAATCCATAGACTAATTCTCAGCCAAGTTTCTTACTAGGTAGACTTGTAAAATACACATTTTTATTTTTTAGATCTGTTCTTTGCTGGATTTCCCATCCATGACCCTGACCTGCAAGGTGGCAATGCTACTGTAGGTTGGAGTAATGACCAACTGACCGTCCATAAGTAGTGGCTTTGAGTAAATTAGGGAAGTCTAAGAATCAGGTTGTTGAGCTGAAAGGGCACTGACTGGGAATCAGGTTGAGTGGGGTTTAAGTATGGCTCTTCCTCTCACAGAGACTCTACTCATGGGGTATAGGACAAGTCACTTCATATAGGCTTGAATGGGACTAGAGTTCACCAATGCAATCAGAATGTTTGACTGACATCGTCAAAAATAATCAGCAGGTAACCTTTAAATAGCCACTTTGTTCTAACTATTGTGAGATGTTAGGGAGCCAAAAACAAAACAAATAGAACAAAATGAAACTGTCCCTGCCCTCAAAGAGCTTATAATCTATTGGAGGAGACAATGTGTCCATAAATAAGAATATACAAAATATATACCCAATAAACATGTGGGAAATGTTTGTGGAGTCTCTCACAGTTTCATGTAGAAGTTGACAATTCAGCACTTTTGAAAGAAACAAGAGATTGCAATGAATGAATGAATGAATAAAAATGCATTTATTAAACACTTACTGTGTTTTGCCTTAGAACTCAGAGCCAGATGGAGCCTGGGAGAGCCATCTAGAGCAGAGGTTTCCAAACTTATTTGGCCTATCACCCCTTTAAAAAATTACTCAGCATGCACCTGAGAAATCTACTTTCTTTAAAAGTATTTTTTGGAAATTTGAGTCATTTAAATTAAAAAAATAACATCTTAAATTTAATAATTTATTGTAAATTTGTGAGTTTTTTCCCCACATTGAAATTTGGATGATGCAATTTTGTGTCATATAACTGTATAGTATCATACATGTAAACATGTCATTACATGCACATATTTCTGCCAGTGCATGCTGGACTTCCTGACAATAGCTGACATGCTTGCCTGTCAACACTTACTTGTTAAGACCTGTTGGTGAACTTGACCACTGATCAGTTATAGTATGCATTTTGTGCGTTTATTTGAAAAATCATGTAATCACTATGACATTAACTCTGTTACACAACAGATGAAACACGTATGAGTGGTTTTCAAAATTTTCTTCTCTTCTTTCCTTATACTTCCACTGCCCCTTTGTTTTTATTTAATATATTTCAATTGTATCTGAGGCCACCACCACCAACCTAGATCCTTGTCCCCGGGGGTGATATTGCCCTCTTTGGGAGCCTATGAAGAGCAGAGAAACTCTAGAATGATTGATGTTGGGTTTGAGCCTCTGCTGCAAATGGAGATAACCACTGCACATCCTTTGTACACAGTAAAAGGCCTTCAGAAATGTAGGTTGTCATCGTCATTTCTCAATGGACTCAGCAAATTCCACTGGCTCCCTTTAGCCGCTGATTTTTTAAAGTTCTTCACAACCTACCTTCCTTTGCAAGCTCATTAGACACAGTTCTCTTTCCCACACTCGCCATTCTAGGCATATCAGCTCTTGCTGTCTGTCATACCCAACACTCCATTTCTCATCTGTGTGTTTGCACTAGCTAGAATGGACTGGCTCAGAATGCTCCCTGAATATGACCTTCAGTCTTGATGCCTTTGTAAGATGTTCCCCAAGACTTGGAAGGCTTTTCTTCCTCATCTCCACCTCTTACCCTCTCTTAGTTTGAGTGCTTTTGCCTTCCTGAGGCCTTTCCTGATCACCAGCTGTTGGTTCCCTCCCCTTACTCAATAGTGCTTTGTAGTTTTAGTTTGATTCTGACCTATGATTTCATTGATGCAGGGAACTCCTTGGTGACCCAACTTTGCTCTATTAAAGCAGGTTTACAATATCCTGCAGCTTGTAATCTTAGTGAGTTGTCTGGGGCCAAGGAGAGATTAAGCCACTTACCCAGAGTAACAAGGTCACTATGTATCAGGAAGAAGTAGAACCATGGACCTTTTCAATTTCAAGACTGGGAGTTTATATTTATTGTATCTATGTAGGTATTGGGGTAGCTAGGTGGCATAGAACCAGGCCTGAAGTCAGGAAAACAAGAGTTCAAATCTTCCTTCAAACAATTCCCTGGGCAAGGCACTTCACCCTGTTTGCCTCAGTTTCCTCATCTGTAAAATGAATTGGAGAAGGAAATGGCAAACCATGCCAAGAAAATCCCAAATGGAGTCACAGAGAGTTGGACACAATTGAAAGTGACTGAACAACAACATGTGCTACTCCTCCTCCCCAAAAGAATGTCTACTCCATGAGGATAGAGACTATTTTTATTTCTGCCTTTGTATCCCCAATAACCAGTACAGTACCTCTCAGAGAGCAGACATATTACATTTTTTCTGGAATTGTATTGTGTTCCAGCCTCAGCAATCTTTCCACCATACCATCCTGCATTTGATACCCCAGTCTCAGCCCCTACTTTATTACAGAGTAGAGAAGATACTGTCCTCAGCCTACTACCTCATTCAATATATCGGTCAGATGAAAGCACCCATCTATCCTGCACTTTTTGCTTAGGAAGAAGCAGATCTATTTTTTTTAAAGCAGGACAACTATCATTTTTTCCACTGTGCCCCACCAAAAACCTCACCCACTGAAATGCCTTTCCATCCAGTTCAAGGTGTGTCTCTATTTACCTCCTGTAGGGTGCCTATTTATGGTCATCAAACCCTGGCAGGGCCCAGGGGCCTCTCACTCTATGTTTCCTATATTTGGCTCTTGGCTCTCTCCCAGCAGACAGGTTGGGTTTAACCCTCTTCACCAGAGCCATTTAAATAGATGTGCCTTCCTCCCATACTGGTGGTCTCCTGTGTTATCTAAGCGCTGGGCAACAGCTAATGGGACCAGCTGAAGGCAAAAACCAAACTCCTTTCAACACCATCCTCTTGTGTCTGCCATTTATTTTCTGTCCTAATTGGAACTGAAAAGGCTGAACAGTTCTCCAAATCTCAAGGTACACACTCACAGGAGCTGGGAGACCCACAAACCAAAGAGCCCTCCTGCCATGACCACAGAGCACCAGAAGGTGGTGCTGTTCTATATTTTTTGGAGCAACCAAACAGGTAAACAGGGCTTGAAAAGCCAAGGAAGGTTTAGAACTAAAATTTCCAGTCTTTTACAAGATGCTATGCTAGGTCAAAGAAAAAATGACATGGATAGTAGTGAATTCTTTGAAAATAGCATAAAAAGGAAAAAAATTCTCACTCTTTATAATGAAGAGGATGATTACGTGGTATAGTTGATGGACGACTGGTGTTGGAGTTAAGAAGACCTGAGTTCAAATTCTGAGCCAGACACTTACTAGCTATGTAACTCTGGGCAAATCACGTAACCTCCCTGTGCTTCAGTTTCCAAAAAACCTCGCAGGGCTGTTGTGAGTCAGGTCAAGTGAAAATATGTGGAAAGGACTTTGGAAACCTTAAAGTGCTCTCTCTCTCTCTTTCTCTTTCTCTATTTCTCTCTCTTCTTTCTTCCCCCCTCTCTTTCTCTCTCTGTATATGTATGTACACAGTCATATGTATACATATACATGCACACACAAATATGTATACATGTGCATATATGTGTATGTATTTATTAAAATATATGTACATACATGATATGTATGTATATACACAGACTCTCCTATTATAGGGACTGCTGAGGGAACGGGGAAGTCGTTCTACTGTGGATGATATGACGAGGTATAATATATAGACTGCTGGTTTTGAAGTTGAGAATTCTTAGGTCCAAATCCCGTCTTAGACACTTACTAACTTTGGGACCCTGGGCAAGTGACTTGACCTCCACCAGCCTCAGTTTCCCCACTTATACAATAAGGGTAATAGGATTTTTGAAATAATAATAGAAACTGCCTCACAGAATTATTACGAGGATCAAATGAGATACTCTATGTATAATGCTTTTCAAAGCCGAAAGCACTCTATTGAATGATGATATCAACAATTTAAAAACTGCTAGAGCCTAAGGATCCTCCACAAAATTCTGTAACTCTGGGGCTCCTGAAATACTGGGCAGGGAGAGAAAATGGTGACCCTTATCACAGGGATGCCATCACTGGGTATGAGCGTATTTTTTTTTGATACTGTGGTGGTCAGTAGGCCATTAAGATAGCTTTTATTTGGAGGTGATGCTTAAATGAGGGGGGCTGGTAATATATTGTAGTAGAAATTGTACTAGCACTGGAGTGATGAGAAACCTTGCTTCTGGTTTTGCCTTTGAAAATTCTTAGCTGAATATTTCAAAAAATTTTTTGAAATTATTTTTAGATCAGACTATGATTTCATAGGTATGGTAAATTCCAAAGAGGAAATTCCTACCAATGAAGATGGCTAACTTTGGGAACTCATATTCTTAAACAATTTCAGTGGAGTGACAAATGGGTAGGAAAATGACTTGCTTAGGGTCACATAGCCAATATATGTCAGAAGCAGGGCCTGAATGCAGGTCTTTCTATCTCCAAGGCCAGCTCTCTGGTTACTCCTTCACATTGTCTCTTTGTATCTATCCCTAGCTAAAATCTACCTCTCTGAGGCTATTTTCCTCCTTTGTGGAGTAGGGATAATAATGCTTGGAGTTCCTGTTTCACAGAATTGTGAAAGAAATGCTCTGGGAATCTTATGCGATCTGATTGAGTAATTTAGCATATAATTTGATTTAATAATTTAATATACAATAGGACAAACCTTTCTGTACAAATCCTTTCCTTCTTCATTGTCTCATGTATGTTAATCAGTGGAAAGTCTTCCTGGACTTTTAAAACCCTCTTCTGTGGAATCCTACAATGTTGGAGCTGGAAGGGGCCTCAGAAGCCAGCTGCAAATCTAGAGGTTTTTTTTACCTTTTTGTACCATGGACCCCTTTGGTGATCCTTCTCAGAATCAAATTAATTGCCTTCATTTATATTTGAAGAAAATGAAAAAATTCATTTAGAGGTTAGTGAAAATATAGATGGGTTTTTTTTTTTCTCACCCAAGTTCCTGGACCCATTGAAATATAAGCCCCACATTAGACCAATCCTTTCATTTTATAGAGGGGGAAATCCAGAGAGGTACAACATGGAGTAGTGGCAAGACCAAAGAACTGGGAAAAAGAAGGTCTAAATTCTAGTCCTTAATCTACTACTGGCTGTGTGACCTTGGCCAAGTCATTTTCCTCTGGAAAATGGGGATAATAAAACATGACCTATCCCCTTACCACTTTACAAATCTTAAAGAATCCCATAAATGTGAATCATAAGCAGGGAGTTTAAGCTGGAGTCATCTCTAGCATTTATACAAATGCTACAAATCAGGTCTTGATATATTGTTCTGTTGGTTCTCTAGATTTAAGAAAGTGGAAGAAAAAACATGAATAATGCAGATGAAACTTAAAAGTCTGTTGTGGGTGCTGGTACTGCTCATAAAACATGGGGGAGGAAAGGAATTTGGAAATAAATATAAAATTGAATGAAAAGGTATTTTTTTCAAGATTCAAAAATTTAATTTTTAAAATCGGCACATTACTGATTATCAGTATATTCTGCTTTCCTGGGTGTTGAATTGAGACATCCCTTCAAGGTCTGCTCAGCTGAAATACCGTGAAAGTAAAGTGGACAAAGCAAGCATGACCCCTTTGTAGGGGAGGCTGATTAGAGGAATGGAACACAAGTTATAATATCAAATTTGGGTCATAGGATTATAAATTTAGAGCTGTAAAGGATGTCAGGGGCCATCTCATTCAATCTTTAATTTTACAGATGAGGAGGACGAGACCCAGGGATGTGCTGGTTAGTTTTTACTGGATTTTCCCCTTTTCCATTTAAAATTCTTTGTCATAAGGGGTGGATCTCTGGAAGGGGGAGGAGGAGGGATATCTATCTGTCTGTCTGTCTGTCTATCTATCTATCATCCATCCGTCATCCAAGCATTATCCATCTTTCCATCCATCCATCTCTATCTATCTGTCTCTCTATCTCTCTATCTGTCTGTCTGTCGGTCCATCTATCTATCTGTATAGATAAATTTAGATGTAAAATTTAGATGTAAATTTTAGATGCAGAATTTAGATGTTAAAAGCCAAAGATGTCAATAAAAATAATTTTAAAAATAGGATTTGCTCAGCTCAAAATGACCCTAATGATGGTCTATGATGAAAATGTTTGTTTCCCAGTATTGCATCTGAGTGAGTGGTTTTTATCTTAGAGGGTTTCTAAATGGGGGGGTGGAGGTGGGGTGGTCAGAGAATTTATATCACTGACATGTCAGTCAGAGTTAAATTTTGTTTTAAGAGGGAAAAAAGGGGAAGAATTTTCCTTGGGTCACTAAATTCTCTACTTTGTCTGTATCCCTTCCACCGTCTCCTCTTTCCCCAGTTTATGCCCACCTCTCCCAGAGCCTATGTATTTATTTTTTGAAGTTGGCTTTGTCCAAGCATATGTTCACCTGAGCAAAAGCTCGTGATTTTTTTCTGCGCCTTTACAGCAGTTGGCCGGGACACTTTCCCAAAGACTTTTGCAACCATTTGTACCTACTGTGTGCCAGCCTAGAGATCCCTGAAACATCGCCAGGATCCCAGTCGGAATTTCAGTGGGGTGGTAGTCAACCACAGGACCAAGAGAAGGGCAATCCGTCTTCTCCCTGACCCCCACCTCTACCCCCGCGACGGCTCTTTCTGCCACCCAGTCTTGGTCTGCCTCTGGAGCAAGATGAAGTTTGTAAAGAGCCTTTTGAATCTTGGATGATTTTTATCTTGAGGGCTATCTAAATCATTTAGAAGTCTGTTGGCTGAACTCGGTAAATAAATACAGGGAGCTCAGTAGTCAGTGAGTTATGGTCCCCTCTTGTCACTTCTTTGCGGGATTGTATATATTAGCCAGGCTCACAGTGGTCTCCGTTCTGAATGTTTCTTTGACTCTACCTCTTTTACGAAGGGGGGTCGAGGGGAGAGAGAGCAGGCCCCAAACTCTGAACCCCCCCGAGTTTATCCGTCCTCTTTGGAAGCCGGAGCGTAGGCGTCTCACCAGTGCCCAGACGGGATGGGTTTGGATCAAGGACCAGATAATAGTTTCCTTGCTGGTGACTGAGATGAAGGGTTGCACCCGAGACCCGGGGTCCTAGCAGTTCCTGGATTTGGCCAGGCACCACCGAAAGCGCACATTTATGGGGTGCAGGCTTTGGCCATTTGAGATAGTCGGAGAAGCCATAAAAACCCGGGCTTGGGCAGGAGCCCGGGGGCTCAGTGTGTGGCGTGTCTCTTCCCGGCAGACCCACGGGCGGCTTAATGATGCTTTGTGCTACGAGGAGGCAGGACCCCGGCTCTGGGCTTGCAAAATAACATTTCAGGTTTTAACGCTCGGGGCTGAAAATCATTAAACTGAAGGTAAAACATGACTCTTCTCTCCTGGCTTCGTGTTCCTGGGCCTGCCTTCCAACGCGCAGTCCACACACGCTCACACAGTGAGGCTTTTGTTTCAGGCCCGGGGTGTAAAATTAGACTGGCAGATTGTGAATGTGCTCATCCGGGATTTCCTGGGCTTCCTCAGCTGGGTGTCTACCTCCAAGAACGACAATCTTTTTGGAAAGAAAAATTTTGTTTTAATATCATCTTCATTTTTGTATGTGTACCTCCCCCTTCCCTCTCTAGCGATCTGGTGCCGGGAACAAAGCACAGTGAGGATGGTGGTACAGAGAGATGGGTGTTAAAGGGACCAAAGAGCTCCTAAAGGACCCTAGAGTCTATGGAATCCACCTCTCCCCATTTTACACATGTGGAAACTGAAGCCCAGGGAACTGAAGGGATTTGCCTAACATCCACAATTAAGTATTCAGTGGCAGAGGCAAGATTTTGAACGTGGGTTTTTGATGCTAGAGCTAATGGGGAGAGCCTCCGGATTTGTTAAAAGTGAGAAGTCCAACTGGCTTTGGAATTCCAGCCCTTGGGTTTGAATCTCCACTCCTCCATTTAGCACTCTTGGGAGGTTAGGCAGATCATTTTGTCTTGGGACCTTAGTTTCCACATTAGTAAAATGAGGAAGCTGGTCTACGTGCTTTTAAAGGCCTTTCAACCTTTAAATATTTTGAGCAGATGAATAGAAAAAAAAAAAGAAGGGGGGAAAGCAATTCAGCAAAGTAAAGTGACTGCACATATATGCAATATCCTGTAACTGTAACCTTCACTTCTGCAAAGAGAGGCACACAAATGGTTATTTGCATTTCACTGGATTGAAAGCTTTTAGTTTTTTTTTTTTTTTCCAGTTATGAGATTCCTCTCATCCTGATTTCTATTTCTGGGCTATCATTAGGACCATTGGGATTGTGAACTATTCTGCCCCTCCCCTTCCCTTTCTACAGCTTTTGTGTATTTTAGAAATAATAAAACTCTGGAGTACCACAGGAGAAACAACCTGGTGTAGTGCCTAGAGAAATGATCTTGAGTCAGGAAGTCCTGGGTTCAAGTCCCGCCTTTGAGACATATAGGCAAGTTATATCTAGTGACTCTGGCTAAGTGCTTTAACAATTTTCTAGGTGACTCTCTAGGACTATAGACTGCAGAAAAAGTGCCCATCCTGCTCATTTCCTTATCTGAATAAGATCCCCAGCTCTGTTTCTTATCCTCATCCCCTATCAGAGGATCTTCTTGTTCTTCCAAATTTCTAGCATAATGTAGATGTGTGCTCTTCATTTTGCCTAGCCTAATCACAACAATCAAGATCTATGTTGCACTTTGCCATGTACAGAGGACTTGTGTTATGACTGCAAAATGAGATCGTTGGACTAAATCACCGCTAATACTCCTTCTCACTCTACATATCCTATGATATGTGAAGGAAGCAATGAAAACATCACCTCCATTTTATAGATGGCCAAATAGAGTCTCCAAAAGGTTAAATGACTTGCTCAGGTTCCCATAGCAAGAATCTGAGGTAGGATTTGAACAGAGATCTCCCAGCTGCAAGTCCAACATTCTTTCCATTATGCTTTAACATTTCCATGTTATTTTGACAATTATAAGAATGGAAAGAACTGAGAGATGAAGTATGTATAGAATGATTTTACTTGTGTGTGTGTATGTGTGTGTGTGTGTGTGTGTGTGTGTAATGGTAGCCATCTCTAGGGTGGGGGGGAGGAAAGAAAAAAATTACATGATAACTTTATTATATATTTAAAAGGAAAAGCAAGTTGTATATAATAGATTTTCAGTTTCATGTATCATCTTTTTAAAAAAATTATTATACTTTGTTATGGAAATGCTTGCTTTATCCCAAAAATTAAAAAAAAAAGAATGAACATTCTTTTTCTGCTTAGACATTCTGCTTAGTCAGAAAGGCTTCCTTCATGTAAGGTCCTGGCAATAGCCTGGCTGTTGTCCAAGACCTCCAACACCTACTTAGCCAAGGTGAAAGGACTTCTCACCAGCAGACTGGCAGCTACATGACCCACTGTGGGAGTCCTTGATAACCCACTTCAAAGGGAAAGATGCAAAAACAAAAACACAAAACCAAACAAAAAAACTTTGTTAGCGATCAGAATATTTATTAAGGTGGCAACAGATGCCAGAGAATTTTCTAAATTCTTTCATTGTGTAGGAATTTTCTTGTTTTGGATATGAATGGGCTGGGACTTGGCAACCTTTGTGTTGTGCGGAGATCTGCAGATTAGGGAGAGGTTCAGAGGTTCTCCAGCACTGAATCCAAACTCCTTTGTTTGTCATCTGAAGTCCTTCACAAGCTGGCTGTTTTCAGGTATTCTTCAGAATGGCCAAATGGGGCTTCTCACCTTCCTTTACACGGGACATTCCATCTTCGGCCTCTATGCCTTTGCAAAGGCTGTTCCTCATGCTTAGCATGCCCACCTTTGCCACCTCAGCCTTTGAGAAGCTGAGATCTAGTGTCACTTCCTATTCGAAGCCTATTCTAATCTCTCTAACTGCTTATACTTGCTCCTTGCCCTGTATCTTACCTTGTTTTTATTTTAAATATATTTATCTAGGTACGTATTGTATCTCACTTCCACCTCCAACACAAGCTCCTTAAGGGAAGGATTACTTCCATTTTTGTCTCTATATCTAGTGACCAGTGTCTGGAACACAGTAGGAACCCAATAAATGCTTGTTGGTTGTCTGATTGATCAGTAGAAGTATTTCTTATGATGGACTTTGATGTCCCTAAGAGGAATTGTCGACAACTTAAACCAAAGCTTTTCTGATGTCTCCGTACCCAAATGGATCCGTGATCTCATTGGTCTGAGAGTCCCCTCCAGCCAGGCAGCCTTGCCCATTGTCCACATCTTCACAAAAGTTCATCAAAATTACTGGAAGATGCCAGTGTAGCATTCTGGCTCTCTCCCTGTCCTCCCTCACTTTTACCAAATGACCTGACTTCTAAGGGAGCTAGGTGGTGAAATGGATAGAGTGCTGGGCATGGAATTAAGAAGCACAGAGTTCAAATCCAGCCTCAGACACTTACTGGCCATGTGACCCTGGGTAAGGCACTTAACCTCTGCATGCTTCAGTTTTCTCAGCTGTAAAATGGAGATAATGATAGCCCCTACCTCATGGGATTGTTGTGAGGATCAAGTGAGACGATATTTATAAAGTATTTAGGACAGTGCCTGGCACATAGTAGACACTTAATAAAAACTTGTTCCTCCCTCTTCCAAGAACCCTTTTCTGATTTGCTCCTCCCTCCCCTAAAGATCTTTCCTCCCTCACCTAGCACTTTATGCCTTATTGCATGCCACTTTGTTTTGTAGGTATTTGTATATGAGCTTTATTTCTCACTACACTGTAAGTTGTATGAGGGCAGGGATTACATCTTATTTAATCTTTGTAATAAAAGCTGACATTTATATCATGCTCCTACGAAGGAAATGCAGGATGTGGAAATTTGGAGTATCCACCCCAAATTCACACAGACTATCTGTGCGCAATCTGTGGTAAAGCATTGTGAGCTTGTGTTGGTCTGATCAGTCACAGGAGGATACACTGAAACTTGACTTTATCATGGTGATGTCATTTTGGTCCTCTTTGAGAACAAAGGACAACAACCAACCAACCAATCTCTATCCCATTTGACTTTGACAATAGCTCTGTAAGATTGGTGCCACAGGCATCAATAGCAACCCTATTTTACAGGGGAGGAAACTGAGACTCAGAAGGATTAAGTGAAAATGAAACTTTTAATAGGAGAACAAATCCTGATGTAGAGATGTGAAAATATACCTCCTTCTTTCCTTTTTGTAGGTGTGGGACTATGGATGGGGAACATTGCATATATGCTATAAGACCTAGTCAATATGTTGGTTTGATTTGCTGAACTCTTAAAATTTTTTTTAGAGGGATAACTGACTTTTTGGGTAGAGAAGAGGGGAGAGATATATTTGAAAATAGTGATATAAACACAAACTATACTAATAAAAATTTTCAAGGGAACAAGAGGTACCTATTTTTGCATGATGTAGTGAATAGGATAGTAAATTTGGAATCAGGAAGACAGGAAGACATGAGTTCAAATCCTATCCCAGACACTGGCTTTGTGACCCAAGGTAGTAGTAGTAGTACAGCCTGCCTTCCTCCCTCCTTTCTTTCTTTCTTTCTTTCTTTCTTTCTTTCTTTCTTTCTTTCTTTCTTTCTTTCTTTCTTTCTTTCTTTCTTTCTTTCTTCCTTCCTTCCTTCCTTCCTTCCTTCCTTCCTTCCTTCCTTTCTTTCTTCCTTCCTTCCTTCCTTCCTTTCTTTCTTTCTTCCTTCCTTCCTTTCTTTCTTTCTTTCTCTTTCTCTCTCTCTCTCCTTCCCTCCCTCCCTCCCTCCCTCCCTCCCTCCCTTCCTCCCTCCCTCCCTTCCTTCCTTCCTTCCTTCCTTCCTTCCTTCCTTCCTTCCTTCCTTCCTTCCTTCCTTCCTTCCTTCCTTCCTTCCTTTCCTTCCTTCCTTCTCTCCCTTGATCCTCATGAGGAATCATACTCTTACCTGTGGGTGCTCTGCACAAAGGAATATAAATTTTGATTGCTTCAACCTCACAAGATACCTTGGGGTTTGGGGGGAGAGATATTTTTCCTCTTCCCTATTTATTTATTCTATCATTTAAAAAAAAACCTAGGACAATTAACTCTTCTGTCTCATGCAGTTTTATTTATGATTTCTTGAAATAGAGTTCTGGAAAACCAGGCTTTGATAAATTCCCTAGGAATTCAAATGGAGCTACTTGAGTATTCCTGAAACCCAAATCACTCTGACTCTCATTGATTGGCCAATAGTAGGTCCTGGCCTCAACCTTACTTGGTCATCTTTTGGGTTTTAATGGCTCAGAGTAAGTGTAAATAGCAATTGTGTCTGTTCTGGCCAGAAACCTTGAAGGTCTTCCCCTCCCAGAATGATTTTTTTTTTTGAGTCTGCAAACTAGGCCATCTTGTGCCTTATTTGTTACCTAGCCTTAAATTGCTGAATGGGTGTTGCCCAAACTGAGACCTGGGAAAGAGCTTAGCTTAAGAAGGCCACTACATCTGGGGCCATCTTCAGTTGTCCTGATTTATGTCTTGCCACTGGACTCCCATGACTCTAGAGGAGAGAATGAGGGTGGTGACGTTGCACAGCTATGTCTCACTTAAATCTAATTCATTTTCAAGTCAAGATATTACCCTCCTGATGTCACTGATTCTCTACTAGAACAAAGGACAAACAACAGTATTATTATTATTATTAGTAGTAGAAGCAGTAATAAAAAAATAAAATAAACACCTAGCATTTACATAATTCCTACTACTGCTGCTAGTAGTAGTAGTAGAGGCAGTAATAAAAATAAAATAAACACCTGGCATTTACATAATTACTACTATTACTGCCACTACTACTACTACTACTACTACTGCTAGTAGTAGTAGTGGAAGTAGTAATAAAAATAAAATAAACACCTAGCATTTACATAATTCCTACTACTACTACTACTACCACTACTACTACTTCTAGTAGTAGTAGTAGTAGAAGCAGTAATAAAAATAAAATAAACACCCAGCATCTACATAATTCCTACTACGTGTTAGGCACTGTGCTAAGTGCTTTACAAATATTATCTCCTTTGATTCTTGCAACAACCTTGCTGAGGCAGGTGCTATTGTTGTTCTCCTTTTACAATTGAGGAAATCAGTAAATAGATGACTTGCCTGGAGTCACACAACTGCAAGGACATCATACAATAACTGAGATAAAGGAGTGAAGAAATTTGCACAGCTAGATGGCCTGAGTTCATATCTGACCTCTTAACCTAGTGCTTTATTTACTGACATATATATAAAAACAAACACATGCATGTGTAATCAATCTATATGATAGATATACATTATAATACATATAACAATATGAATATCAGCTACTATTAATTTTTCATTGTGCCATCTAGCCATGCAAATCTCTTCACTCCTTTGCCTCAGTTTACCCATTTGTAAGAGGAGGGTACTGGAGTTGGTGACCTGTAAGGTCCCTCCCAGCTGTCATTCCATGATCTGAGGATGCTATAAACTATAGGTACATAGGTCTCCCCAAGTCCTAAATTCCATTTCCTCCCCCCCCCCCAATTTATCCTGTTGCCTTAGGGCCTAGTACAGGGCTTTTCACCCAGGGAGTGCTTAATAAATGTTTGCTGACTGAATGATATCTTGCTATCACTCTTCAGGAATCCCATTATTCTCTGAAATGGGAGTGCCAGAGAGTGTGGGTGTGAAGAAAATGCTGCAAGATGTCCTTGCATCACTGTGTATGTGGAATGACATCACTTGTGTTTGTTTTAGATAAGCTAAGCTAAAATAGCTTGATAGTATGTCATAAAGTGATTGGCAAGCAGGCATGCCTTTGATATACTAGTATGGCGGAAAGAGCCAGGAGCAAGGAGCCTAGAGATGTGGGTTTGAGCCCTGGTTCCAACATGAGCTTTGGGATAATAGGTAAATCTCAAAAAAAAGTGTTTGAAGCAGAGGGTGATTTTAGCATGATTGGGAACTCCCAAGTGTTGAAACTCCTTCCCTGGTACAGATTGATAACTCATCTGTAACTTACAGTCTTAAAGATCTGTGGGGATCACTGAGAGGTGAAGTGATTTGCCCAGGCTCATACAAGTAGTGTGTTATCAGGGACTTGAAAACAGGCCCTTCTGTTTCGAAAGACAGCCCCTTCATCTCCTATGCCAATACTGTCTCTTAAGCCTTCATTTACTCATCTGTGAAATGAGGGTAAGAACCTTTACAATGTCTACTGAACGGGGCTGTTATAGGCCAAAATCCTTGGTACATAGGAAAGTTCTCTGCATATGAATTACAGATATTGAGAGGCAGTATGATTGGTAATATCAATATGGAGTCAGCTTCTATTTCCTCATCTGGAAAATGGGTTTGCTAATATCTACATCACTTACTTCACAGGACTGTTGTGAGAAATGCACTTTGCCCCAAACCTTTGAAGAATGCCAGATGAGAACGATCCAACGACCATGAAGGTGGCTGAAGTAGGTGTTGTGGAGTGCTTAGAGCAGGCCTTGGCCAGACATCAAAGATGCCAGGGTCATCCACTGCACACTGGGCCATCACCAGTCATCTTGACTTTTGGACTTTGATGACTTCGCACAACTCTGCCTCACTCAAATCCAATTCATGCGCAAGTCAAGACATCACCCTGTGAGGTCACTGGTCCTCTAGAAACGAAGGACAAACAGCAGCAGCAGCAGCTCTCTTGTTAGAAACATATTTCCTCATGTCAAACCTAAATTTGTCTCCACAATTGGCTTCTTATTCTGAACTCTTGAACTTTTCGGTGACTCTAATCCCTTTTCTAGATGACAGTTTTTCAAATACTTAAAAGAAGTTTTCTCTTCTCTACATTAAATATCCGTAGTTCATGTAAGGAGTCCTCATATGGCATGAACCGGAGGCCCTTCACCATCCTGGATGCCCTCCTATGAACTTCCTTCAGGTTAGCAGCATTATTGCTAAAATGGAATACCTGAAACTAAACCCAATACTCTAGATAAGGGGTGCTTAATGTGGAGACTGCAAATTTATAAATTTATATACACATACATACATAATACACATATCCATACACACATATGTATGTGTGTATGTATGTACTGTATTATGTATGTATGTATATACTGAAGTAGATTTGGTTTCTTTTTGTAATCCTATATATTTTATGCATTTAAAAACATCACTGATAAGTGGTTCATAGGCTTCACTAAGTTGTTATGAAAAGGATCTAGAACACAAAAAAGTTAAGATCCCCTAATTTAGATGCCATCTGTCAACAAGCATTTATTAGGCACTTACTATATGCCATAAGCTATGCTAAGCAGTGGGGATAGAGAAGAAGACAAAAATAAACAACCCACTGGTATTAAGATACATACATTCTAATGGGGGAGACACCATGTAAATATCCAGGTACATGCAAGTTATATACAGAGCATGTGAAAGGAATCTGAAAGGGGAAGGTGGGTGAGGAAAATATAGTCTGATGGAGAACTCAGAGGAAAGAACGATTTCCTGGGAGTCAGAAAACCTGGGGTCTGACTAACTGCCTATATAACAGGTGACTGCTTTCATGGGGCCAATTGGCCTCATGTATTTTTTCATTTTTTAAAAAGTTATTTTGGTATTGGGAGCCTATTCTGGGGAGTACCCCATCACTGAGATTGTGTCTGTTCCTGGAAAAATAGCCAGATTGTTGGGGAGCAGATCTGTTCATTTTTCTTAGTCTCTCTAAATGGAAGTTTCCCTGGTTCTGTTTCAGCACATGCAGACAGGCCAAGGGGGAAAGGCTGTGACAAATCAGACTACATGGTACCATGGGGTTGTGGTAAGGTGGTTTCTACTGTATCATCCAGCCCATGTTAGAAGGTCTGATGTTTGGCTGTTTGGGTTTGAAGTGTGATAGAGACCAGAATTTCTCTGGTGTTTCTTCAATTAGAGCTTGGGCTGTGCATTTCTCAGATAGGCTTTCCCTCATGTCCTATCTTCACCACTTAATATCTCGGCAAAATTGTTTCCTCATCTCTAATAATAATCATTATAATAACATTAACATAGTTCTACTTTGTGCCAGGCACTGTGCTAAGTGCTTTACATGTATTATCTCTTTTGATCCTTGAACAATCCTAGGAGGTAGTTGCTATTGCATTTTACAGATGAAGAGACTGAGGCAAACAGAGGCTAAGTGATTTGCTGAGGGGGGGAGGTCCACACAGCTAGCAAGTGCCTGAGGCTGAATCTAAACTCAGGTCTTCTTGACTCTAGGCTTGATGTACTGTCATGGATACATTGCCACTGAGCTGTCCCTGTGGGTAAACCCTAAGGTGTTGTTCAACTCTAAATCCTATCGTCCTTACCTTCTCTGAGCCTCAGTTTCCTCATCTGTAAAATGGAAACAATAGTACTTGCCTTACTTATCTTCACCAAAATTGCTGATTAAATATGTTTGTACATAAATTAAATATGTATGTAAAGGATAAACCCCCTTTGGGGGTAGGTGGAGATGGTCTTGACCTGTGATTTCATCAGTGTATGGAATTCCTGGTGCAGAAATTTCCTTCATCAATGCAGATGGGCAATTCATTTATAATGTGGTAGCTGTTATAAAATTATCACATTAGATCTGGAAGGAATCTTAGAGGACATCTGGCTCAACTCCTTTATGGTATGGAGGAGGAAACTGAGGCCTACAGTGATTAAGTTATATACCCAAGGTCACATAAGCTGTAAATACTTAGAATCCTTGAGAATTGCCCGAGAGCACTGATAGGTTAAGTAACTGACCCACTGTCATATACATGTCATAGATAGTACCTTACTTTAGACCTTCCTAAAGGTGCCACAGTGGATAGAGCACTAGGTGTGAAGCCACTAAAACCTGAGTTCAAATCTGGCCTCCAGAACTTACTAGCTGTGTGACCTCGGGAAAGTCATTTAACCTCTTTTTCATCTAGTTTCCTCATTTGGGGATAAATGGGGATAATAATAGCCACTACCTCCCAGGGTAGTTGGGAGGATCAAACAAGATAATAATTATAAAATTATAAATTTTTAAATTAATTATTAATTAACTTAACAGTGCCAGGGACATAGTAGGTGCTTAGTCCAAGCTTATTTTCTTTCTTCATGATTCCAAGGCTGGTCCTCTATTCGACTACGTTATGTTACCTACCTTAAAATACTACTGGAGTTGTTGATGCTACTGTTTTATTGTTTTTGGGAAAGGGATTCTTTCCTGCTGGGTCCCATTTCTTTCAATTGTAAAATATTGTGATTATCAATAGTAACTGTTGCTGGTTCCCACCTAGCCTGATGTCTTTCTTTTCTTGACCTCGTTAAAGGGGCCATGCCCTGACTCTTTCTTAAACACCTCACCCTAAGTGAGTACCTGCAAAGACCTTGGCCTAAAGGGTCCTAGATCTCCCAATGCATCCTGGGTCAGCTCCAGTCATCCTGAGGAGGAATATCAGGTCACTGGATTCAGATGGCTCTGGAGAAGTGAGGCTGGTAACTTGCACAGCCCTCCCTCACTCAAAACCAAGTCAAGTGCAAGTCATGTCATCCTTTCTCTGATGGCATGGTCTTCTTTGACAACGAAGGATGAACACAATTGGAATAGGACTTAGTGGGCCCTAACATTCCCTGATAATTGCTCATTTGACCTTTTCTGATGTAGAAAGGAAAATTCTGAGAAGGCTGAGGAACAGATACAACTCTTTCTAAATTTTTAAGGTTGAAAACATTCAATGAAGCAAGAGAATTCCCACTGAGAGCCCCCAGGCTCCTCACTGGAATCCCAATGCAGTGGAAAGAACACTGGAATGGAATTATAGAATTATGGAGATATGGAGTCTAATTCCAGGCAGATACGTGATTCAGTGGCTAGAGCACCAGCTCTAGCGTCAGAAAGTCCAAATCTGGTCTCAGGTACTTACTGGCTGTGTGACCCTGTTTGCCTCAGTTTCCTCATGTGTCAAATAAGCTAGAGAAGAAAATGGCAAACTACTTCAGTATCTTTGCCAAGAAAACTACAAATAGGGTCATGAAGAGTCTGAAATGATTGAACAACAAGGCTTGGTTTTAGTAATATTATTAATTTACTCGGTGTAATCTTGGATGTTACTTGATAAGTCACTTTACTTTTCTTGGGTTTCAGTTTCCTTCTCTGTAAAATGAGAGGATTTGTTTGGATCCAACCCGATAAGCATTTATTAAATGCAAGGTACTAGTCTAGGTGCCGAAGATGAAAAGATAGAATGAAAAATCAGATACACTGTTCCTTGCCTCATTCTTTTGGGCATGGTGGTTGTGGTGGAATGATAAACGTAAACAGAGGAGTCCATCCCACCTCGAGGACTTAAATGATCCCTCTTGGAAGAAAGCATGAACAACTAAAGGGAATAGGAAAGGCTTTCTGTAGAAGATGGTATATTCCTGGGAGGAATTCTTAGCCATTCAAGGCAGCAGCGAGGGCCCAGCTAAGGGCACTGAATTAGGAGGTGTAGTAATAAATTCGGGAAATAGCAGATGTCAGTCTAACTTGAATACACTGGGGGAAACCACTCCCCAGTCTTGTCCTTCCTTCTCTGTATATTTTGCACCTGCATTCCCCCTCCTGCAGAATGCTAAGGTTGGGATCTGAAAACCTAGGCTTCGATCCCTCCTCTGACAATGCCTATCTGCACACCCTTCTAAGTTTCAGTTTCTACATCTGCTAAAATGCCAGTCGTGGGGAGGCTCAAATGAGACGAATAAATGTGAAGCCCTTGGCCACCTTCAAACGTCAGTTACTTTTAATACCTAACTATGCCCAAGGAGGCATGGAGCCGTTGGCAGAATTTATCAGCGTTGTGAAAGACACACGGGACTGATTTCAGAGATTTCAGAGATAGAGATCCGGCACCTGGAGAAATGTGGAAGGGCGGAGGGGCTCGGGATGAAAGCGAAGGGGAGGGACTTATTAAAAGATGTCCCAGAGCACAGCTATTGAATGAGCTCCAGCTGGGGGCGGGCCAGAACGCTCCATCTTCTTGCGGAGACACGACGACTGAATGGGTCCAAGAGGGATCATTTAAGGTCGAGAGGTGGGACGGGTCTGGGAATCAGGACACCTGAGTTCAAATGCCATTTTGACCATAAGTCACAGGCATGACTTCGAAGTGAGTCTCTTTTATTCCACTGACCCTATGATAGGGCTGGAGTCTACGATCTCTAAAGGCGCTTCTGGCTCTAAAAAGCTGCGTCTACACAGGGGAAATGAAATAGGGACTTGAATAATTATCCAGAACACATTTGTCACCAGCTCTTCTTCTTCTTCTTCTTCTTCTTCTTCTTCTTCTTCTTCTTCTTCTTCTTCTTCTTCTTCGTCCTCCTCCTCCTCCTCCTCCTCCTCCTCCTCCTCCTCCTCCTCCTCCTCCTCCTCCTCCTCCTCCTCCTCCTCCTCCTCCTCCTCCTTCTCCTCCTCCTCCTCCTCTTCTTCTTCTTCTTCTTCTTCCTCTTCTTCTTCTTCTTCTTCTTCATCATCACCACGCCTGATATCCTCTTACCCCCTCCCCCCAGTCCTTTTCAGCTTCCTTTTGTGTATTATCTTACCCCATTACACTGGAAACTCCTTGAGGGCAGGGACTGTCTTTTTCTTATTTGTATCCCCAGACTTAGTGTAGTGTCTGACACATAGTAGGAATTTAATAAATGTTTATTATATTTTTCATTAAGATAAAAAGGAAAGTATTATTTTACTTGATCATTTGTGAACTGATTAATGTGAGGAAAGGGCTGGATCTGAGGTAAGAAGAACCTGAATTCGAATCCCACTTCTGGTGGTTTCTGGCTAGGTGACCATAAACAAATCACTGCATCTCTCAGGTCTCAGTTTTCTCATCCATAAATGGGTATATTATTATATTAATATATCAACATGTAATATACTTATATGTTATATTGATATATAACACAACCATATATTAATATAATATAACGTATTGCATTAATATATTATTATACCCTATGATATAGGGTAGCTAGGTAAGGCAGTAGATAGAACACTGTGCTTACAGTCAGGAAGATCTGACTAATATTTTTTGGAGTCATTTTAGTTGTGTCCAACTTGGTTTCCCATTTTCTTCTCCAGTTCATTTTACAGATGAAGAAACTGAGATAAACAGGGTTAAGTGACTTGTCCAGGGTCACACAGCTAGTAAATGTCTGAGGCCAAATTTGAACTCAGGAAAATGAGTATTCCTGAGTCCAGGTCTGGGGCTCTAATCCATTGTGCCACCTAGCTGCCTCCTCACTAACATAGCCTTAAATATTTACTCATTGTGTGATCCTGGGCAAGTCACTTAGCCTCTGTTTGTTTTAGGTTCTTTACGCTGCAGAACAAGTTTACATTTATAGCCTTTTAGCTAGTCTAGTGTAGCAAGGGTGCTCTGTGTGTGTATGTGTAATATATTTTATTTTATTTTTATGAAGATTTGCCTCCCCTGCCTCGCTTCCTACTTTGCTCTCTCCTATTGAGAAAGCAAGAAAACCAAAGCCCTGTTTGCAAAGTTGTGTAGTTAAGCAAAACAAATTCTCCAAATGACCATATTCCCCTCACCCCCTCAAAAAAGGGCTAAATCTGCACCTTTATTCTATTACTTCTCTGTTTAGGAGAATGAGTTCTCTGGAATCATGGTTGGCATTGTGTTGATTCAGACTCTATCCACTGCGCCACCCAACTGCCAGAATATTTGCTTACCAGGTCCCAAATATGGACATATTAATTATGAAGATAATAGAGAGAAGAAGTGTGGAATTGCGGAAGACAGGGCTGGATTTAGGCTGAAGGACCTGGGCTTGTTGCTATTTCTATGACTGAGCAAATCACTTTCCCTAATCTGGGCCTCAGTTTCCTGTAACATGAGAAAGTTGGCCTTCATTTCTGACTTTTATCCTCCAGTTGTTAAGAAGTCTTTACCTCTCAAGGCATGCAAACAATTCTACTTACATGCACTTAGCATGACTTATGCTAGTTATTTACGTAATTATCTTCTATCTCTATTAGAATGTGAGCTTCTGGAAGGCAGATACTTTTTGTTTCATTTGTGTATCTCTAGATCCAATCGCTCTGCATTGCATATATCTGGAACTTAAGTAATTTTTTAAAGTTGAATTGATGATTTGAGATTATGTAAAAAAAGAATCTTGATAATTCAGACAACAATTCAATACGCTCTGTCTACAGCAGAATTTGGCAAGCCTATATATGATCAAATTAATTACATGTATACCTTACTATGTTTATATAGGAAGATCGTGAATTCCTCTAGTTTGGCATTTAAAGCTCTTCCTACCTTTCCAATCTTTTTACACTTTATTACCCTTCATACACTCTATGATCCAGCTAGCCTGGTCCTCTTGTAGTTCCTTGAACAGGATGCTTCATTTCCTATCTCCTTGCCTTTGCATTGGCTGTGTTCCCCATGCTTTGAATATTCTACCCCCTCACCCACCCCTAACCTTTTAGCTTCTATAGCTTCCTTTAAGATTCAACACAAATTACATTTTCTTCAACAAGCCTTCTCCAGTTCTCTCGGGTACAGAAGCCTTTGCATCTGTGTCTCCTATTTACTTTGTATATCTCTTCCATGTATACAGTTGTTTGCATATTGTTAGAATATAAACCTCTGGAGGGCAGGGATTGCATTTACCTTTCTTTGTAACCCCAGTGCTTAGCATAGTGCCTGACACATAGTAAGTGCTTAAAAAATGCTTATTGATTGACTTAATAAATACCAACCTTAGAGTTTGATCCTCTGATAGCCATAGTTTCAAATTTTGATTTTTATTCATACTCACTATGCACTATGTGTTGCCCCTCCAAGATTGTTTTAGCATAGGGGCAATAGAGAGTATCAATGAATCATGTTTGTCAGAGCTGAGTCTTCAGAATATAGAATGTCAGACCTTGGAGGAGCCTTAGAACAGAGAATGTCAGAGCTAGCAGGGACCCTAGATAGCATCTAGGCCAGCCCCCTCATTTTACAGATGAAGAAACAGTCATAAAAACAAACAAAAAGAAATCTCACTTCAAATGAGATTTGTGTCCTGAGGGGGGATTTCTTCCTAACCCTTAATTTTGTGATTAATTTGTGTTGGAAGTTCCGTAGCTGTTGTTAACTGTCAGATACAATACTAATCTCCCCCCCCCGCCCCCGTCTCTGTCTCTGTCTCTGTCTCTCTCCTTCTTCTTCTTTTCTCCCCTCCCCATCTCCATTTCTCATTATTTCTCCCTCTTTTTCTCTGACTCTTCTCTCTCATTATCTCTGTCTCTTCTATGTCCCTCCCTCCTCTCTCCTTTTCTCTTCTCTTACCCCTCCCCATCTCCAGCTCTCATTTCTCCCTCTTTATCTTTCTTTCTTATCTTTTTCTCCCCTCCTATTTCTCTTTGCCTCTCTCTAAGTGTGTTTGTCCGTGTCCCTCTGTCTCATCCTCTCTGTCTCTGCCTTTCATTCTCCTTCTCCTTTCTATCTGCCTCTTTGTTTTGGCCCTCTAGGAAGACTATCTTATCTTTTATGATATCTGTTATTCCACTTGGTTCTCCAGTCAGTAGACAACCACTTCCTGGAACAGTACAGGGAAAGAAGCATCTTTTGTCATTTTCTTCCCTTTCTCCTTCATCCAGGTTGACACTGAATGAAGAGGAAAATCACTTGGCTGCTTCTGGCTTTCCCTGGTCCCTGTAGATGCAACTTTCCTTACACATGTACAATGTGTTTATCTATGGGTTTTGGGGGAATGTGGGGGTGGGGTGAGAGGAAGAATTGAGAGCTCAGAGAGTTCTTTCTGCAAGTTTCCCCAGAACTTTTCATTTCTTAACCTTGATATTCTTTTTTCCTTTATATTTCATTCACCAACATTTGTCTACCTCTCTTCTTTATCTCTATCACACTTTTCCTTGTAGCAAATGTATTTATGAACATATTGCATCCCTCTAATTATAGATTATAATCTATAATTATTATTTTATAATCATAATTATATGTATATACATATATATGTACACATACTTGTGTGTATATATGTATATTTGTATATGTATATGTGTATATATGTCTTCTTGAGAACAGGGGCTGCTTTGATTTTTGTCTTTGTGTTACTGCTGCTGCAGGACTGTGCCCATAATGGGTATTTAATACCAAATAATATAATTATTGAAAAATGCTTTGTTGACCATGAAGTACTTTATCCTTACTAGTTATCACTGCTGTCATCATCCTCATCACCATCACCATCATCCTCACCATCATCTTCATCATCACCATCATCATCATTAGTTTATGGAGTTTTCACATAGAAAATTTTCTCATCCCCTAGAATTATTCATAATATTCCCCTTGGTCTCACATAGTGAAGTCATTTTGGTCCTCTTTGAGCCTGAAGGACAGCAACCAACCTAGTCAATTGGGTGTTGACTTACTGTCTTATGGGGTTTTGCTTAGTTTGGTTTCAAATCCTGAATCTTCAGTGGTTATATTCCTAATGCTATCCAGATACGTGTAACCTAACTCAAAGATTCAGGCAGCACATGAATTCAGAGAATCTTTTGGTGTTTCTGATCCAAAATCAAGACTAATAAACTCTCTGTGTAATCACAGGCAAGGCATACCCTTCTCTGGGCCTCACTTCCCTCATCTGTACAATGAGGTAGTTGTGGCTCGAGT